>NC_143525.1:11925446-12249017 GCF_031878675.1 Megascapheus bottae | reverse complement strand
ATGCCGGGATCTGAGAGGCAGGATGTTGGTACTAAAGGCACAAGAGCAGAAGGTTGGGCCTGTGGCCAGTGAGCCCGCTCTTCCCACCCCTCCCCCCCCAGGTAGGGGAGGCAACTCAGGAAACATCACGATACAAACCTCCTGGCTGTTCTTTTCTACAATTAAGAATCATTTATGAGCATCTATAAATCATTCAAAGACAAGGTTTTTGTTATGACATTTCTAGACACGCATGCAAGGGGCTTTGATTTATTATTGAAAACTTAGTGCAACCAATCAATCTCCATGCTTGCATCCAGCAATGGAAAAAAATTCAAGTAAACTGCAAAAGTAGGAAAATATATTAGCAAAGAAATATGGCAAGCTGGATGCTGGTGGTTCATGCCTGTAATCCTAGCATGGAGGCTGAGATCTGAGGTTTGAGGTTCAAAGCCAGCCCAGGCAGGAAAGTTGGAGACTCTTTTTTTTTTTTTTGCCAGTCCTGGGCTTGAGCTCAGGGCCTGAGCACTGTCCATGGACTTTCTCAAGGCCAGAACTCTACCACTTGAGCCTCAGCACCACTTCCGGCTTTTTTCTATGTATGTGGTATCAAGGAATCGAACCCGGGTCTTTGTGCTTGCTAGGCAAGCACTCTACCACTAGGCCAAACTCCTGGCCCAGATGGAGACTCTTATCTCCAATTTTTCAGCAAAAAGCCAGAAGTGGAGCTGTGGCTCAACTGGTAGACTGCTAAAAAGCTAAGGGACGGCACCCAGGCTCTGAGTTCAAGTTCCAGTACTGGAATAGAAGAAGAAGCAGGAGAAGGAGGTGGAGGAGGAGGAGAAAAATGAAGAAGAAATACAGGAGTGAAAGGAGATTACATGGTATGATGCCAGCAGCAAATGGCAATTCACTTTATTTTTGGCCACCTTCAGGGCATAAACATACACACTGGGTTTAAGGAGAGGAAGAATTAGGGGCAGAGGATAAAGGTATGCATAGTTTGAGAGTCTCAGTTACAAGTGTGGTCTGGCTGGTTATCACCTCAGTTCTGGTTGTCCTGGATTCTGGAGAAGTTGTTCTGAATGTCATCATTTGAGGGGAGCACTTTGGTGCCCATTACGCAATGTGGCCGGCTCCAGGGTAATCATTATTGGCAATTATCCTGTAGGGAAAGTGACCTGTGAGACTCTGCTGCTCCTTAGAGTACGTTCTAGTCTTTGACATAATGAAGTTCTGCATTAGTCCTGTCTTTTCTGGAACCTAAGGCGATTGTAAAGTGAGAACAGCTTAGAACAGTGGCAAACACAACACGGAAGCCTGGATACCAGGCTGTATTTGTTACAAATACATCTTCAGTTGACTGAAAGTAGATTGTCTCCAGGGTGAGAACAGGGTGGAACATGAGAACTGACTGAGATTGTAAAACACTTCCAACCTACAGGGCCTGAGATCACTTGAGAGTCTGGAAGTTTTAATGACCATGTTTTCTCTTAGAGATTGTGTGAGTTCATCTCCATTTTAGGTTCCCTCCTGGCTAGGTGCTACTTATCAATATTCAATATTCACCCTTCCATATCCCTTTCTCCTTCCATATCCCACAAATCTTTGCTTCATGTGCCCCTCCCCCAATCTCCACATTTCACAAGCGAGAACAAACACAATACTTGTCTTTGTGAAACTGGCTTATTGCACCTAACATAATCATTTCCAGTTCCATTTACTATCCTAAAAACAACATAATTTCATTCTTATTTCAAAATTAAAAAATGATCGGCTGGGAGTTTGGCCTACTGGTAGAGTGCTTGCTTAGCATGCATGAGGACCAGGGTTCAATTCCTTGATACCACATATGTAGAAAAAAGCCAGAAGTGGTGTTGTGGCTCAAGTGGTAGAGCTCTAGCCTTGAGAAAAACCCAAGGACAATGTTCTGGCCCTGAGCCCAAGCATGGGACTGGCAAAAAAAAAAAAAAAAAAAAAAAGAAATTGTCACTCCTTTTAATTTCTAATTTTTTTAATGCAATTTTCATGTTGAAGGACAGTTTCACTTTAGCCTCCCCAGTAGCTGGGCCCTGCAGGTGTGAGCCATGCCTGCTTCCTGACTGGTTTTAGGTGGCTGTGGGTTTTGAGCCTTTTTCTTTGTTGTTCTAAGAGCTCATTTATCCCCTGGGTTATGCAGGCTTAGGGCTAAAGCTTTTCAGACACTTACATAAATGCTTAAGGGGTACAAAAGTTCACAGATTCCAAAATGCAGAAAAAAAAAAAGAAACGTGAAATCCTAAAATAATGAATGTTTAAAAATGTATCTTTTTTTTTTTTTTTTGCCAGTCCTGGGCTTGAGCTCAGGGCCTGAGCACTGTCCTTGGACTTTCTCAAGGCTAGAGCTCTACCACTTGAGCCTCAGCACCACTTCCGGCTTTTTTCTATGTATGTGGTACCAAGGAATCGAACCCGGGTCTTCATGCATGCTAGGCAAGCACTTTAACCACTAGGCCAAACTCCCGGCCTAAAAATGTATCTTGCTGCTGTCCACCAGTGGCTCAGGACTGTCATCCTAGCTCTTCAGGAGACTGTGATTTGAAGATCAAATCCCTAATGAGCTGGTTCCAAACAAGTCTGTGAGACTTTTACCTCAAATTCTCTAGCAAAATGCCAGAGATGGAGGAATGCACACACAAACTCATATTCTTAACTTTCTGTTACACTGGAAACCATTTGTGGGATGGTTTTTCTCACTATGCATCACTTCTTGAATATGCATCATGATTGCTGAGAAATTTAGAGTCAATCTCAGATTCAGTGAACTCCTTGTAAACAGCAAAAGAAATTAGTAAACATTCTTTCAAAAATCCTCAAGGTCCGGCCAGGAGCATGGCCTAGTGGTAGAATGTCTGCCTAGCATGCACAAAGCCCTGGGTTCAATTCCTCAGTACCACATACACAGAAAAGGTCAGAAGTGGTACTATGGCTCAAGTGGTAGAGCGCTAGCCTTGAGAAAGCCCAAGGCCCAAGACCCTGAGTTCAAGCCCCAGGACTGGCAAATAGTAATGATAACCCTTCAAGGTCCATATTGATAATATTTCCTACTGGAAAGTCAATACCTACAATCTCAGTTACTTGAAAAGTGAAAATAAGAGGATTTTAGTTTAAGGCCAGAGTAGGCAAAAAGTTAGCAAAGTTCTATGTCAAAGAACAAGGTGGAGCAAGGCAAGGTGGCTCAGGCTTGTAATCCTAGCTACTCAGGAGGCTAAGATTTGAGGATCCAGGTTCAAAGCCAGCCTGGGCACTAAAGTCTATGAGATTCTTATCTCTAGTAAACCACTAGAAAACGGGAAGTAGGGCTATGGCTTAAGGGGTTAGGGCAGTAGCCTTGAGTTGAAGGGCTTAGGAACAGCGTCCAGGCCCAGAGTTTACGCCCCAGAAATGACCCCCCCCCAAAAAAAAGAATAATGATGATAATAATAGCTCCTACTTCCATAAGTGTGTAGCCTTCCTTCCTGGCCTACCTGGCTATAGTTACACCTTAAGTTTGCTTCTGACTCCAGCTGGCTCTAACAATGAACTCTCATACCTTCAACAAAGTGATTTTTTTTCTTCATTATTTAAATCTGATCTGCCCTCAAAGTCTCCTGACCTGGGGCGACAGTCCCATCTCCTTGGCCCAGCACACAGATCTTTTATCACTTGAATCCAGTCCGAAAACTGTGGCATCCTTGGCTCCAGCCCTGCCAGAAGAATACATTTTTGAAGGATGAACCAGCAGGACTTGTTTAAAAATTAAACACATCACACCAATAAATTCAAGGATCAATGCCAACCATATTCTAATTACCTAACCACACAGACTTAGTTAAGCACCAGTGGCTCATGGCTGTAATCCTAACTACTCAGGAGGCTGAGGTTCACAGTTCAAAGCTAACCTGGCTAGAGAAATCCAGGTTACTCACCAAAAAACAGGAAATGGAGCTGTGGCTCAAGTGGTAGACCATCAGCCTTGAGGGAAAAAGCTAAGGGACAGTGCCAGGCCTTAAGTTCAAGCCTTAGTAATGGCATAAAATAAAAAAAAAAATAGGGATCAGGAGTATAGCCTAGTGCTCTCCTAGCATGCATGAAGACCCAGGTTTGAGTCCTTGGTATCACATACATAGAAAAAGCCGGAAGTGGTGCTGTGGTTCAAGTGGTAGAGCTCTAGCCTTGAGAAAGCCCAAGGATAGTGCCCAGGCCCTGAGTTCAAGCCCCAGGACTGGCAACAGCAACAACAAAAAAAGCCAGAAATGGAGCCGTGGCTCAAAGTGGTAGATTTCTAGATTTGGTCACAAAATCTCAGGCACAGCGTCCAGGCTGAGTTCAGTTCCAGGACTGGATGTGGGTGTGGGGGCGGGGGGAGAAAACCCTCCAACTGAAGTAGGCATCTATTATTTTAAAACTTTAATTAATTAATTTTATTCTATTTTTGTCAGTCATTGGGCCTGAACTCGGGGCCTGGGTGCTGCCCTTGAGCTCTTTTTGCTCAAGGCTAGCACTTACCACTTTGAGCCACAGCTCTACATATGGTTTTGTTTTGTTTTTTCCAGTCCTGGGCTTGAGCTCAGGGCCTGAGCACTGTCCTTGGACTTTCTCAAGGCTAGAGCTCTACCACTTGAGCCTCAGCACCACTTCCAGCTTTTTTCAATGTATGTGGTACCGAGGAATCGAACCCGGGTCTTCGTGCATGCTAGACAAGCACTCTACCACTAGGCCACACTCTCAGCCCCTGGTTATGGTTTTTTAGTAGTTCATTGGAGATAATAGTCTCAAGGGGACTTTTCTGCTCAGGCTGGCTTGTAACCATGATCCTTAGATCTCAGCCTCCTGAGTAGCTAAGATTACAGACATGAGTTAGCAGCACTAATTTAATCAAGGTAATTTTTCCAAAATTCCAAACAAAATTTTTTTTTTTTTTTGGCCCCTTTCTCTTTCTGGCCCCGCTCTCCTCCGGCCCGGCTAGGCCCCCTCTCTAGCTCAGGCCCCGCTCGCTCCGGCCCCGCTTGCTTCCGCCCGGCTCGCTCCAGCTTGCTCCTGGCCCCGCTCGCTCCGGCCCTGGCTCTGCTCGCTCCGGCCCGGCCAGCTCTCGCTTGCTCCTGGCTCTGCTCGCTCCGGCCCCTTCTCGCTCTGGCCCCGCTCGCTCCGGCCTCGCTGGCTCTGGCTCGCTCCGGTCCTGCTCGCTCCGGCCCCGCTCGCTCCGGCCACCACTCGGTTGGGCTCTGTTCACTTCCGCTCAGCTAGCTTCTTTCGCTCTCTGTCGCCGTCGCAGTCTTGTCTCTGCCACTTTTCCGGTTTGGTTGTGTCTCGTCTCTGCCACTTCCGGCTTGGTTGTGTATGTGGGATACCGAGGAATCGAACCCGGGTCTTTGTGCATGCTAGTCAAGCACTTTAACCGCTAGGCCAAACTCCCGGGCCCCAAACAAAATTTTTTTATGTGTGATACTGAACACATAATCTGGTACTGAACTCAGAATCTCCTGATTTCTAGACAGGTTCACTGCTACTTGAGCTACATTTCCAACCCCCTTTTCTAGTGTGTGTGTGTGTGTGTGTACTAGTACTGGGACTTAAACTCGGGGAGATGACACTTTCCTTTAGCTAATTCACTCAAGGCTGGCATTCTACTACTTCCAGCTTTTTGTTAGGTAACTAGAGATAAAAATCTTATGAACTCCCCTACCCAGGCTGGCTTTGAACCTTGATCCTCAGATCTCAGCCTCTTGAATAGCTTAAATTACAGGTGTAAGCTACCAGTACCCAGGTTTCTACAGGTATGTATGTATGTATATATTTATTTCTGATCCTTAGGCTTGAATTTAGGGCCTGGCTTCTTCCCTAAGCCTTTTCTCTCTGGGCTCAAGGCTAGAGCTCTACCACTTATGCCACTTCTGGCCTTTTCTGTATCTGTGGCAGTGAGGAATCGAATTCAGGGCTTCATGCATGCTAGGTAGGCACTCTACTACTAAGCCACATTCCCAGATCTCTACAGTTCTTTATTTATTTATTTTTTTTCTGGTCGTGGGACTTGACCTCTGGACCTGGGCACTGTCCCTGAGCTCTTCAGATCAAGGCTACCACCCTACCCCTTGAGCCACAGCTCCATTTCCAGTTTTGTAGATAAGAGTCTCACGGACTTTAGTGCTAGGGCTGGTGCTAGGGCTGGCTTCCGCCCCACTTGCGGTTTTCTGGTGGTTAATTGGAGTTAAGAGTCTCAAGGACTTCAGGACTGGCTTTGAACCACAATCCTCAGATCTTAGTCACCTGAGTAGCTAGGATTACTGATGTAAGCCACCATTTCCAGCTCTACAAGTTATTTTTGTTGTTGTTTGTGTTTTTTACTTTTTTTTTTTTGCCAGTCCTGCCTTGAACTCAGGGCCTGAGCACTATCCTTGGGCTTTCTCGAGGCTAGAGCTCTACAACTTGAGCTACAACACCACTTCCGGCTTTTTTCCATGTATGTGGTACTGAGGAATCGAACCCCGGTCTTCATGCATGCTAAGCAAGCCCTCTACCACGAGGCCAAACTCTTGGCCCTCTACAAGTTATTATTTATTTATTTATTTATTTATTGCCAGTCCTGGGCTTGAGCCCAGGGCCTGAGCACTGTCCTTGGACTTTCTTAAGGCTAGAGCTCTACCACTTGAGCCTCAGCACCACTTGCAGCTTTTTTCTATATATGTGGTACCAAGGAATCGAACCCGGGTCTTCGTGCATGCTAGGCAAGCACTTTAACCACTAGACCAAATTCCCAGCCTCTACAAGTTATTTATTTATTTATTTTTTGCCAGTCCTGGGCTTGAGCGCAGGGCCTGAGCACTGTCCTTGGACTTTCTCAAGGTTAGAGCTCTACCACTTGAGCCTCAGCACCACTATGTATGTGGTACCGAGGAATCGAACCCGGGTCTTCGTGCATGCTAGGCAAGCACTTTAACCACTAGGCCAAACCCCCGGCCCCTCTACAAGTTATTTTTAAGGTAAGGTCTTGCCTTATGCTGGGACCAGCCTGGACTCTGTTCCACCTACTTGTGCTCCTTCTCATCCCTGGGGATAATAGGCATGGGCATTTTACCTGTAGCTGGCATAACAGATGTGCAGCATCATACTCAGCCATTGATTGAGCTGGAGTCTCAAAAACTACCTTTTGCCTAGACTAGCCTTGAACCATGATTCTGGGATCTCTGCTTTTCAGATAGCTAGGATTATATGCATGCACCATCATATCTACCAAAAAAAAGCATTGGGCTGGGAGTTTGGCCTATTAGTAGAGTGCTTACCTAGCATGGACAAAGACCCAGGTCCAATTCCTCTGTACCACATACACAGAAAAAAGCCAGAAGTGGTGCTGTGGCTCAAGTAATAGAGTGCTATCCTTGAGAAAGCCCAAGGACAGTGCTTGGGCCCTGAGTTCATGCCCCAGGACTGGCAAAAAAAAATGCCAATTTTCTGAAGAGAAAAATAACTTAATCTATTTCATTTTTTTAAAAAAAAGAAAGAATGAAACCCTGAGCAGGATATCCATTATCATTGTTATTATTCAACAATATCTACAAGTTCTAGCAAGGTAGGAAAAAAAAAGCACACAATTATAGATTGCCTACTAGCCACTGGGGACTGGCTGAGAGAAACTTTGTAAAGTAGCAATTTTCTGGGTGCCAGTGGCTCATGCCTGCAATCCTAGCTACTGAGGGAGGCTGTGATTTCAGGATCATACTTTGAAGCCAACCCAGGCAGGAAAGTCCATAAGACTCTTACCTCCAGTTAACCACCAGAAAACCGGAAGTGGCCCTCTGGCTTAAAGTGGTAGAGCACTAGCCTTGAGTCTAAAAGCTCAGGAACAGTGTACAACCCCTAAGTTCAAGCCCCAGAATGGACATAAAACAAACAAATAAAATGAAACAAAGCAACCTAAAAGAAAGTGAAGGAAAACCTTAGAACTAAAGGTTCAATTCAGAGGGGTAAACCAAGGCTTAAATAGATAGAGATTGAGACCTGAAAAGGGAAGGTATGCTTCAAGGTGAATGCTAACTTGGATGTTATAAACAAAAGCTTGGGGGCCAGTTGTGTGGCCTACTGATAGAGTGCTTGCCTAGCATGCAGGAGGCCCTGGGTTTGAAAGCTCAAGGACAATGCCTAGGCTCTGAGTTCAAACCCCAGCACTGGCAAAACAACAACAACAACAAAAACCCCTCTGGTTCATATGAGGTGAAGAGTCACTTCATGACAACCAAAACAGTAAGGACTTAGAAAAACAAGAAGACAACTGTTCTGTCCTAGTCCTACCTCTGGTAGAGAATTAAAAGACTCCCGTAAAAATTCATAACCAGAAACCTTGTCACCAGGCAGAAACAGCCCATAAACACACCCCATCAAAGCTCTGTTCAAGGAAATTCCAGCTGTGCATCTTATTAAAGCAATACCCACCTAGAAGGACCCCTGGCACTTGGCAAAAAGCAAACACAAATCCTCTCTAGGAGAATAAACTATATAAGAACAGACCTGAAACAATTTTAGGAGACACAGTTCTGAAATCTCAGAGCTTATGGCCTCTAAACACACACACACACACACACACACACACACACACACACACAGAGCACAAATTTGAGCATCATGGATGAGTCAGCAGAGAGAGCAAACAGAAGAATGAGAGCGGTGTGGACTTTGGATATTGGAATTACTGAGAGAATACAAAATAAATACATCTACATGTTTAAGTAAATAGAAGAGAGTTTGACAAGGTAAGTAAGAAGTGGGTGCAGGTGGCTCAGGCCTGTAATCCTGTGTACTCACGAGGCTAAGATCTGAGGAAGAATGGCCGGCCCAGGCAGAAAAGTCCTAAAGACTCTTACCTCCAATGAACTAGCAAAAAGCTGAAAGTGGAACGGTGGCTCAAATGGTAGAGTACCAGCCTTGAGGGGAAAAGCCAAGGTACAATGCCCAAGCCCTGAATCCAAGCCCCAGGATGGGCACAAAATAAAGGAAAGAAGGAAGGAAGGAAGGAAGGAAGGGAGGAAGGAAGGAAGGAAGGAAGGAAGGAAGGAAGGAAGGAAGGAAGGAAGGAAACGTAAATAAGAGAGACTATTAAAATACAGACCTTTCTAGTGGAGAATATTCACAATTGCTGACCACATTTCAGAACCCGTACATTAGGCTGAGACCAGACTGACCTGCTACTAGGTAAGCTGGCACGGGCCACATGTGGCACTAATGCCCTAACACATGCAAAAACCACCCATTGCGAGTGACTGCCATTCAGACGAATGAGCGCTCCTCAGACTGCAAACAGAAGGGAAAGAGTTTGGTTCTCTGCCTCACTTACTGGAATCTTAAAAGTGCACAATTAGGCCATTTTCTAGGTTCAAAGAAGTGGGGTAATTTTCAGATATGAAGAGTCAAGAGTGGACAGCACTTTGCTTTTAATGAGAAGGAGAATGATAGAGAAAAGGTTGCGGGAGGAAACAAAATACCCTGAAAATCCCAGGGTTCAAAGATCAGTGCAGAATGAGGACAGAGAAGGCAAGAAGGGAGATGATTTCAGCTCCCCATACTTAGATATAAAATGGCAGCAAGGCCACTTCCTCTTCATGTATTCCCCTCTGCTGGATCAACAGACCCCAGGAGATGTATGTGTCTACTGGGATATACACTCAGGACCTCGTGCTCTTCCTTGGCGTTTTTGCTCAAGGCTGGCATGCCGGAGCCCCATTGTTCACTTCTGGCACTCTGCCACTTAACTGGAAATAAGAGTCTCACAGGCTTTTCTGTCTGGATCGACTTTGAAAGACAATCCTCAGATCTTGGCCTCCTGAGGAGCTAGGATTACGGCATGATCTTGTACATCCTGGCTTGTTTTTAGTGTTTTATAGTTTGCATCTGTGCAATGTTTATTTAAGTTTGTTTTTTTTTTTTTGAAGTGTAACTCATGGTAACATTTTGTTCCTTGTGATATTCTGGAATAGAACCATTTTAGTCCTAGTCTCAGTTCAGCACGGTCAAGGTCAACCTGTAAAATTTATATGTTCAATGTTTTTGCCAGTCCTAGGGCTTGAACCCAGGCCCTGAGCATTGTCTTTGGGCTTTCCTCAAGGCTAGCACTGTACCACTTGAGCCACAATACCACTTCTGGATTTTCTATGTATGTAGGATCGAGGAATTGAACCTGGGTCTTTGTGTATGCTAGGCAAGCACTCTACCACTAGGCCAAACTCCTGGCCTATATATTAATTTTTAATTGGGTAATTTTAATGATGGTGGCTATGCGTTAGTATATAGAAGAGTTAGTATATTTATTAAAATTTTCTGTTGCTTTTTTTTTTTTTTGCCAGTTCTGGGACTTGAACTCAGGGCCTGGGCACTGTCCTTGGATACTTTTTGCTCAAGGCTAGCGCTCTGCCACTTGAGCCATAGTGCCACTTCTGGCTGGTTCTGTGTATACAGTACTGAAGAATCGAACCCAGAGCTTCACGCATGCAAGGCGAGCACTCTACCACTAGGCTACACTCCCAGCCCAATCTGTTGCTAATTTTTTTTTTTTTTGCCAGTCCTGGGCTTGAGCTCAGGGCCTGAGCACTGTCCTTGGATTTTCTCAAGGTTAGAGCTCTACCACTTAAGCCTCAGCACCATTTCTGGCTTTTTTTTCTATGTATGTGGTACCAAGGAATCGAACCCAGGTCTTCGTGCATGCTAGGCAAGCATTCTACCACTAGGCCAAACTCCTGGCCCCTGTTGCTAATTTTTAAAAAATGTCCAAGGCTGAGGCTATTGCTGTAAAGTTTATAGCACCTGCCTAGCAAGTGCTATGTCCTAAGTTCAAATCTCAGTACCATCAAAACCCAAAACCCAAACCCTGAAACTGGTTGCTTTATCAGTAAAAGAGATTTTGCTCAGCTCATAGTTGGAATCCTCAAAGACAGTGTTGGTATCTGCTCACCTCTGGCGAGTGCCCTCTGGTGGATAATATTACAATAACAAGATCTAGTCCACTCTTAACAGAAACTCATTCCTTAAACTAACATGAACCCTTGCTAAGAATGATGTCTTTAATGCCCTAAGTGCCTTCTCTCTCTTGATTCCAAGTTCTGCCACCTGTCACATCCTCACACTAGGGAACAAATTTACAATACCTGAATGCGTGGGGTTGCCAATCACAGCGGATGGTTATATTTTCTCCTCATTCTCAGATGGTACAGATGGACCAGGGAAACCAGATGGAGTCAGGTGGCTGCCCACTGCTTCTACTTTACTGAATGGTTTATTGAATGGTTTTCTTTTTCTCGTTCTAAAACCGTTCTGTCATCAAGTGGCAATAATAGAATGTTCCTGTCCCTCCATGAAGTAATCATATACTGTGTGAATAACACACAATAGAATTGGCTTTCTGACTTACAAAACATGACCAGTTATGACTCATTCTGACATTTCAAAGATTAAGAATTCTGGGGGCACTGGTAGAGGCATTTGTCTTCCTTTCTAGCCAGTGATTCATACATTGTGTTCAGGTTTTATTAACCCTTGTCATTCTTTTTCCTTAAACCTTGAGTACATGAAGTCTTTGCATAGCAGAGAAGATTCAGGATGTGCTGCCATCGGTGCCTATAATGAGGCTGGTATTGCATCTACTAAGTAAACAACTCTCAGCTCTAAATAATCATGGACAAAAGAAAGTAGGCGTCCTTTCATGAGCCTCACCCAATCCTAACTCTAGCTTTTGATCAGAAAGTGAGGAAGGGTTTGTCTGGACAACTCTGAAGCCCAGGTCCTGCTTATCTGAACAAAAAATAGTGACAGGAAACTACAGTTGCATTCTGAATCAGAGAAGGAAGGATGATTTGTATTGGGAAGGAGGAATAAAGCAGATGGAAAACAAGAGAGACTTTCCTGGTTCCAGTTCCTTCTCCAGCCTCTCTCAGAACATCTGCCATGTCTCTACCCTAGGATGCTGCAATTTAACAAAAGACCACAAATGACTTCAAATGATAAGAACATAAAGTGCCCCAGATCTGCGGGCTAAACAGCTAGATATTGAAGGTATTGAGACGACCATACTTCCTCTGAAACTTGCAAGGAAGCTCAGCTCCATTTCTGGTGGCTTACCCAGAATCCTTGGCATTCCTAGGTTTCTAAGTACAACACGTCAAGCTGAGAATGGAGCCCTGTCGCAGAGCACTTACGTAGTGTGGCTAGCATGTAGAAGGCCCTGGACCAAACTATAAACACTGCAGTCTCTTTCTCACTTCAAGGCTCCATCCATTGTGTGTCTGGGTCTGTCTGAGAGCTCTCATCACATTAGTATCTACTTCTGCATGCCCTCAGCTTATTACACCGCAAGGATGATTTCTAAGCACATTGCTGAGATGGGGTAAAGGTTAGATCTTCAGCATATTTTTGGAGGATACAATTCAATCCTTGAAGGCATTAGTGTCTATAATGCTAGCTAGTCAGGATGCTGGGATCTGAGGACCATGGTTCTAAGCCAGTGCGGGCTGAAAATTTTTCCCGAGACTCTTAGCTACAACTAACCACCAGAAAATTGGAAGTGACACCGTGTTTCAAAGTGTCACTAGCCTTGAGCAAAAAGAGCTCAAGGACTGTGCCCAAAGCTCAAAGCACAGATATTTTGTGTGTGTGTGTGTGTGTGTGTGTGTGTGTGCACGCGCGCGCGCATGTGCGCACGCACAAGCACAAGAGCTTTTTTTTTTTTCTTCTGACACTAGGGATTGAATTAAGGCCTTATATTTGAAAGGCAAGCACTCCACCATTAGAGCCCCTCCCTGATACCTGTTTTGTGTTGGTTATTCTGTTGGTGATAGTGGTCAGAGGGCTTGAACTCAGAGTTCCAGAATATAATGGCCAGGTTTTAAAGCAGCACAGTTACCAGGTTCAGGAAATTCTGAAGGGAAGACAATACAGTCAAGAAGATTCCTGCAAGTGATTGGATCCTTCCTGACTGTGGTTGAGAGAGGAGACCCAGAATTCTGTAACCTATGATCTCTTAACTCCCCACCAAGAGAGCGAAACAAATTGGTATCTAGGCAGACAAGGGTTTATGCAGGTGACAGCGAGAGCCACTATGTGGCTGTCTTCCTCCAGAGAGTGACTTCTTTCTTTCTTTCTTTCCTTCTTACCTTCTTTCTTTCTTTCTTTTTTCTTTCTTCCTTCCTTCCTCCCTCCCTCCCTCCCTCCCTCCCTCCCTCCCTCCCTCCCTCCCTCCCTCTCTCTCTCTCTCTCTCTCTCTCTCTTTCTTTCTTTCTTTCTTTCTTTCTTTCTTTCTTTCTTTCTTTCTTTCTTTCTTTCTCCAGTCCTGGGGTTTGAACTCAGAGCCTGAGCACTATCCTTGGGCTTTCTCAAGGCTAAAGCTCTACCTCTTGAGCCACAGCCCCATTTCTGGCCTTTTCTATGTATGTGGTACTGAGGAATTGAATCCAGGTCTTGGTGCATGCTAGGCAAGCACTCTTACCTCTAGGCCAAATTCCCAGCCCCTTCCTCCTCTTTCTAGCTCCCCTAACTTCCTTATTTTTATTTTTTACTTATTTTAATTAATTAATTAAGCCAATTCTGGGACTTGAACTCAGTGCCTGGGCATTGTCATTGGACTCTTTTTGTTCCAGGCTAGGGCTCTGCCACTTGAGCCACAGTGCCACTTCCAACTTTTTCTGTGTATGTGGTACCAGGAAATTGAACCCAGGACTTGGTGCATGCTAGGCAATCATGCTACCACTAGGCCACGCACTTGGCCCCTAACTTCCTCATTTTTGTCTTTTGTAATACTAGCTTGGCCAGAAATACAGCGTACTTGTTTTCCTCTGCCACATCCTTTTGGCATCTTGCCTCTGAAGTCCCTAGAATTTATCATGTCTTCAGATTTCTTTTTTTTAAACCCTGGCTTTAGTAGAACCATTTCCTTTCTCTTGCCCAGTGCTAATCTAATCTGGTACCTGAGTCACAGCCTAGCTGGTTTATCTCTGGTCTTTTCTCCACTGAGAGAGTCAATCCAAGACTCAAAAACATTGGGGCCACAACTCCACATCTGGCTTATCTGGGTATTCCTTGAGTTTGTGTACCACATTTTCATTAGCTAGTCTTCCAGGTAATGGGCATAGACATAGACTGTTTCTGTTTCTTGGCTCTTGTGAATAGTCCAGGTATAAGATGTTTCTTCAAAATACCGATTTCATGTATTGCATTGTGTTTTAGCTTTTTGTTTTCCATAAGGCCTTTACTAATATACATTCCCATCAACAATGTACACATGTTCCCTTTCTCTGCATTCTTACCAGTATGAATTTCCTCATTTTTGACATCTGGGAGCGGGAACTGGAGCAGAAAAAGTCAGGGATACAGTGTTGTTTCTCTTTTACTCCACCCCTCCTTTCACTTGCTGGAGACAACAGCAAGCTAGAAAGGGTAAATGCGGCAGAATTTAGATCCGGAAAGGAGGGGTTCCAGATCAGCCTCCTGAGAGCCAGAGCCATGGGAATATGGGGCAGAGAGAGGCAGTGTGCACTCAAAGGCTGTTATCCACCCATCTCCAGATGCCGTCAGGGTCACCGAGGCTTACCCAGGTCTATAAATCTACAAATCTCTGAAAAAAAACCCTGGAGTGACAGAAAAAGACTAATGACTTTCCATGCCAGTGAACTGCACGGGTGGTTGGTTCTGAACATTAGCTGTGCTTAAAGTCCACGGAGGAGCCTTGCACCTTTATCCCAGATAATGTCCAGACCAATGAAGACCAAGAGCACAGTGCAGATGGCAGTAGACACTAAATCCTCCAGTTGTAAAATTCTTCTAGACTTATGGACGATTTCCGTAAATGAGACAGGCCTTAGGAGCTACAGAGCTGGCGTCTTCAGGGAGTTCTGGCCAAAGGCTAGAACTTTCTAGGTTGAAAGAGCCACAAGTGACGGGCTCATACTTCACCCAGTTAAAGGGGAAGCCAGTCATTTCAGAGTCTGGTGGGGAAGAGAGGATAAGCAGAGCTGGAGGAAACTGCTCCCTGCACAGTCTCCAAAAACTGGACCTGTAACCTTCCTCCTCATTTGGAGATTAGCCAGGTAGTGAATTAAGGACTTCAGGTACTTGACTAGCTGCTGGACATACATGAATATGTCAGTTTTTTCATCTGGGACATGTACATAGGAATGGACAGTGTACTAAACATGGCCGCCACCAGTAAGTATTGGACGCCAGAGTCTTTGCAGAGGACTTAGCTTATAAAACCTTTGTGCACTCCCACACACTTCCTGCCTGAATGCAGGGGCACCTTTCATCCACCTGCTTTGAGTTCTTGTTCCTGTTTCTCCAGCCAGATCTCCAGGGCAACCACTTTCTGGTTCAAGCTGTGGACTGGAGGGGAGGGCGGCTTAGTAGCAGGAGGCCAGGAGACCACGCCCATCACCGTTCTGCACACTCTAGATCAGGAAGGGCCCTGTTCCCAGTTCCTGTATGTGATTTACTAGTTCAGCTCTCTGAGAGTTTAATCATTTCTTGAATGCTCCGGCCTGGAGGACACGAACACTGAGTTCATCACCCACGCCACATCACAGGAATCACGGGTCCCACATGGAAGCCACTCTCCATGTTGGCCTTTGTGGCTGTCCAAAGCAGTGGCACTGTCGCTATCCCATTGTTGTCCTCTCTCAGCCCATGTGTGTCCATCACTGCCCCTGCTTAGGTTCTTACCATCACCTCACCATGACCCGTCACATTATCCGAATTGCCCTCTTCCCTGGGTCCCCACGTTGGTATCCAACCACACAGACAATCAACAGCAGCAGGAGGAGGAGGAGGCTGAGACCAGAGAGAAAAGGAGAAGGCGGGGCACAGAGCATGTGCCCCACAGGACAGAATGGAGGTAACGAATGAGAAGAGGGCGTTAGCATGAGGGGTGGGGTAGGATGTGAAAAAGGACACCAGCACATTGTCCAGGATAAAGGCTGGACCTTGGCAACTGGGGATGGGGTGCAGTTGAGTAAGGGAGGTCATGGATGAAGATGCTCAGACCCCGCCCCTTGTAGAGGCTCTCAAGCAGGGAGACTGGACACCACATAGGTTACAGGAAGCTGGTTGATGATGTTCAGCACAGATTCCGGAGGCTCATGTCCCTGATAACCGAGTGCCAAGAACAAAGGGCTCCTTTTCTACCCCCTTTGCTCCCTTATGTAGTGTTTGTTTTCATAGTAATTCCTTTTTTGGGGGGGTCAGTTTTGGGGTTTGAACTCAGAGCCTGGGTGCTGGCCCTGAGCTCTTTTGCTCAAGGTTACTTAGTGCTCTACCACTTTGAGCCACAGTGCCACTTCTGGTTTTCCCCTGCTTCACTGGAGATAAAGAGTCTCATGGACTTTCCTTCCTAGGCTGGCTTCAAATCCATCCTCAGATCTCAGCCTCCTGAGTAGCTAAGATGACAGGCTTGAGCCACTGGTGCCTTCCTCACTGATTAACTTTCAAGCATGCAAACTTTTTGCTGATATTGTCTATGTGCTATTTTGCCTGCAGGGGTCTCTACTCATAACCTCCCCCCTCCCCCCCCCCCCCCCCCCCCGCACCATCCCCAATCTAGCACTGTCCTAATGCACACAGGCCTTGCACACTCCAGTGAGCCATATACACAGCCTTAGCAGCCAGTATGCGTACAAGAACATCAGACAAGTGGTGCAATCTTATCATCAGAGCTGGAAGAGCCACCACTAGGACACAGAGTTCTGCAAACAGGTAGGCCCCTAGCAGACACACTCATATGCATGACTAGTTTGCAGATAATCAGTCTCCCTTCCAGACCCATTTCCCTGCAAGATACATTACTTTTCTTATTTTGGTTGTGGGACTTGAACTCTGGACCTGGGCGCTGTCCTTGAGCTCTTCAGCTCAAGACTAGCTCTCAATCAGCACCACTTCCGGTTTTCAAGTAGTGAATTGGAGATCAGATCCTCATGGACTTTTGTGCCCCAGCTGGCTTTGAACCTTGATCCTCAGATCTCAGCTTCCTGAGTAGCTAGGATCACAGGCATGAGCCACCGTGCCCTGTCTAAGGCACATTTCTTATTCCTTCCCCACAGAGGGCCCAGGCCCCAGTGGTCTTCTCTGTCCCTGTCTTTCTCAGGACCTTGTATCCTCTTCACAATGGGCCCTCAGACCCCAGGAGCCAATTCCCTCAGAACAGATACCCTACGCTGCATGCAGCAGAGATGCAGACATGACATCCAGCAGAAATCCAACTTGACATATGCACAGGACAGTTCAGGAGAGTGAGCTTCTCCTTTCCTCTCACCTTAGTCAATCCTTTCATTTTTCTTCCTCATACCCTAAGTGCTGAAGGGTTTTCATAGTTTACTGTCATGCTTGGACTCATAAGACTTCTGAAGCTGTTAGAACTGAGGTTCTCAGGCCATGGGCCAGGCTGGAGCAGGGCTGGGACCAAGGAGGAAGATGGAAGCAGTTTGAGTCTTTTAACAGGTTACCGCTGTGGTAAGAGAAGCAGTTCAGGTTGAGAATGAGTCTTGGATTAAAGATATGATCAAAATGGCCCTGGGTTTGCAACTGAGAGTCGAAGTGGATTCTGGATTTGGTCAGACTTGAGTTTGGAATTATAATTGGAGCTGAATTTATTGCTTCAACTAGGTCTAAAATTGGACTGCTTTGAGGTTGTATTCCAGACAAGGATGGATGTGAGCCATGTGTGGAAATGAACCTAAGATTGGCACTGGAAGTAAAATTGTTGCTTGGGTTTGGGTTGCTGCTGTTGTTCAGACTCAGTCTGAATGTGGGGTTGATGTTGAGGTTGGGTTTATAGGATCTGAGGTTAGAACAGGGATTAGTATGGGTTGGAGATATGGCGCAGGTAGTAGAGCATCAGCCAGTGAGTATTTAAAGCAGCAGTCACCAAGTTTGAGTCTCAGCCTCCGAAAGAAAGCAAAACAAAACAATAACAACAAAAAGGACAGGAGTTAGGGCTGAAGATTGGTCTGATAGTGGACTGCAACTCAAGCTGAGATTGAATTTTAGTTTGTGATTGGGAACTGGAGCTAGGATCTAGAATCCAATACAGAAAATAGTCTCCAAGTCCTCACTTGACAATTAAGTCTCCCACTCTTCTCTTCTGTTTCTTCCTGCTTACTCCCACCTCTCCATATCCTTCTTCTTCTTCAATCACCTTTTTCTTGTCCCTTTGTGTCCCTGGCCTCTCCTGCCCAGTGACTTGTGGGCGGTCTAATGGCTGTGATCTGAGGGGTTTTTTGTTGTTGTTGTCTTGGGTTTTTTTTATTTTTGCCAGTTTTGGGTCTTGAACTCAGGATCTGATCACTGTCCTTGGGCTTTCTCAAGGTTAGTGCTCTACCACGTGAGCCACAGCACCACTTCCAGCTTTTCCTATATCTGTGGTACCAAGGAATCAAACCCAGGTCTTTGTGCACACTAGGCAAGCACTCTACCAAATTCCTGGCCCCTGATACGTATTTCCTTTATTCTTTCTTTTGCCATATTGCACTGGATAAGATTTAAGCACTACATTGATAGTAATAAGAGTAGATACATTTTTCTCATTATTGATTTTATAAGAAATACTCTGTTTCTTCTCATTCATTGCAATGTTGGCCATTGATGTGTTCTGTATAGCCTTTGTCACGCTGAGATAAGACACTTTCTTTGCTAGTTCTTTCAGGGTTTTTATTTTGAAGGGATATTGAATTTTGTCAAAGGCTGAACTATGGACACTAGGTCTAAGTAACGCCATCTTATCCTCATCATCACCTTGGCACCCTGCCCTGAGCCCCTAATTGTTCCTCACCTGGTTTGCTTTACTCGCGTGAAACACTTTTGCTAGGTTTTGGCCTATCTAAGCTTTGTGTTAGCTGCAGTTGAGGCTGCCAGGTTTTTGGGGACGTGACTCTGCGTGCAGACATCGGCATTTTAATGAAGACTCCCAATTTGACCTGTTAAAGCCTGGCTTCTCTGTATCTCACTGATGGAATTCCTGTGTGACAGACAGTTGGAAGCCTCAGCGAGATCCCCATGCCAAAGGAGCACTTGGGCTCCCCGGATGGGAAACTCCACAGGGGAGATTCCCCTGGAGTTCAGCCAGGCCATGGACCCCTGGTTGGCCACTAAGTCTTGGAGTCATTCCTTTTGGAGTCACACAGGAGACCTCTGGAGGTAAGTTTCTGTTTTTCTCGCTTCCTGTTTTCTGAGATTCATCTATCTGGACTGTTATGAAAGGGGATTGGAAGCAATCAATACTCCCTCACAGCTCCTCAGGCTGAGCAGTCAGCAGAGGGTTTGGTTTTGGTTTTGGTGAGTTAACGCTTTAGGGGCTAACTCATCTGGTCTCCCTGAATTTGATTTTGGAGGATTCTTTGTCAGATGGTCCTGACAGGGAAATCCATCTGGTCATGGGAAGACATCTGGTGTCATTTTGTCTGTCAAGCCATGTTCTTCTATCTGGTCCCCCCTCCCCTCCCCTGCACTAACTTTTCTGTTCTTATGGTGTCTGCACCAATTGTGCTTGTGTCTCGCTTTAGAAATATGGTTCTTCTCATAGTAAGCCCTCTGTCCCACAATGTATGCTTAAGAACTTTCACTGGGGATGAAGAAAATCAAACTAATCTCTCTGTGCAATATAATTTGGCCCCAGAATAAATTGGTATGTAGAGAAAATGGTATGCAAAGTGCTCTAAAAATGGGTGAAAACAGAGTAAGTCCTTCTAATACTGACCATGTAGTTCTAGTAGTTCTATGGGTCAAAATATCTCTTGTCACTGTATTCTGGAAAACTTATGGCCAATATTCATTTTTAAAACCTAAGCATGCTTTAGGATCTTTGTGCAGGAGTGTGTGTGTGTGTGTGTGTGTGTGAAAATGTGTTCAAAATCTAATGTATTTTAATACAAAAAACCTGTTCTCATGATGTGAGCGAAAGGCTTTTTTTTTTTTTTTTTGCCAGTCCTGGGCTTGAGCTTAGGGCCTAAGCACTGTCTTTGGACTTTCTCAAGGATAGAGCTCTACCACTTGAGTCTCAGCACCACTTCCGGCTTTTTTTCTATGTATGTGGTACCAAGGAATGGAACCTGGGTTCGTGACTGCTAGGTAAGCACTCTACCACTAGGCCAAACTCCTGGCCCAGCTAAAGGTTTTATAAGGGTTATTTTAAATGCAAATGCAACTTAAAGCAAAAGGAGTATAAAAAAACAAGAGAAGGTTAGTTGAAAAAAAAAGATTTTGGAAAAGAAATTGAGAAAAAAATGATTTCCTTTGGCTAAGAAAAGAATTTGTGAAGTAAGAATTGTCTTCAGTATTTGTTTCTAAGTGGAGAATGGAGGGAAATACTTTAATACTACAGAATGTTCAGCTAAGTAGCAGCTAACAGTGGTTTCAATCTTAATTAGTATCCTAAAGTGCTATATTCAGTTAAAAATTAACTAGATTGTTTAATCAGTTACAGTTTCAAAACTCTCATCATGGCTACTATTGAGTTTTGCCTTTATAGATTTGCTCTTCTGTTGCAATTACAGGCAAGCCCACAGAGAGACAGATGACTGTTACAAGTTTGTCACATTTAACTTTATTCTTAATAAGTTCCAGGTAAGCCCTGCTTAAAAACTACCTCGATTGATCTCATTGCTTCAATTGGAAATAAAAGGGACTATTGGCATTGATTCTCACCCATCCTTCCAATGTGGGATTCAGCCAACTGGCATATTATCCCAGCAAGAGGATAGCACTAAACCCCTCTTACCCCAACTCCAGCCCCTGAGACAAAACTTGTCCTGATGCTAAAGGATCCTGGTGATAAGGGATCATTCAGATGCAGTTAGGAAAAAAACAAAAACAAAAACTTTAGATAAGAGGGGATGGTGTCAGATCCTAAATGGAGTCACTTGTGTTTGTCCCTTCAAAAGTAATCAGAGCCAGGAGGTCATCAGAAAATAGTTCTTAAGCCTGCCTATCTAATGCCCATACCTGTCTCCTTTGTAACTGGGCAGTAACTTATCTCCTTGCCTCCTTACCTGTTTAGTGGGTAGTAAAAATGCTAGGGTTGTCAAATGGGGGATAGTTTACAAAAAAAAAAAATCCTGGCCCCAATATCTGCTTACAAAGGAAGTTTATTAGCTAATAAATTCCCAATAAAACATGGATCTGAGATTGTGTCCCTATTAACAGCTGTTTGGAAACCTTCACAGGGGCTTGACCTCTGGGCCAGGGTGCGGTCCCTGAGCTCTTCAGCTCAAGGCTACTGCTTTACCACTTGAACCACAGCACCACTTCTGGTTTTTTGGTGGTCATGGAGACCTTTCTGCCTGGGCTGGCTTTGAACTGCGATCCTCAGATCTTAGCCTCCTGAGTAGCTAGGATTATAGGCGTGAGCCACTGGTACCTGGCAATCGTTTTAAGTATCCTTACTAGAGCTCAAGAAGAAATCTCCACAGCTGTAAAAAGCTAAATGTTGTATGTGTATTCTGGAAACTCAGATAATATCTCCTCAGCCCTTCAGGATCTGTATACTCAGATTAATGCTATTATCTGACTCTGCTCTTGGCTTTATTGAGCTCCTTACCTATTGGTTTTTTCTTTTTGGTACTGACACGTGGGAGATATTGATTTGTTATTATTTATATTGTTTCAATGACTTCTTATCCTTCCTAATTTCTCATATGGTTTCTTTTCCAGTCTGAAAGAAAAATGCTCCTATTCTCCCAGTGACATTTGATCCTGACAATACTACTATGAATTTTCCATGTCATCCTTTGGCAAGATAAGACTTCAGGTCTCTGGGAAGGCAGGGCCAGAGCCCCCTACTCAGTTTGAAACATTTACAGAAGATGGATCTTAGTTCATCAACTTCCCTCAAGATGGAAGGATCAAAATCATTTCTTCGGAAAAATGAGGCAGGACAGATTAGAAAAAAAAAAATAGGCATGGCACAACAAGTACAGACACAGACCCTCTGAGTATTGAGACCTCACTTGTGTATATCTGCCCAGGAAATACTAGCCTTATTGGCAGAAATCTGGTTACCAAGTCGTCACCCTGCTACATTGTCCAAGACATAAAAAAGGAGACTCTGGTAGCCAAAGAAAATCATGCATCATCATCATCTTCTTCATCTTTAACGCGTGCATGCGCACGTGTGTGTGTGTGTGTGTGTGTGTGTGTGTGTGTGTGTGTGTGTGTGTACTAGGGCTTGAACTCAGGGTCTATCACTCTCACTTGGCTTTTCACTCAATTATAGGCTTAAGCCAGGGGAGCCTGGCTGGATTTTAACTTTTTATAATATCTGAACATTTTGTCTTTTAAAAAGACTTGTCTTATGAACTATACGACTTGTCGGTAGGAATGGGACAGGAAAACTGGGAAAGAGTGAGGGAAAGGATAATACTGTCCAAAAAGAAATGTACCCCTAACCGACTCCATGGTGCAATGGTTGGCACATTGGACTTCTAAGCAGAAATGGGCCTTTTATGTGCTGTATATAACTGTAACCCCTCTGTGCATCATCTTTATAATAACAATAAACATTTTTTAAAAGACTCATTCTTGCATTTAATATAATTAGCAATTGATTTAGGTCATAACTAACCTTGTATTTATATCCTTATGCTCAAGGTTTAGCTATTTTGCTTTTTTTATTTTATTCAATTAATTACTTTATTTATTTTTGGTCAGTCATGGAGCTTGAACTCTGGGCCTAGGTTTTGTCCCTGAGCTCTTCAGCTCAAGGCTACACAGCCCTAACCCTCGAGCCACAGTGCCACTTCTGGTTTTCTGGTGATTAACTGGAGAGGAGTGTCAGGGATAGGGCCGGGAGTTTGGCCTCCTGGTAGAGTGCTTACCCAGCATGCACAATGACCCAGGTTCGATTCCTCAGTACCACATATAGAAAAAAGCCGGAAGTGGAGCTGAGGCTCAGGTGGTAGAGCTCTAGCCTTGAGAAAGTCCAAGGACAGTGCTCAGGCCCTGAGTTCAAGCCCAGGACTGGCAAAAAAAAAAAAAAGAGTCTCAGGGACATTTTAGTGCCTGGGCTGGCTTTGAACCTCAGATATTAGCCTCCTGAGTAGCTAGACTTTTTAAAAAATTTTTTTCTTCTCCTTTTCTGAAGTTATTTCCCCATATTTCCTGCTAAATTAGTTAGAAATGATCATGTCAGATAATAATTTGCATAAAAGTTGCTACAATGGTTGTGAAAAGCATGGAATACACATTGTTCTTTTATTTATTTGTAGAAAAGGTTTCCCTAAATTTCTCAGGGTAGTGACACTCCTGTCCTAACTTCCCATGTGGTGGGATTTTAGGCATATGCCACAACACCCAGCTTCTGTTACTCTTTTAAATAAAGAAGTGTTAAATAATTATTTCTCTGCACTTAGTAACAACTTTTATTTTTAAAGTAGCCTTTCTGTTGTTAATACTTTATTACATTTTCCAAAGAATATCTTTTACTTTTATTGATCATATACATTCATTTTATAGTTAAGTTTCAATAATGTTTTTCCTTTTTTAATATAGTCACATAAATTCTTTTATTCCATTTGGAGGCTAGTCTGTGGTTCTTATTGCTGTGTGTGTGTGTGTGTGTGTGTGTACACTACTGGGGTCTTAAACTCAGGGCCCTATACTTACTAGGCCCCAGTGTATGTGGTTTTTCTTTCTCTAGTCTCTTGGGTGAAGACATAGCTAAACACTATGCATTGCTTCTCAGCAGTAATAACTGCGTTATGCATCCCTACACCTGCTTATGAAACAGTTCTCGAGCGCTCCACAGGTTCAGCATGCAGTACCCCACAGGGCTGCTCTAAATCCCGGCGCATTTTCACTTGAACCCAAATTACCTAAAAGGATAGTGAGAGAATTATTTGTTGATACAGCGTCCAGGATGTACTTTCACATTCATTTTTCTAACTGCTTTAGCCTGATGAGAATAGGGCTCCATTTTTGCAATTAGTGAAGGTCTTATTGAGAAGGAAATATTTTTTCCACTTCTATGAACAATCCCATAAGCACCTGTGAGCGCTGATTGACCTCTTCTCACCCCTCCCCGCTTGTTGATTTTTTTTTTTTTTTTTTTTTGCCAGTCCTGGGCTTGAGCTCAGGGCCTGAGCACTGTCCTTGGACTTTCTCAAGGCTAGAGTTCTACCACTTGAGCCACAGCACCACTTCTGGCTTTTTTCTATGTATGTGGTACCAAGGAATCGAACCGGGGTCTTTGTGCATGCTAGGCAAGCACTTTAACCACTAGGCCAAACTCCCGGCCCATTGTTGATATTTTTTTGTCAGTCCTGAACTTGAATTCAGGGCCTGGGCACTGTCCTTGGACATTTTTTTTGCGCAAGGCTAGCCCTCTGCCACTTGAGCCACAGTGCCACTTCCAGCTTTTTTTGTGTATGTGGTTCCAGGGCATCGTGCATGCTACTGAGCGCGCTACCACCAGGCCATGCTCCCAGCCCCTGTTGATTTCTTGTGGGTACTTCTCCTCACTGTCCTGCTTGTGCTGTGTGTTGGGTGACTCTGGGTTGTGGATTCACAGTGTTTGTCATCTGTCTGTGCACACACCTTCTTTTATTGTGATGGAGACTCTAGACCCCAGTGAGTGTCATTCCAAGGTTTTGAACCACTTAGGAAATTGGAGTTGTTCAGCTGTAGAGCAGGGAAGATTTTGAATCAAGAATGTAGTCGCCAGTGCCAATTCTATTTTATAGCTGAGGCTCAGAGAACAGAACGACTCCCCCAGCTTCCATCCTATGAATCACAAAACCCTGGACCCAACCAGGCCACAAGTCCACTCAGCTCTCATAATGGCCTGACCCTTATGAAGTGTCCTAAGGCCAGTGAGCCACCCTTGCTTGCCACTCTTAATGACTGGACAACTCAGAGTGTTTAACTCTATTTCTCTTCTTTTTATTTAAGAAGAAGTGGACAGGAATAAACTACACACTCTACTAAGTCTCCTGGGTATCAATCTTCCCCGATCCAAACATCACCCACATTCCTCACATACCATTCTTTCCCCTCCCCTTCAAGTTCCCCAAGAGTGTGAAGACACCCCAGCTCCCCCATCACAGAGTTAGATTCCCAAACTGAGACTTGGATGGCCCCAGGAACTGAGGAAATAAACGAAAGGGAGGAGAGCTCCTAGCTGGCCTTGTCCAGCTCTGCCTCACAGATCCAGTAATAGGACTTCTTGCAGACATCATCATTCCAAAAGCCACTGAGGTCCAGATGGGCGCAGTCCTCACCTCCTCCCATCCCATGCCCATGCCAGTTATCTGGTTGCTTTGGTTTCCAGTACCTGTAGAAAGAGACTGGTCATGCGCCTCAGGAAGTCACATTCTCATCAAGGTCCCCCTCTCCTCCCCGCCTAATACTCTAGTAGAGGGGGCAGCTGTGGTCAGATACACACTCACTTGAAGCCTGTCTGGTAGTCAGTCCCATCTGCCCATCTCCAGGGTCCATTTTGATCAGTGAGGCCTAGCCAAATGTTTTTAAGGCTCATGTTATCCTGGAGAAATTCCTGGGGAGAAAAGGGTGAGTAGTTGATTCCTCCTTTATACAAAGCCAGCCTCCCAGAAGCAGCCCTAGGCTCTTACCTGCTCCTCCTTAGAATTGATCACCACTAGGTGAGCTTTGTTCAGCTGACAGAACTGGGAAGCTTCTGGCCAGCTTTTCCTGGATTGTGAGAACCAGTAGCAGCTGCCCTTATGCAGTGTCCAGTTAACAGGGCAACAGATCATTCCAGAACCTGAGGCAGCCATGAGACAGGTTGGAGAAGCTGAGACTACTGCATCCTTTGTAGTCATTTCAAGTATCCCACAATCCTCACCATTGCTCTTCTGGTCCCCCAGATCACGGGTCAAGGTCTTCAGATCCTTCACCAGCTGCTGGATTTGCAGGAAAATGGCAGATTGATCTGGGATACACAGGCAGGAATGGTAGTGCACCAGGTATGAGTTCCTGATAGGCCCAAACAAGGGTCCTCCCTGCATTCCCACATATCTCATGCTCAAACGCAGGGGCCCAGCTATTCGGCCTGCTTTGAGTTCCTAGCCTTGTTTCTCCAGCCTGATCTCCAGGAAAACTACCATCAAATTCAAGCTAAGGACTGTAGGTAAGAGAGGACTCAACACCAGGAATCCACTCTCAAATGCTGTTTTTGGGGGGCGGGGAGGGGTATAGTTGGTCATGGGGCTTGAACTCAGGGCCTGAGCTCTGTCCCTGAGGCTCTCCCATTTAAGGCTAGTGCTCTACCACTTTGAGCCATAACACCACTTCTGGTTTTTGAGTGGTTAAATGGATATGAGTCTCACAGGAACTTTTCTGCCAGGGCTGGCTTCAAACCAAGATCCTCAGATCTCAGCCTCCTGAGTAGCTAGGGTTACAAATGTAAGCCACTGGTGTCCGGCTCACTCTCAAATTCTTGAAATCCAGAGCCTCTTACCTGTTTGTAACTCCTGCCTGTGTTCCTCTACTTTAGCTTTCAGAGATTGGATCATGTCTTGCAAGCTAGGTCCTGGAAGACATGAGGACTCATTAACTTGAGTCTAATGGCCATCCACTCCCACTCCATCCCAGAGCCCTGGACCAGCCCAGCTCATCCTGGGTGGTCAGTTCCTGGACAGCAGCTCCTGTGTCTGAGGCAAAGTTACTGAAATTCTTCCTGAGGGTTTGCAGGTCTCTCTGTACCTGGGCATCTGATGAGTGGAAGTCAGATGGTGAGGGTTAAGATTGATGAAGGCCCATCTGTGCCAGCCCTGAGCAGACCATTTGACATGCAGGGTCTCATTCCATAGGCTCACTGGTGACCCAGTGACACCAGTGGCATCAGTGCTGTCAGCCAGTATTGTGTATGAGGAGAGGAAACCTAGGCCTGGGGTGAAGGAATGCAGCCAGGTGGCCAAAGATCAGGCCAGAGCCAGCGGTGGTCCCATCACACGTCCTTCTCTTTCCGTACCAGCGCCCACCACAGGAACCACGGATCCCACATGAAAGCCACTGCTCATGTTGGTCTTCTCACCATCACCCTACCCTGGCTTGCCACTGTACCCCCTGATTGCCCTCTTCCCTGGGTACCCACATTGGTATCCAACTATGCAGACAACCAGCAGCAGCAGGAGGCTGAGACCCAGGGAGAACAGAAATGGGTAGGGTCCCGAGCACAGATTCCACAAGGCTGACCTGGGAGGAGGCTCTGAAAGAGAAGAGGGTGTCAGGATAAGGAGGTGCCTGCAAATGAAACTGACTGGAAAAGGAGGGGGCCCCAGAGACCTGTTTAGGGATGAAGACAGGTGAGGGATAGCTACAAGATTGTGAGGAAAGCGAACGCTCACGAAGCACCCGAGTCCTGTTCCCACGGCTCTCACAGCCTTGCTGAGCCGTGTACACACTTTACCCACGTGCACACAAACATGAAGGCTGGTGACACATACAGTAACATTAACAGAGCTGGGAGTTTTGTACCATGAGGACACAAAGAGAGTCGGGGAGCGCCAGGCCCATAGCATCTTTACATACATTTGCAGGATCCCTATGCAGATAGTCAAATTTCTCTTGCACACTGAACTCATTGCAACACAAAATCTCTCATCTCCCCACAGAGCTCAGGAAACCAGATAATGGAGGTCCTGCCTGGTCCTGTTTTGCTGAACACTTTGCATCTTCTTACAATACAACCTGAGATCCCAGGAGCTAATAGCTCCTTCCCCCCTACCCCCCGCCTGCCACACACACACACACACACACACACACACACACACACACACACACTCAGAGTGGAGACCTGGCCCCATTCAGGTTAAAGTTGCAGATGTGACATATGCAGAAATCTTGTTCGGTGTATTAGTAAGAAGTCAGTTCAAGAGAGCATGCGTGCCCCTCCTTCTCACCTTTGTCAGTCCTTTGGTTTTTGCCCTCACTCCTCAAGTCCTGGATGTTTTCATATACCAGAGTCATTGTTGGACCCACAGAACGTCTGATGCTGTCAGAGCTGTTATGAAGAGAGCAGGGTCTGGGATGATATATGGTTTGACCAAAAAGGAGGCTAGAGTGGATAGAATGGAGATCAGGGCTAGAACTGAGAAAGATCTGA
Source organism: Megascapheus bottae (assembly GCF_031878675.1). Lineage (NCBI taxonomy): Eukaryota > Metazoa > Chordata > Mammalia > Rodentia > Geomyidae > Megascapheus > Megascapheus bottae. The sequence goes on along the minus strand of NC_143525.1, from coordinate 12,220,948 downwards.
TGTCCAGAAAGAATGGACTGTGTATGATCACAAGGTTTGCATATCAAGATTGGGCTTGGAGATATCGAGATTGGACTTGTGATATCAAGATTGGGCTTTGAGCAAGGGTTTGGTTGGGTTTGGAATTCACGTTGGGGGAAGGATTGGAGATAAAGTTATTGTTACCACTGGGTCCAAAGTTGGGCTGACTGTCACATCCCAGGATTGTCATTAGCATGTCTCTTGGAGCCAGATCTGGAACTCTGGCTAGTGGTGGAACTAGAAGTTATATAGTGATGAAATTCAGGTTGGGATTGGGACTGGTGTTAAGAATAATGTTGGATCTGAGGTTGAAGCTGAGGATGGGAATAAATTAGAAGCCAGAAATATGCTGAAAATGAGGCCAGAGATAACAGTTTGAGACTGGGGATTATAGCTGTCACAGTCCAATCTAGAATCCAGTGAACAGAGACAGTCTCAAGTCTTCCCTTGGTAATTACATCCCACAGTAGCTCCTTCTGTTTCTTACCAATTGCTCCCAATCCAAACCATGAAATTCCCGCTCCCTCTTCCTCTAATATGTTCTGTCCCTGGGTCTCACAGGCATTCCCCAGCCCAGTTACCTCTGGATAGTTTCAAGGCTGTGATCGGGCTTTCTTGTGCACTAATGAGCAGAGGTGGAAGTCACTCCGATTTTTAAGAACTAAATCCTCTAGTGTGAGTTGGGAGGGACCAAGAAGGAACTGGGTATATAAGAGAGTCATGCCAGTCTTCGTGGAAAAGCCCAGTAGGATATTGTTTCATTTCCTCAACTTTGGACAGTAAATAGCAGTGAGGATACATTGTCAGTGGAGCTAGGATGGGACTGAGTGTAGGGCCGGCCCCGTGCCACCCTCCTTAGTGTAGTAGGTGTGTCTTCTCCCTTTCTTCTTTTTTGGCCCTCTTGTGACTTTCTCATTTTTACCATGTGGGGTAGAGAGCAGGACCAGGAACAAAATTTCAAAAGGTCTGTTCCTTTCTTTCTCCTCTGTTTTTTGTTGTTATTGCCAGTTCTGGGGCTTGAACTCAGGGCCTGAGCACTCTCCTTGGACACTTTTTGCACAAGGGCAATGCTCTGCCACTTAAGCCACAGCACCACTTCCAGCTTTTTCCTCTGTATGTGGTAACGAGGAATTGAGCCCAGGGCTTCATGCATGCTAGGCAAGCACTCTACCACTAGGCCACGCTCCTGGCCCCTCTCCTCTGCTTTTGAAATTGCTTCCTTTCTATGAACAGCTAGTGTTTCCATCATTTACATGGAGGCCCAGAGGAGCCCATTCTTTTATCTTGCTCAACCCTAGCCTGTATTACTCATCAGCTGGCTGGGGCCATTTTGCTCTACTCAGAGCATGTATTAGTTCTTCTAGTGTTGGTAGACACAAGCCCTTGATTGCTAAAGGTTTATGGCTCTACTAACAGGTATACAGGCTTATACCTCCAATTCCTACGAACTCACACATGGTTCTAGACACTAGAGGACAATATATATGATTCTAGGGTTTTTGTTTGTTTTCAATCAGTCGTGGTGCTTAAACTCTGGGCCTGGGTACTGTCCCTAAGATCTTCAGCTCAAGGCTCGTGTCCTACCACAGCACCACTTGTGGTTTTCTCATGGTTAATTGGAGAAAGGTAATTTCAGGTCTGGGCTGGCTTTAAACTGTGATCCTCAGATCTCAGCCTCCTGAGTAGCTAGGATTATAGGCGTGAGCCATTGGCACCTGGCTCTGATTCTAGGTTCTTGAGTTTGTGGCTTACTTCTCTGGGCTCAGATTGTCAGTAGCTTGGCACTTAGCAGGTAATGTAATCCTGGCTCTTAATATTACTCAGTGAAACGGCGGTCATTGCCAGCTAGTGTCACAGCTTTGGGTGTCAGGATCCTCAGTTCTTGGGGCTTTTTAGCTCCCTGAAACAATCCCACTATCCAGGGCCCACTGCCCAGCAGCAGCAACTCTTCAAAGCCTTGTCCATACTTCCACTTTCTTTTGTTATCTTTATCACCTTGGTTTTTTACTGTTTTTTTATTCCAGCCACTCTCCAGAAATCTTCAGTTGCCTTCATGTCACTGCAGCTGCTGCCTCCCCTTTTTTTGATGTTGTGCTATTTCCTATTTTCAGGGGACTATTGTTCTCAGGTCTATCATGTTACCAGTGCAGCCCACTCTAGGGATGGCTAAAATTCAAAACTAAATCAAGGGACCAGGAGTTTGGCCTAGTGGTAGAGTGATTACCTAGCATGCACAAAGACCCAGGTTCAATTCCTCGGTACCACATACATAGAAAAAGCTGGAAGTGGTGCTGAGGCTCAAGTGGTAGAGCTCTAGCCTTGAGAAAGCCCAAGGACAGTGCTCAGGCCCTGAGCTCAAGCCCAGGACTGGCAAAAAAAAAAAAAAGAAAAGAAAAGAAAGAAAAGGAAAAAGAAAAAGAAAAAAAGAAAAGCAAGCCAGACTTGGAGCCTGTATGGATGCAAGATCCAGGAAGGTGCCAAGGCAAACTATTCTGACTCGAAGACTCAATAGAAATAGAAATAGCAGAAAAGCAAGGAAGTAAGAGCCTGTCCAATTAGCAGGTAGATAGGTATGGGCATTAGATAGGCATGCTTATGAGATATTTTCTTTTGACATCCCAGCTTTAGTAACTTTGGAGGGGGACAAGCACAAGTGACTCAATTCAGAGTCAGCTACCATCCCTTCTTTATCTGAGCAGTTTTCCCAGTTGTCTCTGGGTGGTCCCTCATTGCCAGGATAAGTCTGGTGGTTCTAGCAGGTGTCTTCTCCTTGCTGGGATAATGTCCCAGTTGGCATTTTTACTCCTAGCTGGGATAACGTGTCCCATTTAACAGAATGCCATGTTGGAGGGGGTGATTGACAGGTCAAATGAGAGTCTATATCAATAGACCCTCTTATTTCCAATTTAAGCAACCAAGAGATCAATAAGAATAGTTTTTATGCAGGGCTTACCTTGAACTAATTAAGAATAAAAGTTAAAGCCATATATATGAAAAAAAAAAAGTTAAAGCCAGGGGGGCCGGGAGTTTGGCCTAGTGGTAGAGTGCTTGCCTAGCATGCACGAAGACCCAGGCTGGATTCCTCGGTACCCCACATACATAGCAAAAAGCCGGAAGTGGTGCTGAGGCTCAAGTGGTAGAGTGCTAGCCTTGAAAAAGTCCAAGGACAGTGCTCAAGCCCTGAGCTCAAGCCCAGGACTGGCCAAAAAAAAAAAAAAAAAGTTAAAGCCAGGCATGGTGGATCACACCCGTAAGCCTAGCTACTCAGGAGGCTGAGATCTGAGGATCGCAGTTCAAAGGCAGCATGGGCACTAAACAGTCCAGCTGACTCTTATCTCCAATTAACCACTAGAAAACTGGAATTGGCACTGTGGTTCCAGGGGTAAGCTGAACGCTCAGAGACAGTGCCCAGGCCCAGAGTTCAAGTCCCATGACCAACAACAACAAAAAATCACAACCAATATTCCTAAGGGGGATATTAAAGATTTTATTTCCCTCACTAGTCTGCTGGTCATAAGCAGCACAGATAATAGTTACAATTGAAGTCAAACAAACAAACAAACAAATAATTGGGGCCAGGAGCGTGGCCTAGTGGTGGCATGCTCACCTAGCATGCACAAAGCTGTAGGTTCAATTCCTCGGTACCACATACTTAGAAAAAGCCAAAGAGGTGCTGTGGCTCAAGTGGTAGGGAGCTAGTCTTGAGAAAAAAGTGTCCATGGACAGTGGCCAGGCCCTGAATTCAAGCCCCAGAACTAGCACCCAAAAAAAAAAATGCAAATAATTTCAGGAAATATCTGTACAAAAAAAATCAATATACAAGACAGAGGCACTAGTTACTAGTTTGATAGAAAAGACTACTTTTTTTCTCATACTACAATGACAACTTTTTTTTTTTTTTTTTTGCCACTCCTGGGCTTGGGCTCAGGGCCTGAGCACTGTCCTTGGACTTTCTCAAGGCTAGAGCTCTACCACTTGAGCCTCAGCGCCACTTCCAGCTTTTTTTGCTATTTATGTGGGGTACCGAGGAATCAAACCCGGGTCTTTATGCATGTTAGGCAAGCACTCTACCACTAGGCCAAACTCCCGGCCCCTACAATGACAACTTTTATGTATTAAAATTAGGTGATTTTGAATATGTTCACACATACATACATACACTTCTGCACACAAGTTTAAGGCAGGCTTAAATTTTAAAAATGAAAATCTGGTGGCAAATGACATTTTTGTCCATTACAGAATAGAACCACATGGTCAATGCTAGAAAAAGAGGTAATAACACATGTAAGGAAAACGGAAGAGAATGGAAAAGGAATAGACTGGATTCGATTGTCATCAGGTGAGGATTGTTTATTGAGAAACAGCTAGGGGGACAGACCTTCCCTCGAGACTGGAGGTTGTGCTAGGGACTAGATTTGGGGGTAGGCTTATCTAGGGCTTAACAAGGAAAAGTAAAATACGGGTTCTGGTCTCTTGGGGGCCTAGGGCAATGTTCTTGGTCAGGCCAACAGTGGAATGTTCCACCTGTTTTGAGGGGCTATTATCACCTGGGGACCGAGAGTGGTTTTGGCCCAGATTGGAAATAGACTGCCTATGGGCAGGTATGTGGTCAAGCTTGTTTGTGTGCACCTGGTATCTTGCTTGACCCAGGGGAATAAGGCAGGACTCAATCCTTCATATTCCATCTTTAGATACATAAAAAGATTGGGCCTACACGGAAGAGGCAAATCCTTCAGCAAACAAAATACAAGATAAATTGTAAAACACATAACTTTTGCCAACAACAAACAGAATTTAACAGAATGTCCACGCTTAAACAATGAGCACTGTCCTTGGACTTTTCTCGAGGCTAGAGCTCTATCACTTCCAGCTTTTTTCTATGTATGTGGTACCAAGGAATGGAACCTGGGTCTTCTCGCATGCTAAGCAAGCACTCTACCACTAGGCCAAACTCCCGGCCCCAAACAAATAGGTTTCTAAGAACAGAATTTCCTTAGAATAATTTTGTTATGGAGGCACATTAGCACATGAATTAACATTTGAACACTCCCTGGGTGGGCATCTGTATGTGTGTGGGGGGGGGGGGGGCGTCCTGTAGAGAGAAGGGAGGAGGGAAGGGTTCCTCCAGAGGGCTTTTGCAGCCGCCTAGGGGAGTTTTAGCCTAAAAGGAGAAATTAAGAATGCAGATCCTGAAGTGAGTAAACTTCAGAAAGAAAAGGAATGGATTATTGTCTGAGTCCCTAGGAAAAGCAGAATACGTTTGCCTGGGGTATGCTATCCGTCCAACTGTTCCCATAATGCAATATTTGGGTGGGAGAAGAGGAGGAGAGGCTCAGGCCATTTGGGGAAGGGGTCAGGGAGAGGGAGAGAGAGAGAGAGAGAGAGAGAGAGAGAGAGAGAGAGAGAGAGAGAGAGAGAGAGAGAGAGAGAGAGAGGCCTCAGTGTGTTTGCTGGTGAGTGATAGGTTAGTGGAGGAGCCAGGGGCCCATTTTTGCTGGTGGTCTGGCATAGGGCGGCCCATTTTGGGGCTGTATGGCAGTAGCCAAGAGTTGATATCTAACTTTACGAAATCTTTTTATTTTCCTTTCTCACCTCTTCATCCTGAGTGCTAAAGATGTTGAAAGCCACATTAAATAGCTCTTGCTGGGAAGTTTGTGGGATCTACTTTAGCATTTGGAATTCAAGCAGTGCTATTAGCTCATTGCTATGATTGCATTTACAAGACAAATTTCATTATCTTTCCAGAGAAGCCAGCTAAATTGAAGGCTAATGCCAAGCCCCACCTAGTTTAAGCCACACAAGCCTGGCAGGCACGGGGGCAGGGTGGGCAGGCGAAGACAAACAGTTTAAGCTAAGAGACTCTGGACAGCAAGGAGGAAGAATGAGGAAGAACATAGTGCCAATCAAAGGAGGAAACAAAAAGGGAACCTCTTTCCAGTTGTCATTTCATTGTAAGAAGTTGTTTAGATTCCAGAGAATGTTGGGGTCAAACGTCCTGAATTCAGACCATCAATGATTATTGCCCAATTGATACCGAGGCCAAATAAAGGCTGAGAGATGACTGAGTCTCTTATGTTTGATATATGGTGTTAACCTCAAGGCTTTTAGATTTGTGGTGAGAAAGTCAACGGGAGAGTCTGCCCGGTTTAAAATTTGGGAGTCCGTTTGGAAAGGGAAAGAGCAGAGACTGAAATTCTGTTTTAAGTCCTCCCCTCCCCCGCATCAGAGTATTCCTGGCAAAAGCCAGGATCCTTTAGTCATTTAAAAAGATATCTCCACTTTACTTCCAAAGGAGGGCCTCCTGGAGGCCGGACGGTCTCTGAGTTAAGGGCACTGTCAGATAGACCTGCAGCCTGGGGCAGGGTCCTCTCAGGGCGTCCACCTGGGAGGCCCAGGAACTCTTCCCCCTCCCGTGAGGGTGAGGGTGAGCTGGTCAATGGTGTGTGCAGGAGACAAAACCATGAATGGCCTTGGCCTGGACTTTGTGCAAGAAGTCAGCTAGCAGAAGGGAGAGCAGAACAACCAAGTTAATGGTGAGTAGCCTCCCATCTGGAGGTCTGGAGAAGAGTAGGGTCAGAGAGGGGAAAGAGAGAGAAATTCTTAGTGGTCTCACACCTGAGTTTACCCAGGAAAGTCAATGTAAGCCTAGATCAAAACCTAGCAACCTGGCAACAGGGCAGCACGCGAGCATGCGCTGAGGGCTCTTGGTGAGCCAAGGTAAGCAGGAGGGACTGCATGGCTCTCAAAGAGCCACAGGGGAAGACAGAAGAAGAGGGAAGATGAGGAGAGGCAGGGAGAGAGTGAGAGAGGGAGGGAGAGAGAAGGAAGGAAGGAAGAAGGGAAGGAGGGAGGAAGAAGGTGGACAGAATCTCCTACCAAGGATGTGAGTCTCTCAGGGAGCTTTGTCCCAGTTTTCAGCACTATCTGTTATGAAACTGAGTTATGAAGGGATTAGAATAAAGAAAGAGCAGAAAACTAACAGAACAGATCCAATGGGCTTTAAGGGAAAGTGGAAGAAGGACACCATGATGACCTGAGGAGAGTCAGGAGACATGAGGCATAATGGGACAGAGGTGGAAAGAGTTAAATAGAGTCCCAGGTAGAGGCAGGGTCCCAGGTAGACAGAAAGTTGCAAGGAGTTTGGGAGTTGATGGTAAAGGCCTGAAATGGTGGCAAAGGCCGGAAATGGAGGAGCTCAGGTGCCTGACACCTGACCGGTGGGGTGAGGGAGTAAGCTTTCCCATTTGGATTATGACTCTGGGCTGGAGAATGGGCTGAAGAATTTCAGGAAGGTTTGCCAGGGTGGAACGTAATCCTTGGGCCAAACCTGAAACAATATTGAATTAGGAGCACAAAGCAGATTCCTATCCGGAACTATTGCATAATTTAATGTACCTTATTCCTAGGAGAACTGCCAAGCACAACCTATTGTGTGGAAGTCTCTGGCCTCACATGGGAAAACTAAGAGTAAAGTTCCCCACAAGTGACTAACAGCAATATCCTAAGGATCATTACTCTTCTCTGCTACCATTTCCAAAGAAACTACACACACACACACGCACACACACACACGCACACACACACACACCACCAGTATTAGAGAGACTTCTCTGTATTTTACCTTATCCCTAAGGTATTGGGAGGATAAACACAACACAAAATGGGCAAAACGCAATTTCAAAAGCAGCAGATGACTCTCTGTTCCACTAGCTAGGCTATTCCTGTTCAAACTAGATCCAGAAGAAGGATCTGAGATTAGAAGATTAGATCTATTTTGCTGATAGAATTTAGCTGGCAGTCAATCTTAACCTTAACATGAAAGAAAAAAAATGACTTTTTTTGTGCCAGTACAGGGGCTCGAACTCAGGGCCACATGCTCTCCCTTGTTTTTTGTTTGTTTGTTTGTTTGTTTTTGTTTTTTTCTGTGTGTGTGTGTTTTGCTTTTTTTTGTTGCTCGAGTGATGCTCTAACATGGCTCTAAAGACATTTGCACATCCATGTTCATTGCTGCACTATGCAAAATACTCAAGTTATGGAAACAGCTCAGATTCCCTAGGGTAGATGAGTGGATTCAAAAAATGTGGTGCATATATACAATGGAATTTTCCTCAGCCATTAGGAAGAATAAGATGATGACATTTACAGGGAAATGGATGAGCCTGGAACACATCATGTTAAGTGAGGTAAGCAAGTTCAATAAACAAATGGAGCCTGTACTCTCTCACATGTGGAAGCTGGATCTAAAATATAACTGGACCTGATCATCTATTCATGATTCTTGGCATTCACACCCATACAGTCAGACTAAAGGAGAGAAAACTAGTTGGAGAGAAAACTAATGGCATAACCCCTCTGAATATTTAAAATACTATTTATGGAAACGAATTCCAGGAAACAGAAACGTAAGTTTTGTGGGTAGTGGTGTTTCTGTGTTCTTTTTTATTTTTATTTTTTTTGCTTTTTCTGCTCTTTTAGGGGAGTGGTGCAGAAAAGGAGGAAGGGGGAACAAATGCAACCATGCATATATACTATGAGGAAATGAACTGTGCGACTTATGGGCAGGAACAGGAGAGGAAAACTGGTGGAAAGCAATGGGAGCAAAAGAAATGTATTCTTTGCGGGCCACTGGTGGCTCACACCTGTACTTATAAGGCTGAGATCTGAGGACTGGGGTTTGAAGTCAGCCTGGGCAGAAAATCCCTATGAGACTCTTAACCTCCAATTAACTACTCACAAAGTGGGGCTGTGGCCCTAAAGTTGTAGAATGATAACCTTGAGCGAAAGAGTTCATGGACAGCACCCAGGCCCTGAGTTCAAGCCCCATAATCCCCCCCACACACACATGCAAAAGCAAAATAAGAAATGTACTTTTTACCTGATTTATGTAACTGTAACCTCTCTGCATATCACCTTTCTAATGACCATAAACATTTTGAAAAGAAATATATAGGGGCCGGGAGTTTGGCCTAGGAAAAAAGTATGAAACTATGGTTTAAAATTGAATAATAAATGGTAGGTAGCTTAGGCAGGTGTTGATGGCTCATGCCTATAATCCTAGCTACTCGGAAGGCTGAGATCTGAGAATCATGGTTCAAAGTCATCCTGTGCAGACAATCAGAAGTGGAGTTGTGGTTCAAAGTGATAGAGCGCTGGCCTTAAGCAAAAGAGCTCAGGGACAGCACCCAAGCCCTGAATTCAAGCCCCATGACCTACCACCTCCCACACCCCAAAAAAGAAAATAGGGCAGCTATCTGTTGTGGTACAGATGAGCTCGGTAAAAAGGAAAGTTGGATTAAAGAGTGAATGGGATGTGGTAAATGATCTATACTAAAAATTAGAAATGAAAACATAACTTGTCTATATTAGTTATACAAGAGGAGGAACCTATGTATTTCATGAATAAAAATTTAAGCCAAGCACGGTAGCTCACACCTGTAATCCTAGCTACTCAGGAGGCTGAGATCTGAGGATCTAGGTTCAAAGCCAGCCTGGGCACTAAAGTCCATGAGACTCTTACCTCCAATTAAATACTAGAAAACACTGGAAGTGGCACTGTGCTCAAGGGGTAGAGAGGTAGCCTTGAGCTGAAGAGCTCAGGGACAGTGCCCAGGCCCAGAGTCCAAGCTTCACTACTGACCAAAACAAAATATTAAATGGATTTGTCGGTGTGATACAGGTGGTTGAATACCAACAATGAACCAAAGTAAGCATCAGATAGCAAGTTTGAGAGATGTTTTTTTTGGAGGGGGCAGTCCTGGGCCTTGAACCCAGGGCCTGAACACTGTCCTTGAGCTTTCCCAAGGCTAGAGCTCTACCACTTGAGCCATAGCACCACTTCTGCCTTTTTTTCATTTTCTTTTTCTTTTCTTTCTTTTTTTTTTTTTTTTTTTTGCTAGTTCTGGGGCTTGAACTCAGGGCCTGGGCATTGTCCTTGGACAATTTTTGCTCAAGGCTAGCATTCTGCCACTTGAGCCACAATACCACTTCTGGCTTTTTCTGTGTATGTAGTATGGAGGAATAGAACCCAGGACTTTGTGCATGCTAGGCGAGTGCTCTACCACTAAGCTACACTCCCAGCCCTGTTTGAGAGATTTTTGATCTCCAACCAAAAAAAATAAAATTAGAACAAGCAAGGAGCTGGTGGTTCAAACCTTTAATCCTAGATATTCATGAGGCTAAGATCTGAGAATCTCAGATACCAGCCCTGGCTGACAACTCCATAAGATTCTTACCTCCATTTAACCAGCAAAAAGCCAAAAGTGGAGGCATGGCTCCAGTAATCGAGTGCAGGCATGAGCAAATTAACTAAGGGAAAGAGAGCAGAAGGCTTGAAGTCTAAGCCCCAGGACTAGTCTATACATAAAATTAAAGACAATAACACCAAAATAGCAGCAAAGAGAAACTAACATAACACAAAGTGTGATTTATTTTGCGTAATTTTTGTTTTGAACTTGGATTTAGGTCAATAACAAGGATAAAGGTAAATTATTTTAGATTTGCATACGTTAAGGAATATTACAAAGCTTGTCTTTTCCATACATTCTAGAGAAATTGAATGGTCTGTTTTCTTTTGCAGCTTTTTAAAAATTATTACTGTAAAGGTAATATGCAGAGGGGTTAGTTACATAAGTGAGTACATTTTTTTTTTGGACAATGTCACCCCTTCCCTCTCTCCCAATTTTTCTCTCTCATCTCCTCCCACAAGTTGGATAGTTCCTTTCAATAGTGTCCAGCGAGTACCATCACTACATTTCTTTGTGGGGGGGGGGCATCTTGGGGCTTGAGCTCAGCCTGGGTGCTGTCCCTGAGCTCTACAGCTCAAGGCTACTGCCCTGCCCTTGAGCCAAGCCCCACTTCCCATTTACTAGAGGTCAATTGGAATAAGAGTCTCAGGTCCTTTTATAGCTAAGTTTACCATGCCTGGCTTCCATCACTACATTTCTTAACCCTCCCCCTCCCCAGCATATTTTTATTGTCCTTGTGTGTGTGAATGTATCTATGTATCTATATACATATATCTATATATGCACAATTCTTTGCAAGGTCTCGGGCGCTCTGTGACCATGTTCTTTAGAACTGTGTATGAGTGTTCTGGCTTCCTCAAAGGTGGGTAGATAAAGCCAGGGAACAGATTCAGGATAGTGATTAAGTCACAGTCCTCCTGTTCAGAAGTTCAAAACTGGGCTTCTGTGTTGCAGTACTCTCCCTGCCATGAGGGTGGAGTCACTAAGAATTGAAGTGGGCCACCTTCGGAGACCTTGAAGATATGTGTTGTGTTATGGCTTCTTTGCTCTATGGCCAGGCAGTGTATCCCCAAACTCCCTCGGTGCCCCACAGCTGGAGTGGTGCTGTTAGGGGTCTCACTCAGCATGGGTGGAAACACTGGCTGCCAGAACCAAGCTAGTTCTGGGCAACCTGCAGTCAAGAAAGCAGGTGATGTAAAGTCCTCTATTCAAAGTAGGTCACTACCTTTCTGTCAATCTTGAGAGAATTGTTTTCCTGAAAAGTTCCTGCTTAGACCAGCTGGCTTAGCACCTGTTGAGCACCTTTTCTGCTACATTTTAATTATAAGCACATTGAATTTTACTTGTGTCCTGTTCTAGTTAACTAAGCCACAGAGGTTTTTTTTGTAGATTGTGAACCTGAGTTCAGCAAATCCAGGCAAAGAAGCGGAACCTTCTGAGTTAGGTTTTAAAAGGGAGTAGCCTGCCTGCTTTCTGTGCTTGCTTGCCGGAATTGGGGTTGATAGCAGAAGTAAACTTTCTGCAGAAGTAAACTTTCCCTTGTTGTCTTGCTGGTTCCTTTCAAGTTGTTTTCTTTATGCCTCTGTGACACCCCAACATCCCACCCCATGGCACAGCCAGACTTCTCCATACACTGGCACCTGAACCGACAATGTTGCTTCCTGACATTTCAGTTTCTCCATGGGGACCAGTTAGACCCCCTACCTTCTCAACCAGATTTATGACAGACATACCTGAAGTCTGTAGCCAGAATGTCCTGTGAGTTATTAAACTGTGATTGCTCTGAAAACAGGCTCACACTCAAGATAGCAATGTTGTCACTCTCTAGGACCTCGGGAGCCACAGGCCACCTTTCTTCTCCAACCCTAATCTCTTACTAGGATAGTTGTTGCCTCATAGATGCCATCAGTGGGATTAAGGCTTGGGATGAATGGTTTTTTTTTTTTTTTCTCCCAGCTGCAGTTGGCAGCTGACTGAGCTGCATGATTTCACCTTGTACTGAAGTTCTGTGGTTCTCCAGCCCCAATCAGGGAATCTTGGTGCCCACTCTATCTTTCTCTGCTCTTCTTCTGCCAGGCAAGTTGCTCCACAGTTATCAGCTACCCTGTTACTTCTCACGGACATCCCTGGTTGTTGAAAAAGTCAACAATCAACAGCCAAGAGTGCTTGTTACTGTGGGTGCTTCTCCTCACAATCCTGTTTGCGCTGTGTTGAGTGACTCGAGGTTGTACACTCTTGGTATTTGCCACCTGTGTGTGCACACAGTTTCTGTTTACTGTGATGAAGTCACTAGACCTCAATGTGTGTCATTCCAAGTTTTTGAAGCACTTGGAAATGGGTTAGCTCCAGGGATGATATTGAAATATAATAGAACAAGAAGGCAGTTACCAGTAACAATAAGATTTTATAGCTGAGACTCAGAACAGAGTGACTCCCCAGCCCACATCCTAACCAGGCCTTCTGGACCAAAGCTTACTTGGCTCTCATGATGGCCTGGCCCTCTCAGTAAGCTCACTCCCGTTCCCATCCCAGTGACAAGACAACTCATAACATACGTAAGCATATTTCTCTTTTTACTTAATGCAAGGTTGACAATAATAAGTTGCATACTGCACTGTCATCAAACATCATCTCACATCCTTAACCTTTCCCTTGATCTTCGAGGAAAACCCAAAAAGGAAGACTCTCAATCCTAGAGACCTCAGTGTCTGAAGGCATTAAAGAAATAAATTAAGTGGAAGAGGTTCCTAGCGGGCCTTTTCCAGCTTTGTCTCACAGACCCAGCTGTACGACCTCTGGCAGACGTCATCATTCCAGCGACCATCAGAGGTGAAGTGGACGCAGTCCTCTCCGCCTCCCAGCCCGTGCCCGTACCAGTTATCTGGCTGTTGTGGACTCCAGTGCCTGCAGACAGGAGGACAGGTGACAGCCATGTGCTGAGATCAGACTCCCACCAGCAGCCCTGGGAACACAGGCTAGTCCCAAGTAGAGAAAATCAGCTGTGGGCGGGGGCATACTCACGTGAAGCCTTGCTGGTAATCTGTCCCATCCGACCATCTCCAGGGTCCATTTTGGTCAGTTAGGCCAATCCAAGTGTTTGGTTTACTTCTGTGACTCTGGATAAAATTCTGAAGAGACAAGATGGGGTAGCAAAATCTCTTCCCAGCAGCCAGCCTCTAGAAGAGCCTCCTCCGCTCTGGAGGTGAGGACCTCTAGGTGTGTGTTACCTGCTCCTCCAGGGAGTTCACCACCGCCAGGTATGCATTCTCCAGCTGGCAGTCCTTGTCAGCCTCTGCCCAAGACTTCGAAGATTCAGAGAACCAATAACAGCTGCCATTATACTCCAGCCAATTAAGGGGGCAACAGGCCTTAACAGAGCCTGTGGAGTTCAAGCAGAATGCAGGGACTGAGTCACTGCCCAGTGCACCATTGGAAGGCAGCTGAGGCCAGCAATACCCATAATGCTCCTCACCATTTCCCTTTAGGTCAGCTATCTCACAGCTCAAGGTCCTCAAGTCCTTCACCAACTGCTGGATTTTCAGAAGCATGGCAGATTGATCTGGGACAACCACATAGGAAGGGAACAGTGCTTTGGGTGGAATCTAAGCTCGGTGAGTTCTCTGAACTCCGTCAGTACAGGGGCTCGACCCAGGAGCCTCCCCGCATGCTCACCCATCTCACAATCATCTGACCTGATTTGAGTACATCCTGCTTTTTCTCCAGTGTGCTCTTCTGGGAAACCATGTTCTCTTTCAAACTGCGGACTGGAGGAGAGGGCAGCTTAGCAAAACAGTAGGCCAGGAAGTCACGGCCACCGTCATGGTGCACGGTCTTGGAAAGCTGGGCTTCTCACCTGCCTGCAGTTCATCCCTGTGGTCCTCCACTTCAATTTTCAGAACTTTGATCACTTCTTGCAAGCTTTGGCCTAAACAATGTGGGACCTGAGCTCAGAAATCAAATCACCACCCATTCCCACTCCATCCCAGAGCCCTGGACCAGCCCAGCTCACCCTGGGTGGTCAGTTCCTGGACATCAGCTTCTGTGCCTGAGGTGAAGTTACTGAAATTCTTCCTGAGGGTTTGCAGGTCTCTCTGTACCTGGGCATCTGATGAGTGGAAGTCAGATGGTGAGGATTAAGATTGATGAAGGCCCATCTGTGCCAGCCCTGAGCAGACCATTTGACACACAGGGTCTCATTCCATAGGCTCACTGGTGACCCAGTGACACCAGTGGCATCAGTGCTGTCAGCCAGTATTGTGTATGCGGAGAGGAAACCTAGGCCTGGGGTGAAGGAATGCAGCCAGGTGGCCAAAGATCAGGCCAGAGCCAGCGGTGGTCCCATCACAGGTCCTTCTCTTTCCCTACCAGCGCCCACCACAGGAACCACGGATCCCACATGAAAGCCACTGCCCATGTCGGCCTCTCTGGCTGTCCAGAGCAGCAGCCCACTGATGTCCCCTCTCAGCCCCTGTGTATCCATCACTGCCCCTGCTTAGGTCCTCACCATCACCCCACCATGGCCTACCACTGTACCCCCTGATTGCTTTCCTTCCTAGGCATCTGTGGGTACCTACTTTGGGATCCAAGGACACAGACAACCACCAACAGCAGGAGACTGAGGCCCAGGGAGAACAGGAGGAGACGGAATGCTGAGCAGATATTCCCCGGGGCAGAAGGAAGAGGAGAGGCTGAAAAAAAAGATATTAATATGAGCAAGATCCAAGATATGAGACAGGTAGGAAGATGAGAGGCCTCCAGGAATCTGTCTTGGGATTTAGGGTGAACCTTAGCTGGGGATGTGGTAGACTTAGGTGAGATGAATGGTGGAATCCTTTTCGTACTTCTTAGCTCTCACACTTCTGGAGAATCATGTGTATTAGGAGCCTACATGCATATAAACACACACAGACAGCAACTGTGGCAATATATGTGGCCTCATCATCAGAAGAGTGAGATAAAACTAGGATAAAAGACAAATGAGCTGGGCACCAGTGGCTCACACTTGTAATACTGGCTACTCAGGAAACTGAGATCTGAGCATCGAAGCCAGTCCTGACAGAGAAGTCCCTAAGAAACTCTTATCTCCTATTAACCACTCAAAAAACTGGAAGTAGAGCTGTAACTCAAAATGACACAGATAAAGCAATAAAGCTCAGGGACAGTGCCCAGGTCCTAAATTCCAGTTCCACAACAGACAAAAAAAAATCAAATAAAAATAAAAGAGTTGTACCTTGTAGGAGGTTTCATTTTGAGGGGAAATTATTTTTATAACAATCAGGCCAATGTGGGCAAATCTATGAAAGGTCCAGCTGTGCTAGCGCTCTACCACTTTGAGACACAGCACCACTTCTGATTTTCTGGTGGTTAACTGGAGATAAGCAGCTCACAGACTTTTCTTCTTGGCTTGCCTTCTAACCCTGATCCTCAGATCTCAGCCTCCTGAGCAGCTAGGACGACAGACGTGAGCTACTGGCACCTGGCAAAGCACAATTACTTTCTATTCCTGGAGCGCAGCCAAGCCCTGATGTCTTACCTGTCCTTGTCTTTCTGAGGACCTTCTATCCTCTTCACAATGGACTCTCAGCTTTGAGGAGCTGACCCCCAGAATGGACCCCACCCCATACTTCATAGAAATGCAGACATATAGCAGAAATACTGTTAGGACATTTTAAGAAGACAATTCAGGAGAGCACACTTCTCCTTTCCTCTCACCTTGGTCAATCCTTTGGGTTTTTTCCTCTCTCTCCACATCTTGAAAATTTTCATATGTCATTGTCATACTTGAACCCACACAGCCTCTGAGACTATCTGAGCTGTAATTAAGAAACCAGCGTCCAAATGACCAACAAAGAGGCTGGAAGCAAGGGAGAGTGGAAATCAGGACTGGAATCATAAAATATAACATTCCATTTCAAAATGAGCCCTGGTTTAGAACCAAAATAGAAATATTCCTGAATTTCCTCCCAATATACAGAGGGTAAGCAGTTGAGCTGAGTTTAGAATGAATGTCAGAAGTAAGTTGGAGCTCAGTTTATTCTTTCAACTGGGTCTGAAATTATTCTGGACTTGATTCTAGTATGAACATCGGTGCTCATGGGTGGAATTGGACCTAGCTGGGCCCTGGAATTTGATGTAGAATGGAGTGGAAGTTCAAGTTTAAAGTTGGGATTCAAATTGGATCTTGGCTAAAACTCAGGCTGGGATTAAAGTCAGAGTTGAGATTAGAATTGGAATGGACCAGAGATCCAGAGTTTGAATTTTAGTTTGTGACCGCGGATTCTGGCTGGCTTAGTCTAATCTAGAATCCAGTGAAGGGAAGATCATCTCAAGTAGTCACTTGGTCATTAACTTCCACAGTGGCTCCTTCTGTTTCTTCCAAATTACAACCAAAACCCAAAGTTCCCCTCCACCTCTTCCTCAGACATCTTCTGTCCTCCAGTCTCAGGGACACCCCCAGCCCATTACCTGTGGGAAGTCTGGAGGCCGTGATCCTGGCTTTCTTGTGCTCCACTAGGCAGAGGCAGAAATCCCTTCGACTTTTTAGAATTGAGTTCTGAATTGTTGAGGTGGGAGGGCCAAAGGAGGAGCTATGTGGAGCCCTGATCTTAGCCTAAAAGTCCAGTCAACTATAATTCCATTTCTCAGTGCGGGACAGTAAGTAACAAGGAGGATATATTAAAACTGGAACACAGGCAGATATGGGTGGGGGTACATGTGGTGTCAGCCTTGGGCTCACCCCCTGGGTGTGTCTTCTCCTATTTTTCTGGAACTCTCATGACTTCCTTATTTTTTATCTTGTGGGATGTAGAGTGGACCAGAAAGAACGGTGCTATTTTTTTTCCTTCTCATTCTTAAGTCTTTATTTACTTCCTGCCTATACATTTGCCGGAATAGTTTACGCAGCCATTATTGAGCCTTCATCTGAGCCAGGCTTAGTCTCTACTTTTCTTCAAAGCTTAGCCTGACTTGGCCGGCATCCGGGCGTCGTTGGTGTGACTGCACATTCAACCACCTTCTAGTGAGTGCTCCTGAAGAGAATTCTCTGAGCCACAGAATGCATCCTTTTTAACGAGAAGGGACCCAGCTGTGGACCAGCAAAGTGAATACCTTGTAGTTAATCTTCGATTTAAATTGCATTTTCTTCTGCTTGTTTGGTTTTTGTCTTTTAATGGAATGACAATGTATCAGAAATATCCATACACATTAGCTCAGTAAATGTACTTGCTTGTCTGCGCTTCATTTTATGGTCCTATGTCCTGGCATTTCCTTTCCTTAAAAATAAAAATAGGGCCGGGAGTTTGGCCTAGTGGTAGAGTGCCTGCCTATCATGCACGAAGACCGGGTTCAATTCCTCGGTACCACATGTACATAGAAAAAGCCGGAAATGGTGCTGTGGCTCAAGTGGTAGAGCTCAAGCCTTGAGAAAAATCTAAGGACGGTGCTCAGGCTCTGAGTTTAAGCCCAGGACCGGCAAAAAAAAATAATAATAATAGTAATAATTCAGCCAGGTGGCAGTGGCTCACGCCTGTAATCCTAGCTACTCAGGAGGCTGAGATCTGAGGATCCTGGTTCAAAGCCAACCCTGGGCAGGAAAGTTCCTAAGACTCTAATCTCTAATTAACCACCAGAAAACCAGAAGTGGCGCTGGGGCTCAAAGTGGTAGAGTGCTGGCCTTGAGCTAAAGAGCTTAGGGACAATGCCCAGACCCAGAGTTCAAGCTCCATGACTGAAAAAGCTAAACAAAACAAAAAATGCTCAGAATAGCACCCTAGAGTACAAGCCCCAGGATGCAGGGAAGGGATTGTGTGTGTGTGTGTGTGTGTGTGTGTGTGTGTGTGTAAGTATCTCTACTTATTACTCATAGGAATGGTGTGTGTTCTTACATTCCATTCCTTTGAGGCAATGTGTCTCTGTGCAGGTGAGATTGGCCTCAAACTCCCAATCTCCCTAGTGCTGAGTTTTACAAGTAGTTGCCACCGTGCTATATTTCCCTATTACTAAACAGAGCATTTTTCTTTCTTTTCTTGTCTCCTCTTTCCCTCTCTCCCTCCCTCCCTCCCCCCCCCTCTTCAGCTCAAGGCTAATGCTCTACCACTTTGAACTACAGCACCATTTCCGGTGATCCTTAGGCCTGGGCTTCCCAAGTAGTGTGGATTACAGATGTAAGCCACTGGCACCCGGCTATACCAGGTGTTTAGATAGAAAATGGACTAACACAATTTTCTTTGGAGAAGCAGATGCTGAGGTTGAATTTGAGGGATGAGTGACTTATTAGGGGTTCAGCTCCTGGAAAAAGGAGAAATAATGATGGACAGAGGAGGTACATCCTGGCACTAGCCAGTCCCGCAAAGACTCCTGATTGAAGAACCATGTTGTGATGACAGCACACCAGCATCCAGGCATAAGTGTGGAGCAGAGCTCCCTAGAGTCCTAGCCTTCTGGCCACTGGCCACCAGTGGTCCCAGCAACACAAGCCCCGGGCAGAAGTGGCTGTCAGCAAATCATATTCCCTCCCATCAGTGACTTCCAAGTGTTTCCTAGAAAAGGAATTGGGCAATTCATGTGTGGCTAGTGGGGTATTGTGTTGAGTTCATATAAGAATTGGGAGAATCAGCTTTTTCCAGAGCCTTCAAAGAACATGCCGAGTTCCTCTAGCTGCAGAGTGGAGAACATCTGCAGCAGACAGCTGATTATTTGGGAAGCAATCTAGCAGACGAACAAAGGCTCAGCCTTCACTGAGCTCACCTTCCAGCCCATGACAGGAAAGTATATACAGCCTAATGTCTCATAGTGACAGTACCTTGGAGGAGAATGGTGACATAAAGCATTTTTAGTAGGGTGGCAAAAATAGTGTCAGCCAGGCAGTGGTGGCTCATACCTGTAATCCTAGCTACTCGGGGGGCTGAGATCTGAGGATTACAGCTCAAAGCCAGCCCAGGCAGGAAAAGTCCATGAAACTCCTATCTCCAGGCTTTGAGTTCAAGCCCCAGGACCAGCACACAGACACACAGACACACAGACACAGACACACACACACACACACACACACACACACACACACACAATTAGTTGATTAAAATAAAATCAATTGCATGAACACGAAAAAACCAATGGTTCTCCTTCTAGTCGCCCAAATAAACTAAACTTTGAGCATTTTCCATAAATCGCCAACTCGTTAAGAAAAACATCTTTCTCGGTGACTTCTGCAATGCTGATGCTCAAAGATAAGCCATGAATTTTTGTGAATATGAAAATCGTGTTTCGTTTTGTTTTTTAAAGTGCTGAGTGTTGTCAGCAAGAGGATCCTTGTCTAAACTTGTTAACATTGACAATCTTGCAGAATTTCTCTGGGAATGCCTGGGGTGGATTTTGTTTGGTAAGCCTGTAACTCACAAAGTCTGCCACCTGGCATTTGTACCTCTTTGTCAGAGAACTGCCCTCCTATGTCCCCTGGTCCCATGGGACATAAATACCTTGGAATGCCATTATTGACTACTACACACCATATTAGCCAAAGACTGATGGGTGCCAAGATATAAATAGAGTTGTCCCCTTAGGACAACTCTGACATGACCTGCACTTCCTCTGTGGGATTTCAAGGTGAATTTACACAAAGCCGCCACCACAGGACTTCATTTGAAATTGCCTGCAGTGACTTCTGAGTGAATCATTTTCACAAAAATCCTTTCACAGTCAGCTGACTCCTTCTCTTCCTTTTCCTGCTTCCTTGTTCCTCTACCCATCATGTTTCCCAGAATGATTTCCAATGAATTCTTTTCAGCAAAGATCCGCATCTCAGATGGTTCAGTTCCCCCTCTTGTCTTCCTTTTCTTCTCACTGATGCTCAAGAACAAAGGAGAGAAGAATTCAGTCATAGGTTGGACCTGGCTCCAATAGCTCATGCCTGTAATCCTAGCTACTCAGGATCCCTATTCCAAGCCAGTCCTGGGACTTGAATTCAAGGCCTGAGCACTGTCCTTGAGCTTTCTCAAGGCTAGCGCTCTACCACTTGAGCCACAGCACCGCTTCTAGCTTTTTCTGTGTATGTGGTACCGAGGAATTGAACCCACCCACACCCTTGTGCGTGCTACATGAGCACTCTACCACTAGGCCACATTCCCAGCCCCAGCAGGAGATTCTTATCTCCAAATAACTAGCAAAAACCTGGAGTGAAAATGCAGGTCTTAAGCAAAAAAGCTAAGCAAAAGCACAAGACTCTAGCTGATAGAGACAGGCAGGCTGCTAGAGGGGGCTTGAACTCAGGGCCTGGGAACTGTCCCTGAGCTCTTTTGCTCAAGGCTAACGCTCTACCACTTTGAGATACAACTCCACTTCTGCTTTTTGAGTGGTTCTTTGGAAATAACGCTCCAGGAGACTTTCCTGCCTGGGCTGGCTTTGAACTGCGATCCTCAGATTTAGGCCTCCTGAGTAGCTAAGATTTGTCATGAGCCCCTGGCTCCTGGTTCTACCCTGGCCTTTTCTAGGTGCCTCAGAAACCTCTGGACTCCTCTGCTCTGTAAAGATGGCCCTCTCTGTGAGACCACGGCCTCTTTTCTTAACTGCCACATAGAACTCTCCTGGAGCAGAGTCCTCTTAGATGTCTCAAGCCTAATGTAAGTTCTCTGACATCCTTGCTCTGCTGGACCATTGTGTGTGTGTGTGTGTGTGTGTGTGTGTGTGTACACAGCAATACTGGGGCTTGAACTCAGGGCCTTACACTCTTGCTTGGCATTTTCACCCAAAGCTGGTGCCCTACCACTTGAACCATACCTTCACTTCCAGATTTTTTTGCCAGCCCTAGGCCTTGAACTGAGGGCCTGAGCACTGTCCCTGAGCTTCTTTTGCTCAAGGCTAGCACTCTACCACTTGAGCCACAGTACCACTTCCAGCTTTCTCTATTTATGTGGTACTGAGGAATTGGACGCAGGGCTTTATGCATGCTAGGCAAGCACTCTACCACTAAGCCACATTCGCAACTCAACACTTCCAGATGTTTTTTTTTTGCTAGTTATTTAGCAATAAGAGTCACTCAGATTTGTCTTCCTGGGTTTTGGCTCCAAAATGA
Source organism: Megascapheus bottae (assembly GCF_031878675.1). Classification (NCBI taxonomy): domain Eukaryota; kingdom Metazoa; phylum Chordata; class Mammalia; order Rodentia; family Geomyidae; genus Megascapheus; species Megascapheus bottae. The sequence goes on along the minus strand of NC_143525.1, from coordinate 12,199,618 downwards.
CCTCAGATCTCAGCCTCCTGAGGAGCTAGGATTGCATGTGTGACCCACCAGCATCTGACTCCTTCGACTCTTCTCTACCCCGTCAAGTAACAGTCCACAGGGATCCCAACAAAATTTATACTGATTTGGCTACCACATGTCCTGATGAGGAGACTCCTGGTCCCTGCCTTGGAGGTAAACGGTGCCCTGTGTCTCTGTCATCTGGTTGGTGAGGGGATAGAGAAACATTTTCCTTCCACACTGAGTGAGAGTTGAGGACTGCCTTGAATGAACTCCCTTGCTCATTTTGTCCCTTCTAAATGAATTGTGCTCATGAGCCTAGCTACCTCAGGGTTTTTAAGCATAGGCACACCAACAGCCATCTTCCTCAGCTTTGGGAATACAGCCAACGTGCATGAAAACAGGAAACATTTAACCTCATGTGGTCGGTCGCTTTTCTCAGTTCCTTCATTGGGCTTGCCAAGATTTGATTTAATCATGATAGTTGGGGTTTTTTTTTTGTTTTTTTTGAAAACAGGTTTCTGTTAAAAGGATGAAAAGGCTGCGCGTGGATGACTCATCCCTGCACTTGTAGCTACTCAGGAGGCTGAGCTCTGAGGAACACAGTTTTCAAAGGCAGCGTGGGCAAGGAAATCCATGAGACTCTTATCTACAATTAGCCAGCAAAATACTGAACGAGGAGCATGGCTTAAGTGGTACAATGTCAGCTGTGAGTGAGCACTCTAAGCAAGGGCAAGAGACCCTGGGTTCAAGTCCAGTATTAGCAAAGTATTAGCAAAGTTATAAGGGGCAGGAAGGGGGGTCTGAGGGTGTAACTCTTCTGTAGATTGCTTGCTTAACATGTGAGGCCCTCATTCCACCCCCAGCACCACAGAGCCAAAGGAAAGGCAGGAACATGTTCTGTATTGTGAATCTGTCACAATAATCGAATCACTATCTGATTTTTTTTTTTGTCGATCATGGGACTTGTCCCTGAGCTCTTCAGTTCGAGGCTACTGCCCTACCCCTTGAGCCACAGCGCCACTGTCGGTTTTCTAGTACTTAATTGAAGATGATGAGTCTCAAGGACTTTAGTGCCTCAGCTGGCTTTCAAATGTGATCCTCAGATCTCAGCCTCCTGAGTAGATAGGATTACAGGTGTGGGCCAGTGATCCCTGCTGTCTTTTCCAATTTTCTTTGTCATTCCTCCTCCTCCTCCTCTTCCTCCTCCTCCTCATCCTCCTTATTTTTTTGCCATTCCTGGGGCTTGAACTCTGGGCTTGGGCACTGTCCCTGAGCTCCTTTTTGCTCAAGGCTGGCACTCTACCACTTGAGCCACAGCACCTCTTCTGGCTTTTAACTGTGATTAATTGGAGATAAGCGTCTCACAGACTTTCCTACTTGGGCTGGCTTTAAACTGTGATTCAACAGCTTAAAGATCTTTCTAAGGCCACCCATTGTGGAAACAGCTAGAGACCAGCTGTGTTGGAAACAATATGTTTGGAGTCCAAATGGGGCTTCCAGACGGTGAATGGTGGGGAATGGTCTGACCAAACCTGTTCTTCACTAACATCTCTTCCCTGGAGGCTGAGGTTTGGTCCCAACCTCCTCCATCCCTTCCATCTGGCCTTCTTTGTCCCTTGTCCCCGTCCCAGTTCCAAAAAACCAAGCCTCGCAAGTTCAAGTATTGCTTTCCTTCTTCCCCTACTGTCAGAGACCAAGGAGTTAAACGGAACAAAGCAAAGACCCTCTAGCCTTGGGCAAACCGCACCTGGTTGAGTCATCTGCACAAAATACTTCTCGGAATAACCGCAGGTTGTGTCGCTTGGGTTAGCACAATGGCCAAAAGAATAACCTGACCCACCCCTAGCCTTGAGATTTCCCGTTCTTGTTATCACAAAAACTCTCCATCCCCCCCCCCTCTATACTCCCTTCCTTACACTCAGGGTATATAAACCCTGCTTTACTTTTAATAAATGAGACCTTGACGCGACTCAGATTGTCTCTGTCTTTCTTTATGCGCCTGGTCTCCTTCCTCTCTTTCCCCCATTGGTTTTCTTCTTTTAGGAGGAGCCTCCTCGAGCCTCATGAATGACTGAACCCGCGGGTCGGGAGAAGTGGCGCCCAACGTGGGGCTCGAGGCACGGTGACCTACCGGACGGCGTGGAGAGCAGGGGACCCCGATTATATTAAGGTAGAGACGCCCACACCGCATCGCTCGTGCACCGTGGGAGAGTCTTGAGGTAAGTTTTGCCGTCCCATCAACCATGGGCAAAGCGTTATCAAAAGAGGTTTTATTTATAAAAGAAATGAAAGGATCACTTAGGGAGAGAGGAATAAGAGTTAAAAAGAAAGATTTGGTAAAATTCTTTTGTTTTGTTGGAGAAAAGTGTCCGTGGTTGGTCTTGCACGGACCAGACATCCATCCCCTTACCTGGAATAAGGTAGGGAAAAATATCAATGATTTACTCCGTCAGGGAGAGCAAATCCCCGAGGCCTTCTTTAGCTTCTATGGGGTTATTAGAGATATTTTAAAGGAAGCAGAGGAGGGAGGTGACAGTGCTCGCTTACTAGCTTTAACAGAGGATTACCTAACGGAGTCACGTTGCCCGTCTCGCAAAAGCGAAAGTGACAATGAAAAACCTATGGTCACTGGCCTTCGGCCTGGCTCGCGCACTCCCTCTTTGATTGATGAGCCTGTGCCCTCAGGACGCTGCTTGGCGCCACCTTTAATTCCCGAAAAAGAGGAACAAGTCCAACCCCCTTTAGAAGACAGGATCAAGAACAATACTAAAAAGAAAAATATGTCACTAAAACCTTATAAAAATATTTATCCTATTATTCCTAAGACTTCTCCTGATAATGGCAGGCTCAACCCCCCGTCTGAGGTGGAGCTAGAGGAGGAGGCAGCGCATTGTGAGGAAGAAAGATATGGCCCTTTTTCTCTTCCCCAAGTTTCTGCAGCTACACAGACTCCAGAGATAAGGGCCCTTCACTGGGCCACCCCTCCCCCCTATCCAGACACCCCTCTCCCGTCAGCCCCACCACAGGAAATGGTGAGATCATTTTCTGTTCCTCCGGAGGTGCAAGGTCTCCTTAAATCCAAAGACTCTCTCTTGAAACAAGTGACAGAATTAAAAAACGTGCTTCATTTAAAAAGAGAGTTAAGGGACCTCACTTTGCAAATTCATGATTTACAAATGGATCTTGTTGGGGAAGCCATGACTACCCCCCATGCCTCGGGTAACAAGCCCGCTAAAACACCCTCGGCCTCAAAGAGCCGTAATAGTAGACTCAGATCCGGGGCGCAAACTGTTTCCCTCTCCTTCCCCGTAATTACTCGCTCTAACACTCAACCTCGGGAACAAGAGGGGGAGGAAGGAGAAGCGGGAGAGGAGGAGGTGGACACCACCAGAAGGCAGGAGGAGGGACAAAACCTAGATTCCTCTGCCTCCGAGGAGGAAGGGGGTGATCAGGAGGAGGCAAGGAGAGATTCTCAAATTACATATAGGAAATTAACGTTTAAACAAATTAAAGAACTACATTCGGCTGTTAAGAATTATGGAATTAACGCCCCTTTTACTTTAACAGTACTGGAGGGCCTCGGGGGTGAGGGACATTTATTGCCTCATGAGTGGCACAAGATTGTACAGTCTGTTTTAACCAGGAGTCAATATCTAACCTGGAAAGCTGAATTTATAGATAAGGCAGAAAATCAAGCCATTACCAATAAAAAACATACACAAATGGCTTCATGGTCTTCTGATAAAATTTCAGGGAGGGGCAAATTTGCCTCGGAGGAAAAACAACAAAAACTCCCTGCAGGAATATTAACCCAGACTGCTCAGGCTGCCCTGGCCGCCTGGAGAGCCGTGCCTGCTGCAGGAGCGGTTACTACCTCTCTTTCCAGGGTAGTACAAGGCAATAATGAACCATATTCTCAATTTGTTGCCAGACTGTTGGAAGCAGCCGAAAGAATATTAGGTGAGGTAGATACAGATGACATTATAGTTAGACAGTTGGCCATAGAAAATGCTAATGCAGCCTGTAAAGCTGCTTTAAGAGGCAAAACAAAGACCCTAGATTTAAATGGTATGATTAAAATTTGCAATGATGTGGATTCCTTTGAACATAAAATGTCTAAATCTATTAATTTGGCCATTGGAGCCATACTCCAAAACCAGACTCCACCTTCAGGAAAACTAGGACAAATATCTAGCCCTAAAAACTGTTTTAAATGTGGACAAATCGGACATTTTGCTAGAGAATGCCCTGGAGCTATTAAACAACCCAACGTTCCTGGGACAATTCCCCTCCCCCTTCCCCCTGGCCTTTGTCCTAAATGCAAAAGAGGCCATCACTGGGCTAGAGAGTGCCGGTCCAAGACCGATATAAATGGCCAGCCTTTATCTGCGGTTTCGGGAAACGGGCTACGGGCCCCAGCAGGGGGCCCTACCTACCCACCGCGACAACCAATGACCCTTCCTGCCCAAAATCTGCCTCTGATGCAAACATCGCTGACTCAGACTTGTTCCGAGCCACTGCAGGCAGCGCAGGACTGGACCTCTGTTCCTCCACCACCAGGATTATAACTCCAGAGGAAGGAACAGTTGTTATAAACTCTGGAAGGTTCGGGCCTCCCCCGCCAGGAATGTTTTTTCTTATTATAGGCCGAGCTTCAAGCTCACTGCAAGGACTCTCTGTCATTCCCTCGGTGGTTGACACCGATTATTCAGGCGAATTAAAAATTTTAGTTCATGCCTCTCAAGGCCCTCTTGCCATATCGGCAGGCCAACGCATTGCACAAGCCCTCCCTCTGCCGGTAACAGGACAGTTCCCATATAAGCATCCCCAGCGTGGCAATTCTACCCCAGGATCAACAGATATATTTTGGGTACATCAATTGACAGAATCTCGACCAACTTTAAAACTTTTTTTGGAAGGAAAACAATTCCTGGGTCTTTTAGATACAGGGGCCGATGCTACTGTCATTGCAAAACAACATTGGCCTATCTCTTGGCCTCTGGAACCCACCGCTACCCATTTAAAGGGTATTGGGCAGACTCAAAATACACTCCAGAGTTCTAAAATATTAACATGGACAGACCCAGAGGGAAACACTGGGACAGTTAAACCTTTTGTGGTGGACGGACTCCCTGTAAATCTATGGGGGAGAGATATAATGACCCAAATGGGAGTTATCATGTTCAGCCCTAATGAGACTGTGACTAACATGATGCTCAAGTCTGGATATTTGCCAGGAAAAGGACTGGGAAAGCATGAGCAAGGAATTAGTCACCCAATTATACCCACCCCTAAATGGGATAGAAAAGGTCTTGGGACCGACCTTTTTTCCTAAAGACCACTGCTCCCCCTGCGCTCCAAGCCGATAAAATAACTTGGAAATCTGACAATCCGGTTTGGATAGACCAGTGGTCCATGCCTCAAGAAAAGGTTCAGGCTGCTCTTCAGTTGGTGCAGGAACAATTAGAGCAGGGACATCTTGAACCTTCTACCTCTCCCTGGAATACTCCCATATTTGTTATAAAAAAGAAAAATGGGAGTTGGAGGTTACTGCAGGATCTAAGGGAAATTAATAAAACCATGGCACCCATGGGAGCCCTACAACCTGGACTGCCCTCTCCCACAGCTATCCCTAAAGAATTTTTTAAAATTGTAATAGATATAAAAGACTGTTTTTTCTCCATTCCCCTCGATCCTGGAGATTGTAAAAGATTTGCCTTTTCCATACCCGTGATAAACCATAAGGGCCCTAATCCCCGCTTTCAATGGCGAGTGTTGCCACAGGGTATGGCTAATTCTCCCACTCTTTGTCAAAAATTTGTGGCTCAATCCATAGACCCAATTCGTGTTCAATACCCTCATATATATATTATACATTATATGGATGATCTATTAATTGCCGCCAAACAAGAAACGGAGGCCCATCAAGTGACTCAAAAAATAGTTATTGCTTTACAAGACAGAGGATTTTTTATATCCCCAGAAAAAATTCAAACCTGCTATCCCTTTTTATTTTTAGGATTTCAATTAGAACCCAACTTAATTTATTCGCAAAAAATTAAAATTAAAAGGGATAAATTAGTTTGCCTAAATGATTTTCAAAAACTTCTAGGGGACATTAATTGGCTACGCCCTTATCTTAAATTAACAACAGGAGAATTAAAACCCTTGTTTAATATTTTGCAGGGAAATTCTGATCCCACGTCCCCAAGAAAAATTACTCCAGAGGCTGAAAAGGCCTTAATAAAATTAGAAGCAGCTATTACCCAACAAAATATAGGCTATTTTGACCCCAGTTTGCCTCTTTATTTAATTATATTTGCCACCGAATTCACCCCCACTGGTTTACTATGGCAGAGAGCAGTACCCCTATTTTGGGTACATGCTTCTGCCTCTCAATCTAAAGTATTACCCCCCTACCCCCTTTTAATATCTCAACTTATCTTTATAGGATTAAAAACTTCAGTCAGATATTTTGGCAAGGATCCTGATATCATAATCACCCCTTACTCTAAGGAACAAATTAATTGGTTACAACAAAGACAAGATGATTGGGCTGTTTTATGCACTGGGTTCCAGGGTAGCTTTGATACTCACATGCCCAGCGACAGACTTATTCAATTCCTTAATATCACTCCTTTTGTTTTTCTAAAAAATACCTTGATAAAGCCCATCCCCAATACTTTGAGCATCTTCATTGATGGATCAAAAAATGGAAAAGCTTCATATGTTATTAATAATGTTTCCCACTTTGTAAATACTTCCTTTAAATCTGCTCAGTTAGTAGAATTATTTGCTGCACTTTGTGTTTTTCGGTTATTAAAGACCCACCCTTTTAATCTGTTTTCGGATAGCCATTATGTTGTCAGAGCTTTACAAGTTTTAGAAATGGTTCCGGTTATTCAGCCTACTACACCTACTTTTCAATTATTTTTTGAATTGCAAAAACTTATTAGACAACGTTCATACCCCTTCTTTGTAGGACATATTCGTGCTCATTCTGGCCTACCTGGGCCACTAACCCGGGGCAATGAATTAGCTGATTTGGCAACCCAAATAGTTACCTTATCTCAAACAGTTAATCCGGTGACCCTTGCACAAGAGGCCCATGCTGTTCACCACCTTAATGCTCATACCCTGCGCTTAAAATTTAAAATTACTAGAGAACAGGCAAGACAAATTGTTAAAAACTGCCAAAATTGCCTAACCCTGCTCCCTGAACCCCATGTAGGTGTAAACCCCAGAGGGCTCATACCTGGACAACTTTGGCAAATGGATGTTACTCATGTCCCCTCCTTTGGAAGGTTAAAATATGTACATGTTACCATTGATACCTTTAGTGGATTTATTTGTGCCTCCGCTCATTTAGGGGAGGCCACAAAAGATGTTATAAACCATCTCCTATATGTTTTTTCTGTCATGGGACAACCCCAAGCTATAAAGACGGACAATGGGCCCGGATATACCAGTCAAAAGTTCAAACAATTTTGCTCCCAAATGAGCATAAAACATATTACTGGAATCCCCTACAACCCCCAAGGACAAGGAATAGTGGAAAGGGCTCATCAGACTTTAAAAAACACCCTCATTAAACTTGCCTCACAAGAGACATTATATTCCCTTAAAGGAAACTATAAGACTTTATTATTACATGCTCTCTTTGTCTTAAACTTTTTAACTCTTGACGCTAATGGCAAATCTGCCGCAGAACGCCTTTGGCATCCCACCACACAAACAGACTACGCCCAGGCCCTATGGAAAGACCCACTGACGGGAATATGGAATGGCCCTGACCCAGTCATTATCTGGGGAAAAGGATCAGCTTGCATTTATAATTCTAAAGAAGGGGGAGCTAGATGGTTGCCTGAAAGATTAATAAAACCATATAATAAATCCAGGGACCCTCCCTGAGAAAGTTTTTCTCTTCTTCTAGGATCCACGGTGCTGCAGAGTCTCAATAACTCATGGCCATTCCTGTAATTGGTAAGATAAAGATGCAGCCAAAACTTGTGGCCCTATGGCTTTTAGCCTCAATAATAATCAAAAATGTAAATTCAGGCTTTGGACCCCCCCCCTCAAGAAAGGAACTTTATACTGCACTCTTTGGCCCTCCCTGTGACTGCTCAGGAGGATATTGGCCTGAAGCTCCTAGTAGTTACACTCGGACAGTGGATTGTACAACTAAGGTGGCCTACCTCCGCGCAGAAGTAAATACTAATTCTGGAGGATTTCATCAACCAAAATGGGTTTGCATTAATAAACCAAAAATAGTTCCCTCTAAAACAGGCCAAGCCAGACAAAATTGCTCAGAATCCTGCTCATATACCACAGCAATGCACAGCACTTGCTATACATCAGCCGCCATTTGTATAGGCAAACAAGGCCTTCAATACTTTCAAGCCTCCCTGACCAAAACCTTTCGCCCTGGAGGAACGGCCACACACGTGACCACTGGTCTTTTTGGGTATACAAGACTCCATACGCAGTTGCAACTTGCTGGCTGTGAGGGAACTATTGGCAAACCCTCTTGCTGGCCCCTTACGGCCCCCATAGGCGTATCTGATGGAGGAGGGCCCACAGATGCTATTAAACATATCCAAGTACTGAAATCACTAGAACCCCAACTGCCTCAACTTACGTATCATCCCTTAGCATTACCCAAGTCCCGAGCATCAAATTTAGATATAAATACAATGGATATTTTAAACACCACCTTTCTTTTACTCAACAACTCTAACCCTGTACTTGCTAGTGATTGTTGGCTTTGTTTAGCAGCAGGGAGAGTTATGCCTTTAGCCATTTCCGCCACATATAATGTGAGTACTAAAGACACATGCTCCCCTAGCCCCCCTCTTAGGGTCCAACCTATGGGCAATTTTACAACCTGCCTCTCAGGTGCAATGCAAAACAATACCCTAGATGTTGATATTGGCACGTACCCCTCCAATAATTGTGAAATATTGAAGAACTATTCTCAACCTACCCCGTCTCTTTGCTCCCCCAGCGGCACAATATTTGTCTGTGGAGGAAATTTGGCCTATCCCCAATTGCCATCCAACTGGACAGGAAATTGTGTTCTCGCTTTATTACTCCCAGATATAAGTGTCGTACCAGGGGATGAGCCCCTACCTGTCCCTAGTTTTGATATGATAGGAGGGAAGAGACACACACGAGCAATTACATTTATTCCCCTCCTCGTGACCCTAGGAGTTACTGCGGCCATAGGGTCGGGAACAGCTGGATTAGGTGTGTCTCTACATAAGTATAATCAATTATCAAAACAATTAATTGGAGATGTCCAAGCATTATCTGGCACTATCCAGGATCTACAGGACCAAGTGGACTCCCTAGCGGAAATGGTCCTCCAAAATAGAAGGGGGTTAGATTTACTAACCGCAGAACAGGGAGGTATCTGCTTGGCTTTACAGGAACGATGCTGCTTTTATGCAAACAAGTCTGGCATTGTCCGGGACAAGATCAAGAACCTTCAGGAAGATCTGGACAAACGACGAAGGGAACTGACTGATAACCCCCTCTGGACTGGGCTTAATGGGCTTTTACCTTATCTCCTACCCCTGTTAGGACCCTTATTCGGTATACTTATTTTACTCTCTTTCGGGCCTTTCCTTTTCAATAAAATTATGACTTTTATAAAAACCCAAATAGATACAGTAGTTAAGACTAAAATAATAGCTATTCAATATCAGCCCCTTAGTACCGTTGACACTGACCAAAGTCCAGGACTAGACTTCACCACTCTAGCCTAATTTCGGGACCTTTTTAAATTTTTCCAGTATAATTCTTTTGGCCTTTGAGCTTTTTCAGCGCCTTACATATTTTATAAACATCAAGTTAATTCTGTCAATCTCGGTGCATTGTCATTGCCTAGAGGACCTAGAAGGCCCTGCAGGGCCTGTTGAGAACCCTCCTGAGAGAGGACTTCAGTTCCATAAACTCCTCACCCGTTAACCCCAAGGTAGCTAGAGAGCATCCAATGACGGGAGTAGTATGGAGCTTACCCTGGATGGCACAACATACAGAGGCCGTCGAGGCCGGCTCAACAAGGCATGTTGCCAGGAGTAAGGTGGCCCTCCATATAGCCTAAGACAGGATGTTCTCTCAACCAATCTTTAAAGACTGTTCTTTAAAGGAAAGGGGGAATTGTCAGAGACCAAGGAGTTAAACGGAACAAAGCAAAGACCCTCTAGCCTTGGGCAAACCGCACCTGGTTGAGTCATCTGCACAAAATACTTCTCGGAATAACCGCAGGTTGTGTCGCTTGGGTTAGCACAATGGCCAAAAGAATAACCTGACCCACCCCTAGCCTTGAGATTTCCCGTTCTTGTTATCACAAAAACTCTCCATCCCCCCCCCCTCTATACTCCCTTCCTTACACTCAGGGTATATAAACCCTGCTTTACTTTTAATAAATGAGACCTTGACGCGACTCAGATTGTCTCTGTCTTTCTTTATGCGCCTGGTCTCCTTCCTCTCTTTCCCCCATTGGTTTTCTTCTTTTAGGAGGAGCCTCCTCGAGCCTCATGAATGACTGAACCCGCGGGTCGGGAGACCCTACTCCATGGAGAAGGCTGAGTGAGAATAAGACAACCATCGTGACCCCACACCCAGTCCCCTTCTAGTTTCCTTCAACTCCTCCTCCCGAAGACTGGGACTCCATTTATCTTCTGTGCTTCCCAGTCCTCCTCCAGGAGAAGATCAGGTGATGAAGCACAGACACGGTGGGGGGGGGGGGGGCTACACAGTGAGGTTATGCTTCATCTCACAGGCCCAGCGGTTCAGCTCCGCACAGAAGTTGTCGTTCCAGAGGCCACTCGACAAGACTTCCACACAGTCTTCACTTGCGCCCACCTCGTGGCCCTGCCAGTTATCTGGCTGAGTGATAGCCCAGTTCCTATGGAAGCAAAACAAAGCTCAGGCTCTCCTCTCTTCATCTCCCAGCAGTCTGATCTTCTAATCCCCACCCCCTCCCAAAGGTTCAGACTTGGTGAGGGCCATCCAGGCAGAGAGTCTGGGAGGAAGAGATGAGGAAGTTGGACCCCAAGGTATTTGTGGGGGGGGTGAAAGGTCAGCTGGCAAACAGACAGGACTCAGGGAAGCCACTTACTGGTAATTGTGCTCATAATCTGTTCCATCCACCCATCTCCAGGGGCCCTCTCTGTCAGAAAGACCTATCCAGGTGTGAAAGGGGCTGGTGTGTTGCACGATGAATTTCTGGGGAAAAAAAAATGTAGGTACCAATAATACATCTGACAAATGCTTAAATATCCAGTATCTACAGGGAACTCAAGAAACTAATCCCCCCTAAACCCAACAAACCATTCACTAAATGGGCAAGGGAACTAAAGAAGAGATTAAAATGGCAGAAAAGCATATGAGAAAATGTTCATCATCCATGGTCATAAAGGAAATGTAAATAAAAACAACCCTAAGATACCACCTTACCCCAACAAGAATGGCCAAGATTTTGAACTCAGACAATGACAGATGCTGGTGGGGTTGTGGAGAAAAAGGAACCCTACTGCATTGCTGGTGGGATTGTAAACTAGTTCAGCCACTCTGGAAAGCAGTGTGGAGGTTTCTTAAAGAACTGAAAATTGACCTTCCCTACCATCCCGCCATACCACTCCTGGGCATCTATCCTGAGCATCATGACCCAAGATAAGATAAGGACACCTGCTCAGCCATGTTCATCTCTGCACTATTCACAATAGCCACATGATGGAAACAATCCAGATGCCCTACTGCAGATGAATGGATACAGAAAATGTGGTATATATGTATATATATATATACAATGGAATTCTACATAGCCAACAAACAAGATAAAATTATGGCATTTGCAGGGAAGTGGATGAATCTAGAGCGAATCATGTTGAGTGAGACAAGTCAAGACCAAAGGAACAAAAGGCACATGGGATCCTTAATATGTGGCTATTAGATCCAAACAGTACAAGAGCGAGGACTCAAAAGTTGTATACCCAATGCTATGGACATGGTATTGAAAATATAAACACAACTACATAGTCTTAAAAAGTTATGACTCTATAGACATAATATTTTTGTTACATAGATTATTATGTATCTATGACATACAAACCCTCAGCCTAATTTTGATTATGTCCTAAAATCTAAGTCCCAGTGATTGTATATAGAGATTCCCTTCTTGAATACCTGTTTGTTAAACACATCATTTGAAATATGATGTAAAAATCAATGTTAATAAATTCTTTAATAAAAAAAACAACAGATGTAGGGAGAAGTTGCAAGTTTCCAGAGATTCCTTGTACATTCATGCTGTCTCTGTGCAAATATTCGTGTTATTCCTTCAGGTTTCCCCAGGCTGAAACAGCCTTCCCTCCCCAGTGAAGGTTTCCTGGCTCTTACTCTATAAGGATAGCTATAGAGTGTTTTGTTTTCTTTGTTTTAGTGTAAACAAAGTAAGTTTACTTAAAAGCAAAAGCTGAGAGCAAGATACATGAGTAAAGATGGACTCTTTGAAGAGAAGGGAAATCTCAAGTTGGATAGCCCCATGGTTGTTAAATGATCATGTTTCTGGCTAGACTTTGCATAAAGTGTTTTGCAAAACTTCCCTCATTGAGAAGGCAGGCTTCAGTGGCTCATGCCTGTAATCCTAGCTACTCAGGAGGCAGGAAAGTCCATGAGACTCTATCTCTAATTAACCACAGCCCCCCCACCCAAAAAAAAAAAAAAAAACTGAAGTGGAGCTGTTGTTCTAGCGATAGAGTGCCAACCTAGAGAAAAATAAATCTCAGCCCCTGAGTCCAAGCCCCAAGACCAATACACACACACACACACACACACACACAAAATGACCTTATTTAATCCTCTAAAGTCCTCTAAGTTGATTGCCAAAGTGACTCACTTTGCAAGTTAATTATCAGAATGCAAAATTCCTAACTACCACCTGTTTCTAGGCCTGGCTGAAATCTCACCTCCTTCCTCCCCACCCCACCCCCCTTTTTTTTTTTTTGTCTGTTGTGGTGCTTGAACTCTGGGCCTGGCCGCTGTTCCCTGAGCTCTTCAGCTCAAGGCTAGTGCTCTATCACTTAAGCAACAGCGCCACTTCCTGTTTTCTGGTGGTTAATTGGACATAAGAGTCTCATAGACTTTCCTGCCCTGGCTGACTTTGAACTGTGATCCTCATATCTCAGCCTCCTGAAGTAGCTAGGATTACAGGCGTGAGCTACCAGTGCCTGGTCATCTCATTCCTTTTTGACTGCTACTTTGACTCTGGTCCTCTCCTTGAATCTACTCACAGCTTCAAACACTTGGCTTTTCTGCTCCTGCTGCTCTCACATATCCTGGAATCCATAAAGAATCTTGAGTTCACTTCCCTGCCAGATCCCTCTGTCCCTGGCTGACCTGGCTCTGTGTAGCTGTCATTTCCTGAAGTTTGCCAGTCCTCAAGCTTCTGAGCTTGGAATCACTGGGTAGAACTCATTCTGACCTGGCTCTACAGGACCTAGAAGGCCTGTTATGAATGGAGGACAGTCCTAGTTGAATTGGAAGGCAAACCACCTAATTCTATTTGCTTTCATTAGAGACACAACCAAGTGCAGTTGGTCACCTCATTCAAGGGCAGAATCAGTTATAGAAAAGCACACAGTGCCCCGTTGATGAAGAGGCAATCCCAGGGGCTGATAAGGTTGTTCCTCACGTTCAGAGGATTAACAGAATTGGAAGAGACCTAGACACCAGATAGTCTATTCGCTGATGTCCTAGGGGCCTCTTCTGAGTCACTGAGTAAATATGTAGATTATCAATACACAGGTCTCTGTGTGAAAGACTGAGTAAAAACAGATCTCAGATGAGCAGAGAAAATAATCCAGGATCATTCATTTCCACTTTCCTAGGTGAATGACAGGAAAGGAAGAATTATACCCATTATCCTAAGAGTAACAAAAGGAAAAATAATCATAAAACTCATTCCAGGGACTGGGAGTTTGGCCTAGTGGAAGAGTACTTGCCTAGCATGCATGAAGACCCGGGTTCAATTCCTCGGGACCACATACATAGAAAAAAGTCGGAAGTGGTGCTGAGGCTCACGTGGTAGAGCTCTAGCCTTGAGAAAGTCCAAGAACAGTGCTCAGGCCCTGAGCTCAAGCCCAGGAGCAACACACAAACACACACACACACACACACAAACCTCATTCCACATTCTACCACTTGAGTTACATCCAGCAGATTTTCTCATCTTTTAAATGAAGAGTTATATAAACTTTTCCACTTCTGAAGCCATCATTTTCAGATATCATTTAAAGTTATCAATCACTAGTAAAACTCAAAGTGAACTCCCACTATTCCAAAATACCATGGGGGAGAAAACAAAAAAAAAAAATGTGCCTCACAACACAAATGTGAGTGCTTGCCTAGCAAGCATGAAGACCAGGATTTGACTCCTCCATCCCACATACATAGAACAGCCAGCAGTGGTGCTGCAGCTCAAGCGGTAGAGCTCTACCCTTGAGGAAAACCCAAGGACAGTGCTCAGGCCCTGAGTTTGAGCCCCAGAACTGGTGAAAATAAATAAATAAATAGAAATGTCCTGTCTGATTGACCAAGAAACATTGTACTCATAACCTGACTTATGGAATTGTAACTCTTTTGTACAACTATTTAATAATAACAATTAAAAATGCACATAAAGGAGCTGGGAATGTGGCTTAGTGATAGGCTGCTTGTCTAGTATGCACAAAGCCCTGGGTTCAATTCTTCAGTACCACACAAGCAGAAGAAGCCAGAAGTGGTGCTACAGCTAAAAATGGTAGAGCACTAGCTTTGAGCAAAAGAAGCCCAGGGACAGTGCCCAGGCCCTATGTTCAAACTCCACAACCAACCAAAAGGGCATGGGGGCAAAAACATGTCCTGTGTGTTCTAATGGGTGGGTTCTTCCCCTTGAGCCATGTTCAAGGTCACTGTCCAATGGCAGCAGTAGAAATGAGAAGCACGGGACACCTTGCAGGGCCCCACCACCACGTACAGAAGAGCAGCCAATGGAATCCTGCCACTCTGGTCCCTTGACACAAGCAACAGCCACATCCGAAGGCCACATGGGGATTCACAGACTCTCCATGTCCTGACCTCAAGGTCACACTGGCTCTGACTGGCTGCTGTCACTCCCTGCCAGCTCCTGGTTACCATTTCCTACTTCTTAGAATCAATGGCTGCTCCACTGGGTACCTGCCCAGATTCTGCCCTCTTCCTCTTCTGGGTTCTGTTTCAGGTTACAAAGCGGGAAAAGCAAGCCTGCATGGGCCTCCTCCTCCGAGTCTACATTCTAGCCCTCCCACCCCACCTCCCAGTCCCCAGGGCCTCCAGGGACCAGGGCCTCACCTGTTCATCCCAAGAGTTGATAACTACCAGGTGAGCGTTCTCCAGCTGGCAGTATTCATTGGCCTGGTGCCAGTTCAACCCAGCACGTGAGAACCAATAGCAGCTGCCTCCATGTCTCACCCAGTTAATGGGACAGCACTTTGTGCCTGAGGGGACAGGGGTTGGGGGATGAGATCCCATGGAGGTGGGGTGGCACAGAAACACGGGGACCAGAGCCACCCAGTCCCTACCGTTGCTTTGGAGAAACATCATGTGACACTCTAGGGAGCCCAGATCTCCAGGGAAATGCTTCAGGTGCAGCAGCAAGGTGGCATGGTCTGGGGGACAGAGGGACAGTGGGGTGAATGTGCTGGACCCCTGCCAGGACCTGGCTCAGGACCCCAGCTGGGGGCTTCAGAATCACACACACACTGCACACCACAAACACACACACACACACACACACACACACACACGCACGCACACACACCCCATACCACATATACCACTCCACACACCCCACACACTGCACACTGCACACCATACACATACCACACACACACACCACAAAACATATACCATACAGACACAGCACACACCCACACACCACATCACCTAACGCAGAATGCCCATACCACACAATGTACATGCCACACACCTCACAGACGCAGTACACACATCCTCCCCCCACACACAGCCCACATGCACAGGACAGTATGACCTGCTTTTACTTCCTGCTGCTGCTTCTCCAGCTGCGACTCCAGGGAGGTCAATTTGACCCTTGCGCTGCCTCCTGAACAAAGAAGGAGGATGAATTCCTTCCCTGCCTCCACCTCCTGCCCCTGCCCCCGGCCTCACAGGCTAGGGGGCGCCATTGGAGCCTGCGGCCTCATGGGAGACGCAGCCTGGTAAACACCTGAACCCTCAACCCCACACTGCTGAAATTCCTCCACTGGGGCCTTGTATTCTCACAACCCCCGTGCAGTCCACACAACTTGCTGGATAGTCTGGCCCTGCCCACGATCTGACCTCTGACCTCCCCACCCAGGTCCTGTCACCCTAACATTGTCCTCAGTCCCCAAATGTGCCGAGTGCTTCCTCACCTCCTGTGGGTCACAGCTTCTTCTCACCTGGCACTCACCCTGCCTGCCTCAGTGGTTCCCCGGGGCCCCCCAAGTCAGGGCCAGGCCCCAAGCCTTGCCAGCTCCTCAGGGCTGGGTCATCTGCCCCAGGCTTCATGCCCACAGCCCCTGAGCAGATTCTGCACCGAGCCCACTGGATAAACCTGTGTGGGTTATAAACAAATGCCAGCCACTCACCATGGAAGCCCAGAGCCAGGACCTCCTCCAGGGTGCTGGAGGAGAAGTTGTTGAACGTTTCCTTTAGGGTGCGCAGCTCTTCCCGTAGCTGTGTGCCTTGTCAGTGGACAGTGAGACAGGACGGGGTGTGGGACTGGGTCCCCAGTTACCGTCTATATGAATATCCCCCTCTCTGCCCACCACTGCTGCATCATTCATCCCATTCTTTATGGAGGTTTTTTTTTGGGGGGGGGCAGGGAGTGCCAGTCCTGGGACTTGAACTCGAGGCCTAGATGCTGTCCCTGAGCTGCTGCTGCTTCTTATTTTTTTTTTAGGGTACAAAACCAGAGGTCAAACTCAGTACCTGACCCTTTTGCTCATTGACTAGCATTCTACCAACTGAGCCATGTCTCCAACTCCAGTCTTTGAGCTTTGCTGCTTAAGACTAGCACTCTACCACTTGAGCCACACCTCCATGTTGGGCTTGTTGGATGCTTAATTGGAGAGAAGAGTCCCATGGATTTTCCTGCCTTGGCTAGCTTTGAACTGTGATCCTCACATCTCAGCCTCTTGAATATCTAGGATGACAAGTGTGAGCCCATTCTTTAGTATTTATTTATTTATTTATTTAATTGTGGGTCATGTGGCTTGAACTTGGCCTTGGTGCTATCCCTGAGTTCTTTAGCTCAAGGCTATGGCCCTACCCTTGAGCCAACCCCTACTTCCTGTTTTCTAGTGGTTAATTGGAGATGAGTCTCAGGTCCTTGGTGCCCCAGCTGGCTTTGAACCTTGGTCCTCAGATCTCAGCCTCCTGAGTAGCCCATTCTTTATTTTTCTTTTCTTTTCTTTTTTTTTTTTTTTTGCCAGTCCTGGGCCTTGAACTTAGGACCTGAGCACTGTCCTTAGGCTTACTCAAGGCTAGAGCTCTGCCACTTGAGCTACAGCACCACTCCTGACTTTTTCTCTGCATGTGGTACAGAGGAATTGAACCTGGGTCTTTGGGCATGCAAGGCAAGCACTCTACCACTAAGCTAAACTCCCAGCCCCTGATCCCATTCTTGACTGTCTATTGTGCCCAGTACCTGGCACATTCTTCCTCCTCCTCTTCTCCTCTCATTGCCCTCCTCACTACCTCATCATTACCCACAACCCACTAGCATCTTTGCCTCATCCCCGTGACCTCACTTTGAGACCCAATCACACAGACAGTCACCAGCAGAAGGACATTGACGCTCAGGGCGAGCAGACTGAGGTGGAGGGTGGAGCAGAGGCACCATGGATGGGTCCGGGAAGGAGGCTGCCCTAAAAGAGAATGAGTGTCAGAAGCCAGATATTCAAGAGGCAGGAACAGGAGGGCACAGAAGAGGTATAACCTGGGAAAGGAAAGAAGCAAGCATAGCACTATGGAGGAGCCAGTGGATTTGATCCCAACAGTGAGTTGTTAAACACTGAACATTATACACCTGCAGCCACAGGAACATGTGCAAGCATGCACACCACACACGGGGGCATCCAACTTACATGCACATGCTACACAGTATTCACATCAGCACTGTGGAAAGCCAAGCTCTTGAACCTGGGGTGAGGGTGGGTGCCCTTTGCTAGACACCCATCCTAAGAAAAGAGGGCTATTGGATGCTGGTGGTGTATGCCTGTAATCCTAGCTACTCAGGAGGCTGAGATCTGAGAATCATGGTTCAAAAACCCAACCGGAGAAGACAAATTCAAGGGACTCTTATCTCCAAATAACCAGTCAAGAGCCAAAAGTGGGATATGGCTCAAGTGGTAGAGCACTAGCCTTGAGTAAAAAAACGAAGCAAGAGCCTGAGGCCCTGAGTTCAAGTTCCAGTAAAGGGTAAAGGGAGTGTCAGTTCTTCAAGACACTGAGAAAGAGGAAACAAATAAGATGAATCAAAATGCCCCATCTTACATTTAGAGAAAGTTTGGGGGCCACAGGACATGGAAGAGAAATCAAGAGAACAGCAGCCTCCCTTAGTCTAGAATTTACAGTCTGAGCTCAAAATGGTCAGAGCTCACTGTATCAAACAGATTCCAAATTACTGGATCCTAGAAGATCACTCAAGACTTTATAGAGGAGGGCCAGGAATGTGGCTTAGTGGTAGAGTGGTAGAGTGCTTGCCTAGCCCGACTAAAGCCCTGAGTTCAATTCCTCAGTACCACATAAACAGAAAAAGGCAGAAGTGGTGCTGTACCTCCAGTGGTAGAGCATTAGCCTTGGACAAAAGAAGCTTGGGGACAGTGCCCAGGCCCTGAGTTCAAGCCCTAAGACACACACACACACACACACACACACACACACACACACACACACACACACACCCCGTTTTGCAAACTGTATACATATAAATTGGCAGGAAAAGTAGAAAGCCATCAGCAGTAAAAGCATGTTCCTTTGGCCACACCTCCTAGGCAGCAGAAGCTGCTGGAAGGAAATATGTGACAGTTTTACAGTATCTAGACTTCCCCCTCTGGACTAGCCCTCAGTCCACTGAAGCCATCCCCCTCTCTGTCATTAACTTAAAGAATTATGGGCTTTAAGCTTTCTGTCCAAACATGGCTTTTTCACAGTCAGAAGATGCAGCAGCACTCAGAGCTGTTGAGCACTCACTCACTAGACCTGGGTCCTGTGCAGAGCTCTGGAGCAAAGTGAGGCAGGTGGGCCTCTGTCCCTGTAGGGCCTCTGGGGGGCGGGGGAGGAGTGACTTGCCACCCCACTTCCAGGAGGGAGATCTGTTAGGTGGAACAGGTTTCTCTTGGCCCCTCTTTCCCTGCCTGGCACAATCCTTCCCTCAAGTCACCCAAACTCTGGGCAACCCATCGGCTCCTCTGAGCATGTGCACTGGTCCTTTGTACTTGCACAGAGCCTGGCTCCATTCCCAGCTCCCACCCCGATGCTCCTCTACCTCTGTGAGGACATGTTGGAACTGGAGAACATTACATACCCATAGCTCTGACTGGCTCTAGGCATACCTGGATATATCCACACACACACACACACGGCACACATGTGCCTCCGCCTAGGAGGAAAGGAGAAAGTCTTCTCTAGTTCCAGTGTGTCTTTGCCTCTGGGGACACGCTCTTGGTGGGGCCCTCAACAATACTAGGTGCCAATAGCTCACATGTGGGGGAAGACAGTCCCTTCCCCCTCTGTGCATAGACAGCAGTTGACAGCTGAGTCGAGGGTTGGGATGAAGCCCCAGAACCTGGCACTTGCCTTTCCAAAATGGCTTTTCTCTCCTGGGGTTCTGCCCAGGAGTTCCGGGCTCCTCACCACCGCTGAACTGACTGTCAGTTTCCTCAGAGTCCAGCTGCTGGATGTCTTGAAAGTTCTTGTCCATGCTGGGCCCCAGGCTGGAGCTGGAACTGAGAGTGAAGATTTGCTCTTCAGGCCCCGGGGGGG
The DNA here is from genome assembly GCF_031878675.1 of Megascapheus bottae. NCBI lineage: Eukaryota > Metazoa > Chordata > Mammalia > Rodentia > Geomyidae > Megascapheus > Megascapheus bottae. The sequence goes on along the minus strand of NC_143525.1, from coordinate 12,179,542 downwards.
CCTGTGTTTAGGGATGGGCTTTGAACTGACAAGCCGACTCATGTGGGCAGATTAAAGAAAGGAATAACCACCAGGTGCTGGTGGCTCATGCCTGTGATCCTAGCGACACAGGTGGCTGCCACCTGAGGACTGAGGTTTGAGGCTAACTGGGGCAGGCATGTCCTTGAGACTCCTATCTCTAATAAATCACCAGAAAAAGCTACAAGTGGAGCTGTGGCTCCAGTGGTAGAGCACTAGCCTTGAGCAAAAAGTAGCTCAGGGGCAGTGCCTAGGTCCTGAGTTCAAGCCCCAGGACCAATAATAATAGTAGAAGTAATAGAAGAAGTAGTAGTAGGAAAGTAAGACCTAAGGGTAGGTCAGATGACAGCTGAGGTTGAGTATGGATTTGGAAGATGAGTTTAGAGAAAAGTTTGAGCTGTCTCAGTTTCCTGTCCTGTCTCATGTCTCCCGGACAAAGCCAGGAGCTTTCCCTCATCGCACTAGAGAAGCTCACACCTTCCCAGCCCAACCCTAGTGTCCTCAAATCCCAGACCTCTGCAGTCCCACCTGCTCCTCCCCACCTTTGTTACCTGTTAAAGGTATGAAGAGCTGACTTGCTCCCACAAACAGTCCAGACCCCAGAAAGAAAGAGACATGAACGCTGGGAAGGTCAGGGAAGGAGGTGCCCTTAGGTTAGAGGGGAGGAGGAGGCGGTCCAGGCAGGCTCCCTAAGCCCACGTATCAGAGTGTGCGAGTGAATCTAACATGGTGTCTCCTGGCTGCAGGAACTTTGGACAGTAAATAGAAATATAAACAGAGCTGGAACTCAAGCAATGAGTCATGGGGGTGGGAGATACAACCATTGTTGTTTTCATCCTCAGAGAATGGGGGGGGGCTCCTACCACCTCCACCCCATTCTCCAGTCATTCTGCTCCTCACTGGAATGGGGGCAGCGGGTGGGGGGAGCCAGGCCTGGAGGGGTTGAGATACCCTGGGCTTCCCTCCCCCTCCCACTTTCTGTCCCTGAATTTTCCAGCACTGCTGGTTTCTCCAAAGTTCCCTGACCAGGATAAAAGAGACCGACCATTTCCCAGCTCTTGCCCAATCGAGGCCCGTGTGACCCTTGCATCCTAGCCTCAGGTCACAGTTTTCCGTGGGCTTAGCTCCAGGTACCCTCAACCCCTGTCCAAGCCAGTCATCCTTCTGGGGAACGAGCAAGTGCCTTCAGTTGCAGGGAGGAAGAGGAAGGAATGCCCCCAGAAATCAGCTCTCCTTGAGGTAGGAGAAAAAAAAAAATCAACCACCATAAGCATTTTCTGTGGCCCAGGCGGGCCCAGGAATACAAACATGAGTCCACTCCTGTAATTTAGGTATAGATATTTTCTCATTGAACCCTTGCAAACACAAGATGGAGACTTTCGGTATTCCCATTTCACAGGGAAGGAAACAGGGCCTTGGGGGAGATGACATCACTTGCTCCTGGTGGTGGGGGGGGGGGTGAGAACAGATTGGGGTTGCAATGTTCTCCAAGCACTATGGCACTACTGGGAGATGGAAGACATTTTAAATGGTGTAGCCTAATGAGAGGTCTTTAGGTCACTGGTCACTCGCCTCAAAGGGCACCATGACCCCAGCCCTCGTCCTCTCTCCTGATTCTCCGTGGCTTTGCTCCCACACCCACTCCCTACCATCCCAGCACAGTTCCAATGGGCAGAATGGGCAGTGATCATGAACTGAAGCCTCTGAAATCTGTTTCTTTCCACTTTAGGTTGGTACATCTCAGATATTTGTGTGCTGGATCTGATACTAGCCAGGTGCTTGCTATTCAAAAGACAATATTTGTATTCACTAGACAGGGTGTTGGAAATGAACTATACAACTTGGGGGGAAGGGAGATAATCAGGGAGGCAGTGACACTAGACAAAAAGAAATGTACTTGGGGCTGGGATCGTGGCCTAGTGGTGGAGTGCTTGCCTAGCATGCATGAAGACCCAGGTTCGATTCCTCCATACCACATACATAGAAAAAGCAAGAAGTGGTGCTGTGGTTCAAGTGGTAGAGCTCTAGCCTTGAGAAAGCCCAAAGACAGAACTCAGGTCCTGAGTTCAAGCCCTGAGAATGGCAACAAAAAGAAAGAAAGAAAGAGAGAAAGAAAGAAAGAAAGAAAGAAAGAAAGAAAGAAAGAAAGAAAGAAATGTACTTGATACCTGACTTATGCAACTGTAACCCCTCTGCAAATCATCTTTATGCTAAAAAAATTTTTTTTAATGGGCCGGGAGTATGGTGTAGTGGTAGAGTGCTTACTTAACTTGCATGAAGCCCTGGGTTCCATTCCTTGGTACCACATACACAGAATAAGCTAGAAGTGGTGCTGTGGCACAAGTAGTAGAGTGCTAGTCTTGAGAAAGCTTAAGGACAGTGCCCAGGCCCTGAGTTCTGGCAAAAAAAAATACATTATATATATATATCTGTATATATATATTTGGGGTTAGGCACTAGTGGCTCATGCCTGTAATCTTAGTTCCTCTGGAGTCTAAGATCTGAGAATCCTGGTTAAAAGCCAGCCTGGTCAGGAAATCCATGAAACCTTTATCTCCCAATAACTATCAGAAAGCCATGCCTTGAGCAAAACAAACAAACAAAAAACTTATGGACGACACTCAAGTCCTAAGTTCAAATCCAAGGATCTGCACCTAAATAAATAAATAAATACCAGTTGGTGAGAATTGGGAAGGAAATCAGTTCTACTTAAGAGCCAGAACCCTAAATCTCAGAAGTCAGTCTGCAGACTTCACTGGAAGCTCTCAGATACCCCACACCACGAAGTCACACTATTCTCTCTTCCTCATCTGCTGCCTTGTGCCAGGACCTTTCCCACCCCACCCTTTCCAAACCCCCAGCTACCGCTAAACCAGGAGACTCACCTGGCACTGGAATAGTTACTGCCCAGGGGATCTGCCCCACCCCAGCCCCACCTCGCCACTAGTCTATGTCTGAGCTGACCCAACCCAGCCACTGCCCCAGGCCAGAGCATTAGCAAACCACCCACCCAGGCTGCACCCAGAAAGGAATCATAGACTACCTCAGGCCCACAGGGGACCGTGGACAGAGCTCTGAGGGCCAAAAACCAGGGAGGACTCTAATGGAGCCCATGCATTTATTACAGCAAGAACAGTACTTTTTCTTCCTTTCTCTTTTCCTGATGGTATTGTTTTTCTCTGTAATAATTATACGAGGTTACCCAAGTGCTGGTGGCTCACACCTGTAATCCAGCTTCTCAGCAGGGTAAGATCTGAGGATCTCGGTTCAAAGCCCACCTGGGAATGAAAGTTTGTGAGACCCTTATCTCAAATGAACCACTAGAAAAGTGGAAGCGGAGCTGAGGCTCCAAGTGGTACAGCCCTGAACAAAAGAGTTCAGGGACAGTGCGCAGACCCCATAATGAACACACACACACACACACACACACACACACACACACACACACACACACACAATTATATGAGGTTCTTGAACACAACCTTTAGTTCATACACTTCTCCTTCATTTCCTTATCTTTTTCTTTATTCCTTCTCTCCTTCTTTGCTACTTAAATTTTAACACCTATACCAGTAATCACTTTAATTGCACAGATTAGCCTATACGAACCCTGGTTTTTTTTCTCATACAACTGTATTAGAGATGGAGCTGATAATTCCAGGTTTTTTTTGTTTGTTTTTTTTTTTTTTTTTTTGCCAGTCCTGGGCTTGAGCTCAGGCCCTGAGCACTGTCCTTGGACGTTCTCAAGGCTAGAGCTCTACCACTTGAGCCTCAGCACCACTTCCAGCTTTTTTCTATATATGTAGTACCGAGGAATTGAACTCAGGTCTTCATGCATGCTAGGCCAGCACTCTACCACTAGGCCAAACTCCCAAATTCCAGTTTTTTATTTGCCAGTCCCGGCCTGAACTCAGCCTGAGCACTATCCTTGGGCTTTCTCAAGGCTAGAGCTCTACCACTTGAGCCACAGCACCACATCCTACTTTTTCTATGTATGTGGTACAAGAAATCCAACTCAGGTCTTTGTGCATGGTAGGCAAGCACTCTACCACTAGGCCACACTCCTGACACCTAATTCCAAATTCCAAAACTTTTAACCACATTTCAATACTTGTCTTGGGGTCAAGCTTGGTAGTACATATCTTAATCTCAGCAACTCAGGAAGTAGCAACAAGATCACAGTTTAAAGTCAGCCTGGACAAAAGTTGGGAAGGCCTTATCTTTCTTTTCTTTTTTTTTTTTTTTTTTTTTGGCCAGTCCTGGGTTTGGGCTCAGGGCCTGAGCATTTTCTCAAGGCTAACGCTCTACCACTTGAGCCTCAGCACCACTTCTGGCTTTTTTTTCTATGTATGTGGTACCGAAGAATCAAACCCAGGTCTTTGTGCATGCTAGGCAAGCGCTCTACCACTAGGCCAAACTCCCAGCCTGGAAGGCCTTATCTTTTAAACAAGCTAAGTGTGAGGGTATGTACACAAAGCCAGCCCAGGCACAGTTAGTGTGAGGCCCTATATGCAAAAGGACTGGGGACATGGCTTGCCAGGCAAACAACAGGTCTTGAATACCATGCAAAAAGAAAACTAAAGAGAAAGGAAAACCAAAAGTGTGGCCAAAGTGGTACAATGCCAGCCAGGAATATTGAGGGCCTGAGTTCAAACCTAGTTCCATCAGCAAAAGAAAAAGAAAATATATATGCATATGTGTTTTCCATTTTGTTTTGTTTTTGGTGCCAGTTCTGAGACTTGAACTCAGGGCCTGGGTGTTGTCTCTGAGCTTTTTTGCTCAAGGCTAGTGGCCACTTGAGCCACAACTCCACTTTTAGCTTTTTGGTGATTGATTGGAGTTAAGAGTCAAATGAATTTTCCTGCCCAGCCTGGCTTTGAACTTCTATCCTCAGATCTCAGTCTCCTGAATAGCTAGGATTACAGGCATGAGCCACTGGCACCCAGCTAGTTATTTTATCAGTGCTGTGTGCTTTTTCTCCTCTAGCTGGCAGTAGACCTAACATATGTACACAACTTCTATCACAATACAGAAGTGCAAGTAATGTGAAAAAGTCAATATGACTCTTTCAGAATCTTCTAACACAGCTCTAACAAATCCAAAGATATTGAAAAAGTTGGAAAGCCATAAAATTTGTTTCAAAACTTTAAAAAAACAGTAAGTGACCTCAAATAACTCTAGTCAAGATTACTATACCCAATAAAATTATGCTTCAAAATTGATGGAGAATTCCTATCTGACATACTAGCTGCTCCAGAGGCTGAGATCCAAGGACTGAAAACATCCTACGCAGAAAAGCCTGCAGCTCTCATCTCCAATTCAGGAGCAAAAAGTAGAAGCAGAAGTAGGATTCAAGCAGTAGAGAGCACACCTTGAGCAAAAAAGCTAAGCGGGGATGTGAGGCCTTGAATTCAAGCCCCAGGATTGGGGCACACACACACACACACACACACACACACACACACACACACACACACACAGCATGCCTGCCACAGAGATATTAGGAAATATCACTTGATCTGAGGATCAAGTTCAAAGCTAGCCCGGGCACAAAATGACCGGAGACTTTTTATCTCCAATTAACCTCTAGAAAACGGGAAGTAGGGCTTGGCCAAAGGGTACGGTGGTATCCTTGAGCTGAAAAGCTCAGAGATAGTGCCCAGGCACAGAGTCCTAGCCCCACAACCAAAAAAACCAAAACCAAAAACAAACAAACAAAAAAAACAGTAATGATACTGCTACAGAAACTGAAGACAGCTAAGTTGACCTCCATATTTGTGTTTGGCAAGAGGATAATTCAGTCAAGACATGAGCATAAATGAAGGTGATAGGAAAGTTTACTAGAAATATAGCGGAGAAAGAGAGCACGTGGCATAGACATGCCATGGGAATGAGAATGTCAGCCCACCACAGAATGGTTCACCAGATTCCTTCTTGACCCATAGGTGAGTGTAGTAGCTCATGTCTATCATCCCAGCTACAAGGGGAAGAATAAAATAGGCAGATGGTAGCCCATGCATGAGCCCTATGTCAAACATAAACAGCACAGCTGGACACCAGGGGCCCATGCCTATAATCCTAATTACTCAGGAAGCTGAGATCTGAGGTTTGAAGCCAACCAGGGCAGAAAAGTCCGTGAAACTCTTATCTCCAATTAACCACCAAAAAGCTGAAAGTAGAACTATGGTTTAAGGGATAGAGTGCTAGCCTTGAGTACAAAAGCACAGGGACAGTGCCTAGGCCCTGCGTTCAAGCCCCAGGACTAGCACAAAAATAATTTTAAAAATAGCCATCACTAAAATGGGCTAAAGAGTCAGGTGCTGGTGGTGTACACATATAATTCTAGCTACTCAGGAACCTGAGATCTGAGTTCCAAAAGAGCCAGGCAAGACAATCTCCAATTAACCACCAAAAAGCCAAAGTGGAGCTGTGGCTCAAGTAGTAGAGTGTTAGCCTTGAGCAGAAAAGCTCAGGGACAAACCTTGAGTTCAAGCCCCAAGACTGGCCCTCTCCACAAAAAAGGGGTGGGGAAAATAAGGGATATGGCTAAGTGGTAGCAGAATGCCTGTCCAATAAGTGTGAGGCCATAAACTCAGCCTAGTACTATCTAGAGAATTACAGAGCTGAGCAAAGTGGTACACATCTATAATACCAGCATTTGAGAGGCTGAAGCAAGAGCGTTAAGATGGCAAGCTTCAAGTTATGTGTTTTTTTGCGGTTTTTATTTTTTGTGTGTGCCAGTCCTGGGGCTTGAACTCAGGGTACTGTCCCTAAGCTTCTTTTGCCCAAGGCTCGTGTGCTGGTTCTTTTTAGTAGTTTATTGGAGATGCAAACTTTCCTGGCTTCAAGCCACGGTCCTCAGATCTCAGCCTTTTGAGTAGAAAGGATTAAAACACTAAAAACATTTTTAAGCCAGGAACCAGTGGATCATGCCTGTAATCCTAGCTACTCAGGAGGTTGAGATCTGAAGATTGTAATTCAAAGCCTGCCCAGGAATGAAAGTCCATGAGACTCTTATCTCCAATTAACCACCAGAAAACCAGCCCAGAGTTCAAGCCCCACAACTGACAAATAAATAAATAAATAAATAAATAAATAAATAAATAAATAAATGGCACAACAGATGTAGCTTGATGGCAAACACTTCCCAAAACAATTAAATCAATTTAACATTTTAATCCCGGCAATAAGCATCAAAACTTACTTCAAGTTTTGGAGGCGGGGGTTGTTTTTTCTTTCTCTAAACAAGTTGAATTTTATTATTTTTTCCTCTCATATAACAAAATTCAGGATGGATGCACCACCATGTGGCCACACCTTCCGGGCTCGATTCCCCAGTCCATTCTCTCCCCCTCCCCCAACTTCTTCCAATTTTATCTCTTTCCCAATAGCCAAAGTGAAATATTAAACAGTAAAGACTCCTTTTTTTTTTTTTTTGAGGGGGCAGGGAATCATGGGGCTTGAACTCAGCCTAGGTGCTTTCCCTGAGCTCTTCAGCTGAAGCCCCACTTCCTGTTTTCTAGAGGTTAATTGGAGATAAGAGTCTCAGGTCCTTTTGTGCCTGGGCTGGCTTTGAACCTTGATCCTCAGAACTCAGCCTCCTGAGTAGCTAGGATTACAGGCGTGAGCCACCACTCCCGGCTTAGCTAATTTTTTTTTTTCTTTTTGCTAGTCTTGGGCTTGAGCTCAGGGCCTTGGACTTTCTCAAGGCTAGAGCTCTGCCACTTGAGCCTCAGCACCACTTCTGGCTTTTTTTCTATGTATGTGGGACCGAGGAATCGAAACCAGGTCTTCATGCATGCTAGGCAAAGCACTCTACCACTCCCGGCCCCGTTAGCTAAATTTTTTAAATGGACTCCAAGATCAATTTGCCAGTCATTTCTCTGATCATTCTTTTAACTTTGTATGGGTGCTGGTCGTGGGGCTTGAACTCTGGGCCTGAGCACAGTCCCCGAACATTTTTGCTCAAAGCTAGCATTCTACCACATGAGCCACAATCCCATTTCTGGATTTTTTTTTCTTTCTCCTAAGTAATTAGGATTACAGGCACTCAGCAGATCTTTTAATAACTTTTTCTGATTCAGTTTTACTGATTTCTCTTCAGAGTCAATCAAGGTATCCAAAAGCCCTGGAAGTCTGTAGCAACAATAAGAATGGTGTTTCTGTTTTTCTGCAGGGGTTATTGGGTCTTGAACTCAAGCCTCACACTCTTGCTAGCTTTCTTTACTCAAAGCTAACATACTACCACTTGAGCTGCATTTCCATTTGCTAGTTAATTGGAGGTAAGAGTCTCATAAACTTTCCTGCCCTGCTTGGCTTTGAACTGCTGTCCTCAGTATTTAGCCTCTTGAGTAGCTAAGATTACAGGAATGAGCCACCAATACCTGGATGAAATTGATTTTGTGGTGCCCAGGGTAGCCTGAGAAAACCGTAGGGAGCCACAGGCTGAGAAGCATGAAGAAGCTCAGGCTAAAACAAAAGTGGACAAATTAAATGCTTCTGGATTTTGCCAGAAGCTGAGGGCAGCTGGGGACCTGCTAGGTACAGGTAGAAAGAACAGCCAGAAGAGCCTGGAACACTTTTCTTGACCCCTCCACCACCACCCTCACAGCCAAGGAGTGTGATTCTCCTCATGTCAGACTTCAGGGCTGAAGGTGGCATGAATGTTCAGGAACGTAATCCACCCTTGTCCCCACCCAGCCTCGCTGGGAATCCAAGCCACCTGGCCTGCCTGCGACCCAGGATGGTAACAGCTTCTCTTCTCATGAACTTGTAATGATAAAGCCCAGTGCTGGCTTAGAGGAACTAAGACTTGGGTTTCTGTACCCACGCTGACATTTCAGAGTGGCTAACAATCTCCCTGGCAATTGGAGTCAGTGCATAACCTGGCAAGAGTTTCTTGTTCTGTTGCAGCCCATAGCTTCTGTTCAATGAAAGCCAGCACTGTGGGCTGGGAATGTGACTAGAGTGGTAGAGCGCTTGCCTAGCATGCGTGAAGCCCTGAGTTTGATTCCTCAATACCACCTACACAGGAAAAAGCCAGAAGTGGCACTGTGGCTCGAGTGGTAGAGCACTAACCTTGAGCAAAAAGAAACTCGGGGTGAGGGGGGCGGGCGGGAGTTTGGCCTAGTGGTAGAGTGCTAGGCAAGACCTGGGTTCAATTCCTTGGTACCACATACATAGGAAAAAAAAAAAAAAAGCTGGAAATGGTGCTATGGCTCAAGTGGTAGAGCTCTAGCCTTCAGAAAAGTCCAAGGACAGTGCTCAGGCCTTGAGTTCAAGCCCCACAACTGACAGAAAAAAAAAAAAAGCAGCTCAGGGACAGCTTCAAGTCCCAGGGCTGACAAGGAAAAAATGGTCTTTAGAGCTCAGCTTCCTGAGTCACTAGGATGACAAGCATAAGCCACCAATGCCCAGCTGTGGTTTCCCCCCCCCCCAATCCTGGGACTCAAACTCAGGGCCTGGGCACTGTCCTTGAGCTTTCTCAAGGCTAGTGCTCTATCACTTGGGCCATAGCAACATTTCCAGCTTTTTCTTTATTTGTGGTACGGAGGAATCAAACCCAGGGCTTCCTGAATACTAAATAAGCACTCTACCACTAGGTAATGCTCCCAGCCCAGCTGTGGCCCTTTTCAATGAGTAAGTCCCATGGCTGAAGCACTTTCTGATGAGGGTCAGTGGTTCATGCCTGCAATCCTAGCCACTTAGGCTGAGCCAGCCAGGGCAGGAAAGTCCTTAAGACTCTTATCTCCAGCCAGGAGTTTTGCCTAGTGGTTAAAGTGCTTGCCTAGAATGCATGAAGACCCAGGTTCGATTCCTCGTTACCACATACATAGAAAAAAGCCGGAAGTGGTGCTGAGGCTCAAGTGGTAGAGCTCTAGCCTTGAGAAAGTCCAAGGACAGTGCTCAGGCCCTGAACTCAAGCCCAGGACTGGCAAAAAAAAAAAAAGACTCTTATCTCCAATTAACCACTCAAAAACCAGAGGTAGAGCTGTGGCTTAAAGCGGTAGCATACTAGCCTTGAGCGTTAGAGCTCAGGGACAGCACCCAGGAAAGTCTGATGGGAAAATAAAGTTCTGTGCTTGGTGCTGTGGTAGAGTACTACACAAGAACTGAGAGCCAGAGTTCAAGCCCTGGCCCTCAATTACAAACAAAGAAATTGAGACTTCCTATTAACTGGTTTAAAGAGGCAGGATAGGAGTGTGGCCTAGTGGTAGAGTGTTTGCCTAGCATGCAGAAAGCCCTGGGTTCAGTTCCTCGGTACCACATACATAGAAAAAAAATGGAAGTGGTGCTGTGACTCTAGTGTATCTGGGCCCTGAGTTCAAGCCCCAAGACTGACCAAAAAAAAAAAAAGTCTCACCTGGCATGGTGGTTCACACCTGTAGTCCTAGCTACTCAGGAGGCTAAGCTCTGAGGATCAAGGTTCAAAGCCAGCCGGGGCACAAAAGAACCTGAGACTCTTATCTCCAGTTAACCCCTAGAAAATGGGAAGTGGGGCTTGGCTCAAGGGTAGAGCAGTAGTCTTGAGCTGAAGACAAGGCCCAGCTCAGGGACATCGCCCAGGTCCAAGGGTAGGTAAGAGGATAGCCTTGAGCTGAAGAGCTTAGGGACAGTGCCCAGGATGAGTTCAAGCCCTATGACCAAAAAAATAAAAGGACTCGATTTCAGTTGTATTCTATGTTGATGAAGTTTCCTTTACAGGTCTCCCTTGCCTCCTGGATTATGTAATGAAATGATTCACCATGGCATCAGAGGAATTAGCCTTCCAATGAAGTTTATACTGTTAGAGCTAAATGACCTTGCTGATTATATCTCTTTAAGGCTCCACTTCCGTGCCGGCGCCAGTGGCTCACACCTGTATTCCTAGCTATTCAGGAGGCTGAGATCTGAGAATCTCAGGTTCAAAGCCAGTCTAGGCACTAAAGACCCTGAGACTCTTATACTCAATTAACTACCAGAAAACTGGAAGTGGCGCTGTGGCTCAAAGAATAGGGTGGTAGCTTTGAGCTGAAGAGCTCAGGGCAAGTGCCCAGGCCCAGAGTTCAAGTCCCATGGCCGACAAAAACAAAAAAAACAAGCTGGAAGTGCAGCTGTGGCTCATGTCATAGAGCACTAGTTTTGAGCAAAAAAGGTCAGGGATGGCGCCCAGACTCTGACTTCAAGCCCCAGAATTGGTGCCAAACTGAAAGACTCAATTTTCTCATCTGTAAAACCATAATCATCTCCACTAGCCACAAAAGCCACTGTAAGGATTGAAGTACCAGGCAGTTAAACAGATCCTCTGTAAATGAATTTCCTTTCTTCCAAGATATGCACTTGAAGCCAGGCACTGGTGATCACATCTGTGGTGCTAGCTACTCAGCAAGCTGAGATCTAAGAGTTATGGTTTGAAGCCAGCCCAAGAAAGTCTATGAGATTCTTATTTCTAGTTAACCACTAAAAAGTTGGAAGTGGAGGTGTGGCTCAAGAGGTAGAGAACTAGCCTTGAGGGGAGAAAACAAAAACTAAGCAAGAGCATGCGGCTCTGAGTTCAATCAGCAGTGCCAGAACAAAACCCAATATGCACCATGGTATTGTATTTTGGAGCCCCAGTTGGATCCAACATAGAATATAGCATAGTATGAGCCCTCAATAAATGCCTGTAATCCTAGCTACACAGGAGGCTGAGATCTGAGAATGGCAGTGTGAAGCCAGACCAGGCAGAAAAGTTCCCATGAGACTCTTATCTCCAATAAACTACTCAAAGAAGCCAGAAGTGGCCCTATGACTCAAGTGGTAGAGTGCCATCCTTGAGCAAAAGCAGCTCAGGAACAGTGTCCAGGCCCAGAATTCAAGCTTGAGGATCAGGAGGGGGAAAAAACAAAAAATAAACAAAAAAATCTCATCCATCTGATTTTTTTTTTTTTGCCAGTCCTGGGGCTTAAACCCAGGGAGGGTTTAGACTTTGAACTTTCTCCAGGCTAGTGTTCTAACTAGCCGCAGCACCACTTCCAGCTTTTTCTGTATATGTGGTACCTAGGAATAGAACCCAGGTCTTCGGGCATGCTAGTGGAGCACTTTCTACCACTAGGCCACACTGCCGGCCTCAACCAACTGATTCTTAAATATTCCCTCAGAATGGCTCATCAGACTAGAGACTGTGTTTTTCCTAGGCTGTGCCTTTCTCTTGGCCTGGAGGCTATACCCAGGTCTCCCCGTCCCCCTTCCCAAAACACAATCTGCTTCTTCCAAGTAGTCTGGAAGTGTGGCTGCTGTAGGCTGGGTTTTTGCCCACCCATTGCGTCTCTCTCTCTCTCTCTCTCTCTCTCTCTCTCTCTCTCTCTCTCTCTCTCTCTCTCTCTCTCTCTCTCTCTCTCTCTCTCTCTCTCTCTCTCTCTCTCTCTCTCTCTCTCTCTCTCTCTCTCTCTCTCTCTCTCTCTCTCTCTCTCAGAAGGGGGACATGGGCCTTGAACTCTGGGCCTGGGCACTGTCCCTGAACTCTTCAGCTCAAGGCTACCACTCTCCCTCTGAAGCCACATCACTTCCTATTTTCTAGTGATTAATTGGAGATGAGTCTCATGGTTTTTAGTGCTCAGGCTGGCTTTGAACCTCGATCCTCAGGATTGAGTCTATGAGACACTTATCTCAGCCACTAAAATGCTAGAAGTGGAGCTGTGGCTCATATAGTAGAGCACTAGAGTTGAGCAAAAAAGCTCAGGGATCAGGATCCAGGCCCTGAGTTCAAGCCCCATGACCAACAATAACAAAAAGAGTCTCTTGGAGGGGCCGGGAGTTTGGCCTAGTGGTAGAGTGCTTGCCTAGCATGCACGAAGACCCAGGTTTGATTCCTCCATACCACATACACAGAAAAAATCTGGAAATGGTGCTGAGTCCCAAGTGGTAGAGTTCTAGCCTTGAGAAAGTCCAAGGACAGTGCTCAGGCCCTGAGCTCAAGCCCAGGACTGGCAAAAAAAAAAAAAAAGTATCTTGGACTTTTCTGCCCACGCTAACTTTAATCTGTGATTCTCAGCCTCCTGAGTAGCTAGAATACAGTCTAACTTGCACCCAGTTAGACTTCTTTTTGTTTTGTTCTGTTTTGTCAGTGGTGGAGCTTGAACTCTGGGCCTGGGTGCTGTCCCTGAGCTCTTCAGCTCAAGACTACCATTTGAGCCCCTTCTGGCATTCTGGTGGCTAATTGGACATAAGAGTCTCACAGACTTTCATGGCCAGGCTGGCTTTGAACCTCCATCCTCAGATCTCAGACTCCTGAGTAGTTAGGATCACAGTCTTGAGCCCCCGGTGCCCGAGTAAGATTTCATTTATTTAAGAACTGTTGACAAGTATACCCATTTTTACCCCCTCTTACTCCCCTTCCCCACCCCCAAATAAAATTTTATCCTCTGCTTTAAAAAAAAAAAGGGAAAACAACAACAACAACAAAAATTTGTGTCTCCTGTATCAAGAAACTTTAAATCCATCTTTTACTCTGTAAAACATGGTACCGATATTGTACATTTCTGGAGAGGGGGGTGAATTAATGTGGTGACCACATATATTTCCTATAATTGCAATAATTCATTTTGTTATTTGGTATAAAAAAAAAACTGTTCACAGTAAAGTTGAGCAGAGGTTACAGAGTTTCCCACAAACTTCCTGGCACCACGTATGAGTCTCTCAGCCGCCCAATCTGTCTTGACTTGTCTTGACTTGTCTGTCCATGTAGGTTATATCTCTGGCATGGGATTTATGTTTTAACTATTTATTTCAGGTGTATTTGTTTTTTATACACGCGCTGTCCACTTCCCAAACCCAGAAAGTACTGATAAGGAAGAGTTCTTTATCCTCAAAACAAATCTAAGTGGTTATTTCACCAGTGAGACTATGACCCTTTGTCTTTTGAAGTCTTTAAATGTTTACAATCAAAATACAATTAATCAGTACGACTAAGAGGTGTTTTTTTTAAAAACTTTAGTTCTTCCTTTAAACAACAAACTAGATTGTTGACCTCTTGTTAAGACACATTAAATATTTTGATTATGGTTCTAAAACGTATCCAAGAAAAACTAGTCCAGTTGTTCAATGAGAAAATGTAACCTTAAATTGGGTTTTAAAGAATTTATTTTGGATTTCAGGTTTGCAACTTACTCTCTTTCCTACTACAAAAGCAGGAAGTATGGCCTTGCTCTTCAGATAAAGAAGAACAGAATAGTGCCCCTTGCCAAAATGCCTCCCACCCCCTGGGAGGAGAGGGTGAGAGAGGACTATAAAATCCAAATCAAAGCTGAGTGGCATGGCTAACACCTGTAATCCTAGCTATTCCAGAGGCTGACTTGAGGATCACAGTTTAAAGCCTGCCCAGGCATAACACCAAAGAGAATCTTATCTTCAATTAGCCAGGAAAAAAAAAAAACAGAAGTGAGGATGTGGTTCAAGTGGTAGAGCTCCGTCCTCAAGCAAAAATAAGGAAAAACATAAGGCCCTGGGATCAAACTTCAGTACACATGCACACTACACACACACACACACACACACACACACACACACACACACACTCTCCAAATCAAAAGTTGCCTGCTTAACTTCCACTCCTGGTATTCCTGGACAGAAAAATAAACCACTAGGGGCCGGGAGTTTGGCCTAGTGGTAGAGTACTTGCCTAGCATGCATAAAGACCCGGGTTCGAGTCCTTGGTAGCACGTACTTAGAAAAATCCAAGGACAGTGCTCAGGCCCTGAGCTTAAGCCCAGGACTGGCAAAAAAAGAAAGAAAAAGAAAATCAAACCACTAAGAACCAAGACTCCTGATGATGGAATTCAGGTCACTGTGGGGGTGGGGGCTTAAACTGAAGTACTGTATCCATAGAAAGATGGAATACCCACTTGAAAACCACAATGAAAACTCAATGGGAGTGGAATCAAATCACTTCCAAGGAGCCGATAGGCTGGGCTAAAGGGATGTCTAAAAAAGGAAAAGGGACAAAATCAATGGAAGATTCCAAATTAGGAATCAATTAGTACACAGTTTGTTAGATGCACCCAATTTGGCTGGTGGTTGGGAACTCATCCCTGCAATCCGAGCTACTCAGGAGACTGAGATCTGAGATCGGTTAGCCAGATAAAAGCTGAAAGTGAAGCTATGGCTCTGGTGGCAGAATTCTAGCCCGAGCAAAAAAGCTAAGGGACAATGCTCAAGCCCTAAGTTCAAGCCCTGTACTGCCTACCCTCAAAAGCCAGACGCTGAAGTATGATTCAAGTGATAGATTGCCAGCCTGGAGAGAGAAAACCAATCAAGAACACAAGGGATTGAGTTCAAGTACTGGACTAGGACAAAAAGAAAAGGAACCTAGCCAGGCTCACGCTTGTAATCCTAGCTACTCAAGAGGCTGAGGTCTGAAGATTGTGGGTTCAAAGCCAGCCCTAGCAGAAGAGGCTCTTATCCAATTAACCATTCAAAAATTAGAAGTGGCTTTGTGCCTCAAGTGGTAGAGCACTAGCTTTGAGCACAAAAGAGGCTCAGGCCCTGAGTTCAAACCCCACTACCACCACCACCAACAACAACAAAGGAACCAATTCAAGAAACTAAATGCATTTGGCTTTAGGCATGACATATTTTGCTATTTCAGAGTCTACTTCCTTTTTCAGTTAGTGTTACATTATAGAAAGCGAGTCATTTATACCTGTTATTACTCTCCTTTCAAAAACGGCAGCATAAGCACTATAATCAAAAGATCTGACTATTGAATGAAATGTGCTAAAGACATGGGTGGGTGGAAGGTATGATATATGGCAGAAAGGTCTTTGGAGAACCAACCAATAACAGTGCCCCCCTGAATGTTGGGGACACTTCGATACCACCCCCCGTACGCTTTCTGCCATTCAGGAAATGCATTTAGTGCTGCGTTGGTGAGTGTATTTATGGTAGAAAACCAGTGGATTTGGGCAGGGAGCCTTCTGCTTCACAGAAAGGAGCTCGTTTATATCGAGTCTTTCTTTTTATTTTTAATCCAGTTAGGAAATACAACTTTTGAGCCACAGTTTTTTGAAAAGTGTCATGCCAGGCATTTGAAATAGAGAAAAAGAACGTAACAGAAATAAATTATTATTGGCATTAAATGTTAATAAATAAAAGTGATAGGATAGATGCACTGGATTAATTTAAGACTCTGTCTCACTACTATTTACTCCATTTTTTTCCTCTGATGCAAAACTTCTGGCTAATTATCTAAATTCCTACAGGTAACTTGGATGTGCTAGATATATAGTCAGGCACAGTGGCTCACACATGCCATCCTAGCTACTCAGGAGGCTGAGATCTGAGGATCATGGTTCAAAGCCAGCTTAGACAGAAAAGCCCATGAAACTCTTACTCTAATTAACCACTAAAAAGCTGAAAGTGGAGGGCCGGGAGTTTGGCCTAGTGGTTAAAGTGCTTGCCTAGCATGCACAAAGACCAGGGTTCGATTCCTCAGTACCACATATAGAAAAAAAGCCAGAAGTGGTGCTGAGGCTCAAGTGGTAGAGCTCTAGCCTTGAGAAAGTCCAAGGACAGTGCTCAGGCCCTGAGCTCAAGCCCAGGACTGGCAAAAAAAAAAAAAAGGTGGAGCTGTGTCTCAAGTAGTAGAGTGCCAACCTTGAGTGAAAAAAGCTAAGAGACAGTGCCTGGGCACTGAGTTCAAACTCTAGTACTGACATACAAAAAGGCGTGGGGAGGTGGGGGGGGAGAGAGGGGGGGAAGGAGGCAAGGGAGGGGGGAGAAAGAGAGAGAGAGAGAGAGAGGAGCAAGGGAGGGAGGAAGGAAGAAGAGGAGGGAGGGAGGAAGGGAGAAAGGGAGGGAAGAGAAGGAAGGAGGTCTATCCATTTGGTTGACCCACCCTCACCTCCGGCCCATCATCACCTCATTTCTTTTCTCTAATTTGACTATATTGTCAGGGTCGTGCACAGAGAGGCACCTCCACACTGCTCTGGTCTTTCACCTTCTTTCCACCAGGTCACTGCAACAGCTGCGCCGCAACCCTTGATCCCGGTTTATTAATACAGCTGACTCAAACAAAGCCAGTGTCTTCCCCGTGGCTTCAGGAAAAACAGACAGAGACCGAGAAGAACACGTACATTGTCAAGCTCAAGAGTATGTGCACCGGGAGCGGTGGCTCACGCCTGTGATCCTAGCTACTCAGGGGCCTGAGATCTGAGGACCAGGTTCAAAGCCAGCCCAGGCTTGAAAGTCCGTGAGACTCTAATCTCCAAGTAACCACCACAAAACCGGAAGTGGCACTGTGGCTTAAGGGGTAGGGCGGTAGCCTTGAGCTGAAAAGCTCAGGGACAGCACCCAGGCCCAGAGTTCAAACCCCACCATGGACAAAAAAAAAAGTATGTGTGTGTGTGTGTGTGTACGCGCGCGCGCGCGCATGTGCACTAGAATTGGGGCTTGAACTCAAGGTCAGAGCACTCAGGTGTTTTTATTTATGCCTGGTGCTTGTGCTTGAGCCCTACTTTCAGTTCCAGGGTTTTTTGTTCTGTGGGTTTTTTTTTTTTTTGCCAGTCTTGGGCTTGAACTCAGGGCCTGGGCACTGTCATTGAGCTTTCTCAAGGCTAGCGTTCTATCACTTGAGCCAGCTTTTTCTGTGCATGTGGTACATAGGAATTGAATCCAGGGCTTTATGCATGCTAGGCAAGCACTCTACCACTAGGCCATGCTCCAAGCCCTTCCAGGTTTTTTCTAGTTTATTGGAAGTAAGAGGCTCATGGTTTTTGTCTTTCTGGCTGGCTTCAAACCTTATTCTCAGATTTCAGCCTCCTAAGCAGATAGGATTGCAGGTGTGAGCCCCCAGCCGTCTACCACTCTACTCTTTTTTAATATCTGATAGTTGTTTGCACCCATCTTTTTTTTTTTTTTTTTTTTTTTTTTTGCCAGTCCTGGGCTTGGGCTCGGGGCCTGAGCACTGTCCTTGGACTTTCTCAAGGCTAGCACCCTACCACTTGAGCCTCAGCACCACTTCCGGCTTTTTGCTATGTATGTGGGGTACGGAGGAATTGAACCCGGGTCTTCGTGCATGCTAGGCAAGCACTCTACCACTAGGCCAAACTCCCGGCCCTGCACACATCTTTTGTACATTCCTCAAGGCTATTCTTTGGCCTTTTATGCTCAGGAATCCTCACCATTCTCACCAGAGTTTGAGGCTGGAGACCATAAAAGACACTGTAATGTCTTCCATCCCAGCTTCACGTCTTTGCTCTGTTGCCCACTTGCAACACAGTAGATATTTCCACATGGAATCAAGCAGCTCCTCGTGTGTCGGTTTGCTGGTGGCTCACACCTATAACCTCAGCTCCTCAGGAGGCTGAGATCTCAGGACTGTGGTTCAAAGTCAGCCTAGGCAGAAAAGGAGTTAAGACTTCTCCCCAGGACCAACCAACGTCAACAACCATGGAGAGCGAGGGCTGCTGGGTAAATGCTCCAGCTGCCCCATTCTGAAGTCAACCATTCTGTCTGCTCAGGATACTTACAGGCTGCCACTTTGCCAGTGCCTCCTTGTTAGACTTCCCTCCTTGTCCTCGCGCCCCCTCCTCTCCTTCACACCCAGCCTTTGGGGATCAGTGCTTAAGAAAGTCACTTCCCACAAGCCCTCCTTCCCAGCTCTACTTTTGGAAGATACTCAAAATAAGACGATCTTCCTCTGGGATTCTGACTCATAATGAAGCAACTTGAATCTATAGGAGACACATTTGAACCAGTTGGTTTCCCAGCTGCCAAGAAACCTACACTCAGCTGTCAAGCAGCGCTGGGACAGTGTGGCCTACAAAAAGGAGCTCACACAGCCATCGCTTCAGAGGGGGCAAGTCCTTGATTCAAGACCCTCGAAGGTGACAGGCAGGAATGGCTGGAGTGGCCTTTCTGAAAACCAGGGGGAGGTGGGGATGGAAAAGCCCTGATGGATACCTTTCCTCTCTGACTCTCCTGTCTAGCCTCCTGGTGACACATGCGCGTGCGCGCGCGCACACGCACACACACACACACACACACACACACACACAGATGTGGTACCCATCTTGCCCCCTGGGCTCCCTCAAGACCTTGAGTCTTGAATATATGGTGAAAATTTGTATATGCCAGACACCAGTGATTCACACCCATAGTCCTAGCTACTCAGAAGACTGAGATCTGAGAATCAAGGTGCAAATCCAGCCAGAAGGAAGAAAAAACAGTCTCTGAGACTCTTAACTCTAGAAAAAAAAATCAGAAGTGGAGGTATGGCTCAAGTGGCAGCATGCCAGCCTAGAGTAAAAAGCTAACGGATAGTGCTGTAAGTTCAAGCTTAAAAAAGGAGGAGAGGGGTTAAGATACATTCAACAGAAACCATGCTTTGAACTTGGAATGTAGATCTTTTCCCAGGCTATCAAGACGCAGTATGCTCCTTGTGACAATGCTAGATAGCACAACTGCAGCTCTGTTCCACCCCTCCATTGGGAGAGCAAATAGCATCTGCCCTGCAGTTTGCTGTGGAGCTAAACTGTGAGGGCCCATAATAGATTCAAATTTCCCCTGCAGCTTACCATAGACCCCACAGAGGTTTTATGAATGTAATAATCTCAGGGTAATGGGGACCAAAACATGAGAAAGGGTATCAATGTTTATGAAGTAATGCATCTTCTGTCTGCTAAATATAATGTAACCCTTCTATTAATTACAATAAAATTATATGAAAAAAAGAATCTCAGGGTAAGACCATAGCCATACACTAGTATTATGAAGAAGTTTTAATTGTATTTTCAGGGTGTGTGAATGTGTGTGTGTATGTGTGTATGTGTGTGTGTGTGTGTGTGCGCGCGCGCGCGCGGTGCGCGCGCGTGCATGCACATGCATACATGTATGTGCTGGTACTGGGGTTTGAACTTGGGGGCCTGAACACTTTCCCTTGGCTTTTATTCTCTCAAGGCTGCTGCTCTACCACTTGAGCCAAGCTCCACTTCCAACTTTTTCATGGTTACCTGGAGACAGAGTGTCACAGACTTTCTGCTCAGGCTGGCTTTGAACTGTGTGATCCTCAGATCTCAGCCTCCTGAGTAGGTAGCACTACGGGTGTGATCCACTGGTACTCCCGCAGGTGCTGTTGCTACACTGTACTCAAGATTCAGTGTTGTAGGAACAGCACCCCAAGGTAACATGGCTAAGTCATGCCCACACCCAGATTCAGCAGGAGACGAGGAATGATATGCTTCCTGGGATGCTTATGAATATAATATGAGATTCCTTAAAATAGAGAAGACAACGGTTTACTCTCCTTTGCCCATTTCTCCCTTGGGTGGTTAATTTTTTTTCTTGTTACTTTGTGGGAGTTCTTATAGTCTGGATATTAATTGCTTGTCAGAAATGTTGCAGATATTGCATCCAAGTCTATTGCTTGTTTCCAGTTTTAGTTGTCAGATCTGTCCATCTTTTCTGTAGAGGCAAAATATTATTTTCCCACATAGCCTTTGTAAAGCAAAATAATCATGCACTGAATTTGGTTAAGTAACATCCTTCAGCCCTGAAGTTTTTGGCTCAGCTGTAATGAATAAAATGTACAAAAGTTGGTGTAATATAACTCCTACTCTTCTACCATCACTGACTTCAGCAGTTACCCATCTTTACCCAGTTCTGTTTTCATCTATACTCTGCCCATATCTCACTAAACCCTGCTAAATTATTTCATAGCAAATCACAGATACATTACTTTACAGAATATTTTTTTTTGGTAGGTCGTGGGGCTTGAACTCTGGCCCTGAGTGTTGTCCCTGAGCTCTTCAGCTCAAGGCTAGCGCTTTATCACTTGAGCCACAGAGCCACTACCACTTCTTTTCTGGCAGTTAATTTGGTTAATTGGAGATGAGAGTCTCACAGACTTTAGTGCCAGGGCTGGCTTTGAACCGTGATCCTCAGATCTCAGCCTCCAGAGTAGCTAGGATTACAGGCATAAGCCATCACATTCAGCCACAAAAGACTTATCTCTTCAATTAACCACTACAAAGCTGGAAGCGGAACTGTGGTTCAAGTGGTAGAGCATGAGCCTTAAGCAGAAAGATCAGTGACAGTGCCAAATCCCTAAATTCAAGCTCCAGGCCCGGCAAAGAAGGAAGGAAGAAAGGAAAAAAGGGTGAAAAATGCCTAATCTAATGAACTATTCAATTTATCTGATTTTCCCAAGGGTTTTGTTGTTTTATTGTTGTTCATTTAGTTGTTTATTTCTTTGATTTCATTTGTTTTCACTATTGCAGGGGTTTGAACTCAGGCTTTGTGATTGGTAGGCAGATGATCTATCACTTGAATCATGTCTCCAGCTCCTCCAGTCCTTTTGCAATTAGTTTATTCAAGTTGGGATTCAAAGTCCAAGCAGTGAATGTAGTTGCTGTGTCTCTTTCATCTCTTTTAAATTATTAACTATTATTCATTTTCCCTCGTCACCAGCTCTTCCTCCTCCTTGCTTTTTAAAAAAAATTTTTTTGTCATCACATTTTTCTTCTCATTGAAAAAAATCAGAAATAGACTGTGCAAAAAAAAAATCATCACCCTCCTGGGATTGATGAATCCATTCTTCTGTGAATATTTCTCTCCTGCTGCCTTTCCCATAAACCAACAGTGAGCACTGGGGAGCTAGTCAGATTCAGGTTCAAGGTCCTCTGACGCAATCATTGCACAGGTCAGGATGTGTCTTCCCTATTGCATCACACACACACACACACACACACACACACACACACACACACACAAAAGCACATATGTCCACAAATGGGAGTGTGGGGGGGACATTTTTAGTGCCAGTACTTGGGCTTGAACTTGAGGTTTGGGTGCTATCCTTGAGCTGTTTTCATTCAAGGTTGGTGCTTTATCACTTGAGTCATACCTCCACTTCTGGCTCTTGGGTAGTTAATTAGACATAAGAGTCTCACAGACTTTTCCTGCCTAGGCTGGTTTTGAACCATGATCTTCAGATCTCAGCCTTCTGAATAGTTAGGATTACAGGTCTGAGCCACTGCACCCGGCTTGCTTGATTGCTTGCTTGCTTGTTTTTTTTTTTTGTTTGTTTTGTTTTTTTTTTTTTGCCAGTCCTGGGGCTTGAACTCAGGGCCTGAACACTGTTCTTGGGCTTTTTTCTGCCACTTGAGCCATAGCACTACTTCCAGCTTTTCTATGTATGTGGACCAAGGAATTAAACCTGGGTCTTCATGCATGCTAGGCAAGCACTCTACCATTAGACCAAAATCCCGGCTTCCTTACCCTTTTATTTTTATTTCTTTCTCTGGATGGACTTCCAGAACTAGTCCAGCCGACTAGAAACATGCCTCATCTCTCTCAGTTAGGATCTCTAGAGCTGCGGGGCTTCGAAGCTCTCGCATATTGTTCCTGCTGGTCTGGAGTTAGAGCTGGAGCTGCCCCCGCTGAGGTACCAGGCCCACTCTCACCACTGGTATTTTCTCATTTCCATTTTTTTCCCTTCACTCTGGTTACACATGCCCAATCTCCTTCCTTCCTAAGCAAACACTTGAATCGGTTTGACATTTATTCTGGAAAATGTATAGATCCTGCCAGGTGCAGGAAGCTCATGCCTATAATCCTAGCTACTCAAGAGGCTAAAATCTGAATATTGCTGTTCAAAGCCAGGCCAGGCAGAAAAGTCCCCATGAGACTGTTATCTCCAATTAACCACTCAGAACCCAGAAGTGGCACTGTGGCTCAAAGTGGTAGAGCACTAGCCTTGAATGAAAAAGCTCAGGGACAGCACTCAAGCCTCATAACCAATAATATATATAATGAATAATCATATAACATATAATCTCAGTCTCCTGAGTAACTAGGATTACAGGCATAAGCCACCAGTGCCTGGTCTACATAGCCTTTTTCCTTTTCTTTTCTTTTTTGCTAGTCTTGGTGACTGAACTCAGGGCCTGAGCACTGTCTTAGGCTTTCTCAGGGCTAGAGCTCTACCACTTGAATCGCAGCACCACTTCTGGCTTTTTTCTATGTATGTGATACTGAGGAATAGAACCAGGTCTTCGTGTATGCTAGGCAAGCCCTCTACCACTAGGCCACACTTCCTGCCCCTACACAGGCATTCTTAATTCCAATAAATACTTACACAATGGCTTCTAATTTACACTCCCTGCAGTAATGCATATGCTACTCACTTCTCCCACATTCTTTCTAGCACTTGTCTTTGTCTATTTTTGCAAGTTGGATAAATGTGAAATGATGACTCAGTAATGTTCGAGCTTGCATTTCTATAGTTGCTAGTGTATATACATCTTACGTGAATATTAGACCTGTACATTCCTTGTTCTAGAAGTTTCCTCTTTGTCGTGTGTGTGTGTGTGTATGTGTATGAGAGAGAGAGAGAGAGAGAGAGAGAGAGAGAGAGAGAGAGAGAGAGAAAGAAAGAGACAGAGAGAGGAGAGAGGAAGGGAGGGAGAGTCAGAGTGCTAGTGCTTGGATTTGAACTCAGAACCTCACACCATTTTCCTCTCAAGGCTAACCTACCCCTTGAGCCACGGCTCCACTTCTGGATTCTTGGTTGTTAATTGGAGATGAGTCTCATAGACTTTCCTGCCTGGGCTGTCCTTGAACCATGATCCTCAGATCGCAGCCTTTTGAGTAGCTAGGATTACAGGCGTGAGCCACTAGTGTTGGGCTAATCCTGTTTTCCCTACCCTCCTCCCCCAACCCTTCTGGCCCTTCTTCCCAGATGGCATATGGCTATTTTGTTGTTTGTCAGCTCAGGAGGCTAAGACTTTATGGTTCCAAAACAGACAGGAAAGTCCATAAGACTCCATCTCTAAAATAACCAGCCAAAAGCCAGAATGGAGACAAGGCCCTGAGTTCAAATCCTAGTACTGTTGTGCCAAGATTGTCCCATGTTCTGGGAATGACCCCCTCCCCCATGCTCAGGGCCCATGTACTAGGAATCAAAAACACCTGCTCCTGGAACTAGCCCGGACTTGAACCTCAGGTGGCAACAGCTCAATGCTCAGTGGTTAAACACCTGAGCTCTGACTAATCTTGAAGCGACCAGTGGTTCGAAGTTACCAAACAACCAATCAGGTGATTGTAACTATGGAATTCCCCTATAAAAGCTGTGTAAAATCTTTGTTCAGGACCTCTTAGTGTTGCCGGCTACGGGTACGAGGAGGTCCAAATTCAAACTCGTATCCAAGTTCAAACTCGTAATAAACGACCCTTGCTTTTACCTTTCACTATGGCTTCTGGTGGTTCTTTTGGGGTCCTAGGAATTCGGGTACAACAGTACTATGCAAAAGAAATGAGGGAAAGAGACTGGATATTCTGTTATTGATGAATGCAACATACTATATATGTCCATTTGATCATAATGATGCAATACAGGGTTCAACAGATCTATATCCATTATGGTCTTTTGTTGGATTGATAGTTTTACAACCTTTTCGGTTTTTTAAAAAAGAATACATTGGACTATTTTTACTTTGCACTTAAAAGTTTTTAGTTTCATGTGTTTTATAATTACCGGTGCATCTTTTCATTGAATTGAAACTTCTATCATTGGCAAGTGATCCTCTTTATGTCTAATAGGAATTTTCCTTTTTATTGTCAGGATAATGTAGAGAGAGGTTATAGTTACTTCTCATACATTGACACGCTTTCTCATGGTTTTTTCCTCATTTCCCTCCCCCCACTCTAATAGGGTTTATTGTAAAGTATACTTTGTATAAAATATTATTTGCCAAATAGATATCATTCATACTCTTCCCTTCTATTTCAGCTTTCATCACAGGCCACAAATCCAAATTTCTTTGCTTATCCTTAAATACTTTTTCTGGGTTTTTCTTTTCTTTTCTTTTGTTTCCTATATTCCATTAGAATATTTATTTCCTTCTATTTTCCTGTTTAGAAGTTACAACCTCTACTACGAAGGAATTTACCCAAGAAATGTAACAATGGTAATGGTAAATAAAAGTATTGTTCTTACTTTCTATTATACCTCTCCCTATATGGTATGGTAGCTAGATATATGCAATTGTTTCTTTCTTTCTGGTGCTATGTTTGGCTGGGATGGGGTGGATCCTTATCTTTGTTTTTCTTTTCTTTTTTCTTTTTTTTTTTTTTTGCCAGTCCTGGGCTTGAGCTCAGGGCCTGAGCACTGTCCTTGGACTTTCTCAAGGTAAGAGAGCTCTATCACTTGAGTCTCAGCACCATTTCTGGCTTTTTTCTATGTATGTGGTACCGAGGAATCGAACCTGGGTCTTCGTGCATGCTAGGCAAGCACTCTACCACTAGGCCAAACTCCCGGCCTTTATTTTCTTTTTTATGTGTCAGTACTGGGGTTTGACCTCAGAGTTTTATCCCCTTGCTTGGCTTTTTCTTTTTTCCCTTCTCTCTTTCTTTTAGGTGCAAGGCCAGGACTCAAACTCTGTACCTGATGCTTTGGCTCATTAGTTCGCACTCTACTAACTGAGCCACATCTCCAACCCCTTCCTCGTCCTCTCGAGTGAAACTGTAGCTAAGCCCCACCCCCACACATCACTTCTCATTGGTGGTGACTGTGCTAGGCACCCATGGGTCGCCAAGTGAAGCAGCTCTAGAACATTCCATGCTTCAGCATCTCACTGGGTTTCTTTAACTCCCTCATTTTCACTTTGATTTTCCCTTCCACCCAAATTATGTAGATGGATGTTGAGAAAATTAGCTGTTGAAACAGCTTCTAGGATGTACTTTTTTTTTTTGCCAGTCCTGGGGCTTAAGCTTGAGGCCTGTGCACTGTCCTTGGGCTTTCTCAAGGCCACAGCTCTACCACTTGAGCCACAGGACCACTTCCAGCTTTTTCTATATATGTGGTACCTAGGAATCAAACCCGGGTCTTCGTGCATCCTAGGCAAGCACTCTACCACTAGGACAAACTCCCGGCCTGGAGGATGTACTTTCTATGTTCATTTTTCTAGCAGCTTTAGCTTAATGAGAGCATGGCTCCATTTTGTAATTAGTTAAGGTCTTATTGAGGGGCAAACATCTTCTCCACTTCTATGAACAATTCCATAAGCATCTGTGAGCCCTGGTTGGTCCGTCCCCACTCCCCTCCCTGGTTGTTGATTTATTCCTGTGGGTGCTTCTGCCTTGATCCTGTTTGTGCTGTGTGTCTGGTGACTCTGGGCTGTTTGTCACCTGTCTGCACTTGCAGCTTCTGTTTACTATGATGACAGTGAGTGTCATTCCAAGTTTGTTTGTTTGGTGGGTCATGGGGCTTGAACTCTTCAGTTCTTCAGCTCAAGGCTACTGCCCTACCCTTGAGTCAAGACCCACTTTCCATTTTCTAGGGGTTAATTGAAGTCTCAGGTCCTTTTGTGCTCCGGCTGGCTTTGAACCTTGATCCTCAGACTTAGTCTCCTGAGTAGCTAGGATTACAGGCCGTGCCCAGCCTCATTCCAAGCTTTTGAAGCATTTAGAAAACTGGGGTAGTTCAACTGGGGGCATCACTGCTAACAATACTATTTTACATCTGAGACTCAGGAGATCAACTTTTCTCTTTTTTCTTTTTCTTTTTTTTCTTTTTCTTTTTGCCAGCCCTTGGGGCCTAAGCACTGTCCTTGAGCTTCAAACCATAGCACCACTTTCAGCTTTTTCTGTGCATATGGTACTAAGGAATAGACCCTGGGTCTTCATGCATGCTGGGCAAGCACTCTACCACTAGGCCACCCTCTCAGCCCTGAAATATTAACTTTTCCCAATCATATACTATAAGTAACAGAGCCAGGCTCTTAACCAGGCCCCTGGTTCAAAGCCCTCATGGCAGCCTGGCCCTCCCAAGGCTTCTGAACTCCAGTGAGTCCATTCCTGACCCCTAACTCCAACCATCAAACAAACTCCAAGTGGGAACATATATTTTATCTTCTTTTCACCTTAGAAAAAGTTGACAATAAAAAGTTGCACATTGTACCAAGTGTCATAGGTTCCCGTCTTCCTCATACCAAATCACTCACCATCCTTTCCCTTTCCAGTCCTAGAAGACACTCAAGCGTATGGAGACTGCCAGATTGGAGGACTCTCAACCCCAACTTCCGTGGCTCAAGGCATTGAGGAAATAAATTAGAGGAAGAAAGTTCCTAGCGGGCCTTGTCCAGCTTTGTCTCACAGACCCAGCGGTAGGGCCTCTGGCAGACGTCATCATTCCAGCGGCCATCGGGGGTGAAGTGGGCACAATCCTCTCCTCCTCCCAGCCCGTGCCCGTACCAGTTATCTGGCTGTTCTGGTTTCCAGTTCCTGCAGACAGGAGACAGCCATGTGCTCCAGTAGGTCAGCCTCTCAGCCAGGTCCCCAGGAGCCCCCAGCCCAGGCCATAGGCGTTAGACAACAGGAAGACCTCAAGCAGAGGAGCCAGCTACGGGCAGATGCACACTCACGTGTAGCCAATCTCGTAGGGAGTCCCATCCACCCATCTCCAGGTGACATTTTGGTCTGTTAGACCCATCCAGGTGTTTATAGGACCAGTATGATGCTGGACAAATTGCTGAAGAAAGAAGAGAGAGCTGTGATCCCTTCCTTCTACCAGCCAGACTTTCAGATGAGCCCCTTGGTGGGGGGGGGGCACCTTACCTGTTCACTCTGGGAGTTCACCACTACCAGGTGGGCATTCTCCAGCTGGCAGTACTTGTCAGCCTCCGGCCAGGGTTTCCCAGAGTTGGAGAACCAATAGCAGCTGCCTTCATACTCTACCCAGTTAATGGGGCAGCAGGACTTCCCAGAGCCTGTGGGGGGGGGGGAGTGGAGGGTGAAGCGTTGAGATGTTGCCTGCAGGGGAATGTGGGCAGGAGAGGAGAACGGATCCCCCACTTCTTCCCCTCACCATTGCCCTGCAACACAGCCATCTGGCAATTCAGACTCCGCAGGTCAGACACAAACTGCTTTACATGGAGCAGCAGGCTGATGTGATCTGGAGAGGAAAATGAGGTGAGTGGGAATGTGAGGAGAGACCCTTGCACTTCCCTGGGAAGGGTTCTCTCTGTTTCTCTCTGTCTACCTTCCTCTCCCTGTCTGTGGCTCTCTCCCTCTTTCCCTCACCTTCTCTCAGGTTCTGCTGCTGTTTCTCCATCTGGGACTCCAGCAACTTCATCTTTCTTCCCACACTGCCCCCTAGAGGAGAAACTCATTCAGTGCCTAGATCTCCCTCACCACCCCTCAGCCCCACGGACCCAGTCCCCAAGCCCCTCACCCTGGGTGCTCAGGGACTTGAACTCAGCCTCAATGCTCACTGAGAAGTTGCTGAAGATTGCTCTCAGAGACAGCAGCTCCTGCTGCAGCCGGGAGTCTGTGCAGCAGGGAGTGAAGGTGAGACAAAACAGTGGTATTCACTACCATCACATCCTCTCTCTCCCCTCCAGCAGCCCCCATTACCCCCCAGCCAAAGTGCTCTCCTCTCTGCCCATCCCTGGAACACCCACTTTGGGATCCAATCACACAGACAACCACCAGCAACAGGAGGCTGAGACCCAGGGAGAGGAGGAGAAGACGGGGTCCAGAGAAGAAACGCTGCAACAAGGGCTTGGAAGGAAGAGGCCCTGCAAAGAGAGGGTGTCACAGGTCAGAGAAACAGGGTGTAGCCAGGTTCTAAAAGGAGAGCAGGCTAAGCGCTCTAGTGGATTGGGAGGAAACATTTATTAAAATCTGGAGCCAGGCTCCAGTGGCTCACGCCTGTCATCCTAGCTACTCAGGAGGCTTAAGATCTGAGGATTGCAGTTCAAAGCCAACCCCAACACAAAAGGTCTGTGAGACTCTGATCTCCAGTGAACCACCAGAAAACCAGAAGTGGTGCCCTGGCTCAAAGTGGTAGCGTATGAGTCTTGAGCTAAAGAGCTCAGGGACAGTGCCCAGGCCCAGAGTTCAAGCCCCATGACTTATGAAAAAAATAAAAGAAAAGAAAGAAATCTGAGCAGCAGGTAACCTGTAAGGCCAGAGCAACATGATGTGGGGAAGGAGATGGGGGGCAAAACTTTGACCTTCTCTAGCACTACAGAGGTCCTGTGCCTTTACTGACACCTAGTGGTGTCATTTAGTCATTGCAACTTGTGGCCCTCATTACAGCCAACCCCCAAGAGCCACTGCTCCAGCCATGAAAGTGAAGAGGTTTCTTCCTCTCTCCGTGAATCCCATCCACTCTTTGGCTGTGTGCAGGAAGAATGGGCACGGCCCCATCCAGGGAGATCTGAAAGACCTCTCACCATGTACTGGAATGTAGGGTCCTCACCTCCATTCTCCTCCATCTCCTTTCCTATGTCAAAGCAAACTACTCACTTTCAACCTTCATCCTGGCTGAGAGGACAAAGAAGAGAGGATGGATTTGTCTTGGACATAAAGAACACCCTGCCTCACAACAGAGTCTCACCCTCCTCACAGACATCCCCAACTTACAGCCTTCAACCAAGCTAATCCGGAATACTCCCCGCCCCCACCACCACACACCTGCCATGGGGAACAGAAAAGAAAAAAGAGGCCCATGGGGACCCGACTACTTCCCTCTTCCTTCTCCAATCTCAAGTTGTCCTCCAGATCCACCTCTCCCTGGAGTCCTGAGATGTGGGTGGTGACACATTGAGGAAGCTTGGGCATCTGACACCAAGGAAGTGACTCCAACCCCCACCCCCACCTGGCACACACATCCATTCTCTTCACTCCTAGGAGCCACCATTTTCTTTCTTTCCCTTTCTTTTCTTTTTGTTGGCCCTGGGACTTGAACTCAGAGCTTGAGCACTATCCTTGAGTTTTCTTAAGGCTAAAGCTCTACCACTTGAGTCACAGCACCACTTCTGGCTTTTTTCTGTGTATGTGGCACTGAGGAATCAAACTGGATTCTTCGTGCATGCTAGGCAAGCACTCTACCACTAGGCCAAATTCCCGGCTCGGAGCCACCATTTTCTGTGAGAATAAGGCAGAGAGAGCCAGGAATAGAGCCAAGGGTGAAAGCCACCAAATGTGGCCTTTTACACGGAGAGGTGTTCCTCACCTCTCTGGAGCTGATTGTGGTCACTGTCCTCATTGTCCAGGTGCTGGAGATCTTGGTACTCCCTCGTCATGATAGGGCTGGTGCTGGAAGGTAAGTGGGGTCCCAAACCCTTTTCCCACCCAGCTGGGTTACCCTCCACACTGCCACCCCACGGAGATTCTTTCTCCTTCATCCCCTCCCAAGCCTCACACCCACCATCCATCCTCTGCCATTTCCCCCACACCTGGAGTCTCCCCCCACCTTTAGTCTTTCACCCCCATTTTACTTGCTGAAGGTCTGGAGATCTGACTCCCAGGCCCGTCACTTCTCTGCAGAGTCCAGGCTAAGGAGGGGCTGAAGGCAGGAGGGAAGGGGGGACAGGGTCCATACAGGGCCCTGTGTGTCTGGGCGTCTGAGCGCGTTGAACCTGGCATCTCAGGGCCTGGGACTTTGGACAGTAAACAGAGATGGGAATGGATTTGGAACTTGAGGGATCTGTGTGGGTGGGCATGGGGGATGGGCCGCCTATGCCCTCGGGTCATCGCTGGCTAGCCCCACGCGCGTGCGCACACATACCCACACGCAACCACAGTCACCTTACTCCTTATTGCAAAATTTGGGAGGGGCACCTAGACTCAAAGGAATGAGGAGTCTTTCCCTCACCTCTCTCTCTCTCTCTCTCTCTCTCTCTCTCTCTCTCTCTCTCTCTCTCTCTCTCTCTCTCTCTCTCTCCCTCCCTCCCTCCCTCCCTCCCTCCCTCCCTCCCTCCCTCCCTCCCTCCCTCCCTCCCTCCCTCCCTCCTTCCCTCTCTCTCTCTCTCTCTCTCTCTCTCTCTCTCTCTCTCTCTCTCTCTCTCTCTCTCTCTCTCTCTCTCTCTCTCTCACTTCCTCCTCTGAATTTCCCAAAATTGTTTCTCCAAATATTCTGGATCCAAAGGACCAACAAGTTCCCTGCTCTTGCCGGGTCCTGGCCTGTGGTTCTGGCATCAGGACCCAGCCACAGGCCTCAGCTTTCTGTGGCCCAGACCTAGCCTGACCCACTCACGCTTAGGCGGTCCTCTAAGAGGTGGAAGGAGGGCAGTGAGGTGTCTGCATTGGAGTTTGGAGGCCCCTCCATGCCTCTCACAGTCCCCAGGGTGCAGCAATCCTTTCTGCAGAGGAGCAAGCTGAGCCCTGACAACAAAGTTTACCAAGGTGACACTGCCAGGAAGCATGAGAGGGAGAGTCCCGACTGTGAGCTGCTCGCCGGACCACATGTGGAATGAGGCTCTTGGTCCACACGCCAAGGCCCACAGGCTAAAATGTGGACCTTCACATTTAGGGGCGTCAGACGGTTGTCTAAATTCAAACTCGTGTGTGTGTGTGTGTGTGTGTGTGTGTGTGTGTGTGTGTGCATAGGCATACACATACCCCAGTACGAGGGCTTGAACTCAGCTTTTTCACTGATGGCTGACACACTACCACTTGGAGTCACAGCTATCCTTTTGGCTTTTTACTGCTTAACTACCTGAGCCTACTTTGATTCACAGTCCTCAGATCTCAGCCTCCTTTCTAGCCAAGTGGCTAGAATTCTGGAATTGTCTGACCACCAGCACCTGATAGAAAAGGTAATAACGATAGACTCTGAATTTGAGGTCATGCAGACCTGACTTTACAGATCTCTCAAGGAGAAAACTAGACCGCAATTGTGAGAGTTTAGATTATATGATGTGACAGCAGCACATTGTTTGCATAATTGTCACAGCTCAGTGTGTGCCCTCATTTGTCCATGTCCTGAAAATCCTGGTGCTGTTGACATGTACTGGGCCAGCGGCCAGAGGTTTTGGTCACAACTGGACTGTTCATTTAGCACTGTCTGCTATTATCATTTAGAATCTGTTTTGTTCAGGCAAATAAAACTATGCTGGTTTACCCTCAGGACAAGTTCTACCAGGAAGCTAAAGAGGGGTTGGGGGTGGGGTATCCATCTAAATGCTGATTACACTGTTGCATTGAGTTTTAGTGCTGCAGAAAGCTGTTGGGCACTGGTGGCTCCTATTTATAATCCTAGGAGCTCAGGAAGATTGTGGTTCAAAGCCAGCTCTGGACGTGAAGACTAGGACTCTTACCTCTAATTAACAACTGAAAAGCTGGAAGTAGAGCTGTGGCTCAAGTGGTAGAATGCTAACCTTGAGCAGAAAAAGCCAAGCAAGAGTACAAGGCTTTGAGTTTTCAAGTCCCAGTTCCACTACAAGAAAAGAAAGAAGGAAAGGGGGAGGGGGGAAGGAAGGAAGGAAGGAAGGTAAGAAGGAAGGATAAGAAAGCCTTGCAGCAGCTATAAACATGATCTGATGATCTGTGAATCTTTCTATTTGCAGATTATCCAGAAGGAAAACATTTCAAAATCTGGCTTCTATCCTATAACCATGTTCTGAAATTTTATTTTATTAGGGAATAGTACTTGGATCAATACTGAATCTGTATGTGTATACATCTGTGTATATTTTTTCATCCCTTCTCTTTAGATTTCCCTGTCAAGGGATGTGTCTTATAACATATGCAATAAGTAAATATAGTCCTGGCACGTGTGAGTTAGATGTCTCTTACTACAAAATAATTACCTAGCAACGTAGAACCTTAAACAAGATGGAATGATCCATTTCCCAGGTCAGAATGCAGCTTTGCCCATCAGCGCTGGCCCAAGATCTCTCATGAGACTACAACCAAGATGTCAATGGTACATTCATGTGAAGGTGTGACCCAGGCTGGGAGATGACCATGCGAAGAGGCTAAGACATGCATTGGGCAACTTAGTGATGGCTGTGGACAGGACGCCCCAGCTCTTACCACAGGGTCTGCTCCAGGGTGGCATGAGTGTCCTCCCAGAGTGAGTGACATGATTCCTTCTATGGCCTAGCCTCAGAAGAGGCCATCCATCCTGGCTTCACTGTGCTGTCAGGTCATTCCTACTCCCTGGGAGAGGGGATTGCTCCAGGGTGCAAATCTCAGAATGTGAAGCTAGTTGGGGCCCTCTTAAAGGATAGGCAAGCGTCTGGTGGGAGGGGCCAGATGTGTGCTCTGGAATATTTGACTTATGGGAATGCATAATCAAATCGTAGGCTGTGAGTGCGAGGGTCATGCAGACGTATGGAGGCCTGAAGACATAGATCGGTAGTATGATGCATAGCCAACTGGTCCAAGCTCCTGAGCTTGATCCCAGTACCACACACACACAACGTTGCAGGCAGGTGAGCTTTAACTTGGCCTCAATGTGGAAGCTGGGTCAGAGATGGAAGGCACAGGTAAAGAGATCAAGCTGGAAGCTGTTGATTCCCGTGAGAAACTATGAGCCTTGAGGCCAGACAGGAAGAGACCACATGACAGAACTTCATCAAGAGACTCGAATGGGCCTGGTGGATATTAAATGCTCATGAGGAAGGAGACAGAAGGGAAGAGAGCAGCAGGTTACCTGACCAGGGTCTAGAAGATGATTGGAGGCCAAGTGTGGGAGACTCCCTGTAATCCTAGCTACTGGGGAGGCTGAGATCTGATGATTGTGATTCAAATCCAACCCAGACAAAAAAGCTTGTGGGGAAGCTTGCTGACAAGTTGCATAGCCTCCACTGTGGGAAGAAAGTTAATTGAACATCCTTCCCCACACACAAGCTGGGCACCCATGGCTCACACCTGTAATCTTAGCTACTCAGGAGGCTGAAACTCTGAGAATGGCAGTTTGAAGCCAGGCTGGGCAGGAAAGTCCATGAGACACTTTATCTTCAATTATCTACTCAAAAACCACAAGTAGCACTGCGGCACAGTGGTAGGGCACTAATCTTGGGCAAAAAAAAGAGAGCTCAAGGACAGTGCCCAGCCCCTGAGTTCAAACCTCACAACACACACACACACACACACACACACACACACACACACACACACACACACACACAGAGTCCTGTGAGACTCTTATCTCCAATTAAACAACAAAAAGACAGAAATGGAGTTGTGATTCAAGATCTTAGACGTGGATTGGGATGTAGCTCAGTGGCAAAGTGCTTGCTTAGCAAGTACAAGGTCCTAGGTTCAATCCCCAGTACCAAAAAAGAAAAGACAGAGAAAGAGGGGGGAGGAGGGAAGGGAGGAAGGAATATATATATATATATATATATATATATATATATACACACACACACACACACACACACACACACACACACACACACACATATAGTTTAAAAATCTTAGGCATGACCCAGTGTCCTGGGATAAGGCCTATGCAGTGAGGGGGTAGAGTGGAAAGAAAGCAACCAATAATTGGTTAAATTAACCGATGGATGAATTCATCTAATAACTGAATGGACTATTAGGAAGTAGTTACAGAAAGAAGGTCTCTGGGCATGTGCCTTTTCAAGGTCTATCTTACCTCTGGTCCCTGCATCTCTCTCTGTCTCTGCTTCTTGGCTGCTCTCAGGTAAGCAGTTTCTCCACACACTCCCACCTCCACAGTGCCCTGCCTTGACTCAGGCCCATAGTAATGGAACCATGAACTAAAATAAACCTTTCCTTCCTTGAGTTGACAGCAAAATCTAACAGTCTCAGCTGGGAAGTTGGAACAATATGAGGGTCCCAGGAATCCCATAGGCTGGATTGAAGTCTGCCAGGACAGAAACAGGGGAAGTTGAAAAAAGGAGAACCAATGGCTTGTGTCTGTAATCCTAGCTACTAGGGAAGCTAAGATCTTAGAATGGAGGTTCAAATCCAAACTGAATAAGAAAGTCCATGAGACTCTTACTTCCAAAAAGCCAAAGGTGAATATGTGGTTCAAGTGGTAGAACACCAGCTTTGAGTAGAAAAAAGCTAAGGGGCAGTGCCCAGGCCCTGAGTTCAAGCCCCAGTACTAGTACAAAAGAGAAGGTATGGAAGGGGGAGAAAAAGAAGAGATTATTTTTCAGCCTGGAAGAATAGGTCACTGAAAAGCAGAAAAGGAGCTGGCAGAAAATGAGCCCCTGGTCGCTGAGAATGAGTGTGAGCTGAGGATGTTCCAGGAGGATGTTAGGGGTGGGAGGGCAACAAGCTTCAAATTCCTTATTAGACAAAACTGGGCTTATCTTGTGGACATCTGAAAACTGGGTTTAATGCTCACCTTATAGAATTCTTATCAGGGTTAAATAGGATGATTAGTAAAAAGCAGAGACATTGGTGTCTTACACCGCTAATTCTAACGACTCAGAAGGCTGAGCTCTGAGGACTGTGGTTCAATGACAGCCTGGGCAGAAGAGTATATGAACATCTTATCTCCAAATAATCACCAGAAAACCAGAAGTGGTACATGTAGCTCAAAGTGGTAGAATGCTAACCCTGAGTGAAAAAGCTCAGGGACTGATCAAGCAAGCAAGCAAGCAAGCAAGAACTGTGCATAGTCTAAATGCTCAGCATATGTTGTCTACATTCATTTTATTTATTTTGCCAGGCCTGGGGCTTGAACTCAGGGCCTGAGCACTATCTTTCGGTTTTCTCCAGGCTAGTGCTCTACCACTTAAGCCACAGCACCACTCCCGGCTTTTCTACATATATTGTACCAAGGAATCGAACCCAGGTCTTTGTACATGCTAGGAAAACACTCTACCACTAGGCCAAACTTCCGGCCCTGCCTACAATTATTTTATCTTTGGCAGTGATGGGATTTGAATTCCAGGCCTTGCACTTGCTAGGCATGCACTCCATGGTTAAGACATGCCCCAAGCCCCTTTCTCCATTAGTTCTTTTTGAGGTAGGGTTTCACCTTATTTCAGGCTGGACTGCAATCCTCCTATATCAGCTACCTGTGTCACTAGGGGTGTACAGCACATGCCACCAAGCCCAGCCCTTGGTTAAGATGGAGTCTCACAAACTGCTTTTTCCTGAGCTGGCCTTCCAACTAGTTACAATTACAGACCTGAGCCACCTTATATGTCGTTTTATTTTTATTCTCAGTGATAACAAAACAGCTACAAATCAGGTTGAACTTTGAGGTCACTTCAGGTGTGTGGGAAAATAGGGGTTTGGGATCTCAATGGCATAGATTGTTTCTCTGTGCACCTCTGAAGATGAGCTTTTTTTTTTTTTTTTCAAGTCCTGAGGCTTGACCTCAAGGACAGAGCACTGCCCTTGGACTTTCTCAAGGCTAGTGGTCTGCCACTTGAACCACAGCACCACTTCCGGCTTGTTCTATGTATGTGATACCGAAGAATCAAACCTGGGTCTTTGTGCATGCTAGTCAAGCACTCTACCACTAGGCCAAACTCCCCACCCATGAGGAGTTATTTCTTTGGGACAAAGCTGGAATGCTGGGAGGGGATTCAATTCCAACAACCCCTTTCTTTCCACAGAAGACGAATACTGCACTCTAAACTGTCTCTTGAAACTTTTTCTTCTAACTTCCTGTGTACAAAGGGTGCCCCTGGACCTCTGTGCCCCTTAGCCCTCCCACCTAGCTTGCAGATTCTGCAGATCTCAAGATGAGGTGGCACAAGCCAGATGCCGGTGGCTCATGCTTGCAATCCCAACTACTCAGTAGGCCAAGATCTGAGAATCTCAGTTAAGGCCAGCCTGGATAGACAAATCTGCAAGACCCTTGTCCCAAAACAGCAAAATGCCAGAAGTAGAGGTATGGCTCGAAAAAGCCACTCAAAGAGTACTAGACTCTGAGTTCAAGCCCTAGTACTGGCAGACACACAAATAATGTGACTCAGCCCTGGCTTTTCTGAAGAGGAGGCCTACGAGTTCCTATAACTAGGAACTCGTAAATAGATGAAGCAGGAGAGGTCTGGGCTAGAGGACTCAGCACCAGGAGATAGAAACTGAGGAAGACAGGCTCACGGGCCTACAACGGGTTTAGCATCTTACGGCTCATCTCAGTGGAGCTGAGGCATCTGAACGATCTGGTTTTTGTTGTTGTTGTTTGTTTGTTTTGGCCAGTCTTATGGTTTGAACTTAGGGCCTGGGCACTCTCCTTGAGCTTTCTCAAGGCTAGCGCTCTACCACTTGAGCCACAGCACCAGTTCCGGCTTTTCTGTGTATGCATTTCCAAGGAATTGAACCCAGGGCTTTGTGCATGGGAGGCAAACATTCCATCACTAAACTACACTCACTCCTGGCCCTCTCACTTGGCCTTTTGACTCAAAGTTAGCAGTCTACCATTTAGCTACACCTCCACTTTTGACTTTTTGCTGATTATTTTGAGATGAGTCTCTCGGATTTGTCTTTCTAGGCTGGCATGAAACTGGTGATCTTCAGGTCTCAGCCTCCTTAGTAGCTAGGATTATACCAGCCAGTGCTTAGGTAATTTTTTTTTTAAGAAGGGAAAGAGGGAGCCAGGAGCATGGCCTAGTGGTAGAGTGCTTGCCTAGCACGCATGAAGATCCAGGTTCTATTCCTCCATACTACATGTTTAGAAAAAGGCAGAAGTGGTACTGTGGCTCAAGTGGTAGACCTCTAGCCTTGAGAAAGTTCAAGGACAGTGCTCAGGACCTGACTTGAAGCCCAGGACTGGCAAAAAAAAAAATAAGGGGGGAGGAGAGGGAGGGAAGGAGGGAAGGAAGGAAGGAAGGACTTCCTTAGTCACATTGTGTAAATGAGACATGGACACATGCCCAGCAGTCATTTTATTCGCTTAATAGCACTCATTTGAAATTATCCATATTCATCTGCTTCCTGTCACTTATCCCCACTGAATAAACCACACGTTCTCTGAGAACAGAGATCCTTGCCTTCTCTGGTATTTAGAATACTCTCTGGCACCAAGTGAGAGCCAAAGAAGGATTTATTGAAAGATATAGAAAGGACTGAGGAAAAGAGTTTGAACTGCCCAGGACACACAGCCCAAGACATTGTCTACTAAAGTAGCTGCCTTATTAGGGAGCAGGGGATGGATCATTCTCATAAACTTGGACGAATCCATCCCACACTGTTATCACAAGAATATGGAACAAAGTGGGAAGGGATTTCTTTTAAATGTATATGTTTCTAGATTCGAATCTTTGTCAGGTACATAGATTACTTTTTTTTTTTTTTTGCCAGTCCTGGGCTTGGGCTCAGGGCCTGAGCACTGTCCCTGGATTTTTCTCAAGGCTAGGGCTCTACCACTTGAGCCACAGCACCACTTCTGGCTTTTTGCTACGTATGTGGTACCGAGGAATCGAACCCCGGTCTTCATGCATGCTAGGCAAGCACTTTAACCACTAGGTCAAACTCCCGGCCCATGGATTACTTTTATAATGTAAAAATAAAGCATACAGAATTAGGTAACACTACCCCCTCTAACTCCGTAGGCCCAGGCCCATTACCTATATATCTTCCAGATTTCTCCCTGCAGCCCACAGTAGAAGATATTGGCGCAGCATCCTTCCACAGAACAAGCTACAGGGAGTGTTTGGAATCATCCTGAAGCAATAATGCAAGACATCAGAATTACCTGGGAAGTTTCCTGCAGTACTCCTCCAAGATCCCCCAGAACTAGACTTTTGTGGGCTGGATAGCAATCTGTACAGAGAATTCTGCCCAGCCATCTAGAGGATGACTGGTTTAAGAGACTCCCTAGGGGTCTCTGCCTTGATTCTTGGGCCTGTTGCTTTTGGTTTATGCCAGTAGTAGGGCTTGAACTCAGAGCCTCATGCCCTCACCTGGCTTTTTCATTCAAGGCTGGCATTCAATCATTTGAGCTACACCTTCCATTTCCAACTTTTTTGTTGATTAATTAGAGCTTAAGAGTTTCATAGACTTTTCTGCATTGGCTGGCTTTGAACTGTGATCCTCAGATCTCAGCCTCCTGAGTAGCTAAGATTCCAGGTATGAGCCACTAGACTTGAGCCTGTCTTAAAACCAAGAAATTAATGCTCTCCCGAGAATCAATGCCTCTGTGTAAAGTCTTTCGCACCCCTCACTCACTTTTGCAACTGTTCAGGATTTAACCACAATCCTTAGGGCCCTTCCCCAGCCTTCTCCATAGTCAGCTGGTCAGGGGGGTAGTATCATGGTGGCAAGCAGCAAGTGGCCTGTCACAGCTGACAACTTCATAGTGAAGCTTGGCCACCACAGAAACAGCAGCAAAGTTGAAATGCACTTTTCCACACAATCTGAGATGCTTCAGGAAGAATGGAAGGCCAGAGCCGGGAGTTTGGCCTAGTGATAGAGTGCTTACCTAGCATGCACCAAGACCCAGGTTCAATTCCTCGGTATTATGTACATAGAAAAAGCTGGAAATGGTGCTTGGCTTAAGTTGGAGAGCTCTAGCCATGAAAAAGTCCAAGGACAATGCCCAGGCTCTGAGTTAAAGTCCCATGACTGGCAAAAAAAAATTTTTTTTTTTGAAAATGTAGGGCCACAAAAATGTGAAACCATAAAAGTAAATTCTCCTTATAATAAGGAACTGAGCATTGGGCCACTTCCCCTTTCAACAGGAAACCCAGGGATCCTTACCTTTAGAGCTAGTATTTCTATTTCTGTCTTGGGTATCAAATTTATATTTTTCTTTTTTTGCCAGCCCTGGGGCTTGAATGCAGACCCTGGGCACTGGCCTTGTACACTTTTTGCTCAAGGTTAGCGCTCTGTCACCTGAGCCACAGCGCCACTTCTGGCTTTTTCTGTGTATGTGGTACCAAGGAATCAAATCCAGGACTTCGTGAATGCAAGGCAAGCACTCTACCACTACTGATCACGCTCCTAGCCCAAATTTCTACTTTTCTACCCTGGGTGTCAAGAGCACTGGGTCTCGTCAGTGATACTGGATATTTAGTATTTGGGGTTTTGTTGTTTTTGCCAGTCCTGGGGCTTGAACGCAGGGCCTGAGCACTGTCCTTGGGCTTTCTCAAGGCTACTTTAGCCACAGCATCACAGCATCAGCTTTTTCTATGTATGTGGTACCAAGGAATTGAACCTGGGTCTTCGTTCATGCTAGGCAAGCACTCTACCACTAGGCCAAACTCTCAGCCTTAGTATTTTATTATACAGCAAGATGTGTGTTTTATAGTTTAGCCTAACTATGAGCTAAAGAGTATTGTGAATATATTTACAGTAGCCCAAAGGCATGATATGTGGTAGGCCCAGGTATTTTAAATGCAGCTTTTACTTAAGGTATTTCCAACTTACGATGAATTTTTGTAGACAAGAGGAGCCCATGGTAAGATGAAAAGCTTCTGTATTAACCTTCAATGACTTATGTACTGTCCACCAGGCTGAGAAAGCCCAGAGCAGAGATGCAGGTTAGATTACTTGCAGGACCTAATGCAAGTGTTATCAATGACCTGGGAGAAAGCTCTAGCTCTTCCCAGGCCATTCATCATCATCCTCTGCTTTCCTGACTTGCTGATTCCTGCTTTGACCCTTTCCAAGCCACCCTTTTTCTCTCTGGGTTAGGGTGAAGGGAGACCTCAACTCACCAAACCCACCAAACCCTGGGCCCCCATGCTATCTCCTTCCACACTCAGGTCCCAAATAACCAGGCCACACACTGAATTTCAAGTATCTGTCTCTTCCTTTCACTCTCTTCAAAAGAAAAAAATAAATAAATTGCAGAAGGCGGCAGCACTTCCAGTCTTCCCCTGGACACCCGACCCCTGACCCCAGCCCCCCACCTCCCTCCCATTTCCCCAGTCCCTAGACCCATCCCTCCCCTTTCCCAAAAAAAGAAAAAAGAAAAGAAAAAAAAAAAATCCCAGGAAAATTAAAAAAAAAAAAAAAAGCCACAGACCTTCCACTCATGCAAACCGGCAAAGAAAAAAGGTGGGGGTGGGGGGGCATGTGGAAGGCAGGGGACCCCCGGGGGTCCCCTTACTTCTCCCTCCAAAAACCACCTTTGAGAAGAAAATAAAATGGAGAAAATAAATGGGAACTCAAGGAACATGGGGAGTTATGATGGGGGGCGGGAGGACCCCAGACCCTGCGTCAGGGGAGCGGAGGCCAGTGGCTCTGCATCCCTATAGAGGGTATTCCTTGAGAGGACCCCGACTTCTGGAATGTGTGTGGGAGTAGATGGGGGAAGCAGCAGCCCCCAGTGGGTCTGTGTGTGCGTTAGGGGAGGGCAGGGGGCGGGTCCTAAGGAGCAAGGGCTTGAAGCCAGGAGCCCTGCTCCCCCACCCAGGCCCCAGGTTCCTGGGGTTCAGGAGCCCAGTCTGGGGTGCAGGGATACATGCAGAGGAGTGTCCCCCCTCCAATAGGCTGGATCCAGTTAGAAAGGAAATAAATAAGAAGGAATGGGAGGGAGACTGGGGATATATAGGGCTTGGGCAATTCAGTCCAGACCAAGGGCCCAGGCGATGGAGGCAGGGCGAGTCCAGGCCAAGCCAGGAATCAGAGTCTCTCTCGGGCTGGAACCCAGATGTAGGGGCCTGAGAGGTCCTCGATGACACGCTTCACCTTGTGGTAAATCTCCTCAAAGCTGTCACCCTCCACGATGGCTAGGACGGAATGGAACCCAGAGTGAGACTAATGGTCTAAGTAAGGTTGTTTAACCAATGGAAGGGGAGCAGCCCACAGGAACACGTACCTTATTATATTTTATTTGGCTTTGATCAGTACTGGGGACTTGAACTCAGAGATTTGTACCCTCACTTATCTTTTCTTCTTTTTTTCCTTTATTTTGTCAGTCATGGGGCTTGAACTTGGGGTCTGGGCGCTGTCCCAGAGTTTTATTCATTCAAGGCTAGCGCTCTACCACTTCAAGCCACAGCACCAGCTCCAGTTTTCTGGTGGTTAACTGGAAATCAGTCTCATAGACTGTCCTGCCTGGGCTGGCTTCAAACTGGGATCCTCATATCGCAGTCTCCTGAGTAGCTAGGATTACAGGTATGGGCTACTAGCATTTGTCTTCAAATATATATTTACATTATTATTACATAGTAATATGTGTAATATATTGTATATATGTATATATTAATCGAGGCTGGTGCTTTATCAGTTGAACCACACCTTCACTTCCAGCTTTTTACTAGCTAACTGGAGAGAAACATCTCACTGGCTTTCTTCCCCAACTGGCTTCAAACCACAATCGTCAGATCTTAACCTCCTGAGTAGTGAGGATCACAGGTATGCACCACCAGCCATCCTTTTTTTTTTCCCTAATTCTCCAAGCCATGAGCCCTAGGACTGTGTCCCCCCACACCACACACACACAGAGACACCTCTTCCTACGCCATTCCCACAGTGGGGCATTTTGTCGAGTCTGAGCAAAGGCACCCTGCGAGCATCACCCATATGGTCCCAACCTGGCTGCAATCTCACCTGAGAAGCACTCTGTGAACTCCTGCT
Source organism: Megascapheus bottae (assembly GCF_031878675.1). Lineage (NCBI taxonomy): Eukaryota > Metazoa > Chordata > Mammalia > Rodentia > Geomyidae > Megascapheus > Megascapheus bottae. Next base: position 12,137,314 of record NC_143525.1, on the reverse strand, counting down.
CCAGTTTGGTGGCTCTGTCGAAGGCTTTTCGGGCTTGTTCCTCTGTAATCCGCTTGTTAATCTCTCTGTGAAGAGGGAGAGAAACAGAGACCTGACGGTGGGCCTACCCCCTGCCTTTTACCTCCATTATTCAGGGATATTAAGTGGTAACCTGGATTTCCTTATTTGGACATGTAACAACAACAACAACAAAAAAAAACATGTGATATCCTCTGGATTCACAGCTGAGCCCTCACCCAGGTAACCCACCCCAACCAGGCTCACAGGACTTCTCAGGAGCTCAACCCACCAGCCTTCAGCCAAAAGACCCTCACTCTTAACTACCCTTGACACTTCAGCTTGCCCCTTGATGAGAGTTGTAATCCTGCCTGGCCCCCACCAAGGCAGAAGAGGATAGGAAAGGCCTGAAACTTCCTGCAACCTCAGGCCTTCAACTCTCCATGCAACAACCACCTCCGAGCTGCTGGAGTCTCTGTCCAAGGTTCAGAGGGGCGAATACAATGCAGAGGCCCAGGACCACACAGGTGTGGGGAGCAGAGGGGAGGCCCCCAAGACCATACTCACAGCACATTCTCCAGGGATCGGGGGCGAATGAAGATGGCGATAGGGTGCAGGTGGGCCGCCTGCAGCCGCCGCACAGCGTTGGCGGAGACATCGAGGATGCAGTGCTTCCCCTGGGGCAGGCAGGGGAGGCAGGCGGCGGTGGGGGACGGCGGGTAGCGGAAAAGGACAGACAGAGGTGCCAGGAAGGGATGGCAGGACATGGAAAGGTGAGCATGGGTGAGTGAAAGTGGGAAGAGGTATGGACGGACAGACAGAGTGAAGACAGAGAGAAAAGAAAAGAAGGGAAAATGGCAGGCCAGGTACGAGGGCAGGAAAAGAACAGTGGAGGATGTGATGAGAAACAGGCAGGGAGGGGATACGAAGCAGAGGCAACAGGCCGTGGAGTGAGGAAGGGGGAAGGCAGGCCAGGCCAGGTAGGGAAAGAAAGCCAAGGAAAAGGAGAAAAGAAGTAGGATACAGGGAGGAGGGAGGGGAGGACAGACAGAGGACAGACAGATGGAAGAAACAGGAGAGACAGATGGGAGGGAGGGGAGGCAGATGGAGAAAGGAGCCAAGGAAGGAGGGCAGGCAGGGTGCAGAGCAGCAGGAAAAAGGAGTTGGGAGTGGGAGGGGAGTTAGGACCCCAAGAAAAGGGAGGGGAGAAAGCCAGGGGGGGAGTTGGGAAGTTGGGAAAAGCCAAAGCACCAAAGACAAGGCCACAGGAAATGTAGAGAAATGAGGGCAAGGGAAAGGGAAGCAGAGAGGAGAGACAGATGGTGATGAGGAATGTGGGGTCAGGAGTGAGGGAAGCAGACGGTCAGAGTTGCCCAAGAGAAGGAGGTGGAGGAGCCGAGCGGAGTGGAGACCCAGCAGGGAAAGAGACAGAGAGAAAGAAAGTTAGAGAGAGCTGGAAGGAGGCAAGGGGGTGGGGAGAGGGCAGAAGGAAGAGGATGGGATGCCCACTGGGTCCTACCTGCTCGGCTACCTCTCGCACGGACTGGACGCTGGTTCCGTAGAGGTGGCTGTTATACTGGCCAGCCTCAATGAACTTGTGGGCCTGAATGTCCTTCTCCATTTTCTCCCGGGACGACACAAAATGGTAATCCCGGCCATCTATCTCATATTCCCGTTTAGGCCGTGTCGTATCTGCCAGGAAGTGACCCAACCCCCCCAGAGATCTAACCACCATCTCCCACTTTCATACTGCTCAAAGTCAACAAGCCTCCCTCCCCTCCCCACATACCCCAGAATGTCCAGCTGGTCTCGGTGAGGACCAAGACTGAGGAGACACAGAACTGATTCCCAGGGGAGGGGCCCCTAGTTTCTGGTTCAGACTTGCCTACTGGAGAATACAGGGGCGAATGAAATGAACCCTTTCTCCAATGAAGCATGTCCCCTAGAACCCCAATACCTACAGGCACTTCTATGACCCTCACAACTGGGGCTCCTAAGTCCCTCCCTACCCTCCATCCCCACCCCACCTCACCACCATCCAAGGTCCCAGCACTCACGAGGGACACAGGATCCAAACTTGTCGGGGAACTCGGAGAGGAGATCATCATTGGCTCGGTCCTTCGTGGGGCCAAGGATGATGATGGGGCGAGCGTAGTGCACTGAGGAGAGAGCTGGGTTTAGGCTGCGGACAAGCCTGGGGGGAGCAGAAGGGCTGGGGCCAAAGCAGGGGCCAGGTCTCAGGGCTCACCTTCCATCTGTGTCACTGTCTCGTAGCTCAAAACAGAGTCTTCTCGACCTGGTTGGAAAACAGACATTGGCAAAAGGCTCCAACAGAAGCCTGGGGCCCTCACTTGCCTTTTTTATTTTTGAGTCTTAGGGCTTGAACTCAGGTTTGAGCACTGTCCCTGAGCATGCTTTTGCTCAAGGCTAGTGCTCTCGCTCCACTTCCAGTTTGTAGGTGACTCACTGGGGATAAGAATCTCACAGCCTTTCCTTCCTGGGCTGGCTGTGGACACAGTCCTCAGATCTCAGTCTCCTTGAGTAACTGGGATGACAGATGTATGCCACCAGCACCCAGCTGTTTTTTTTTTTCTTCAGATACTGGGGCTTGAACTCAGAGACTGGATACTGTCCCTAAGCTTCTTTTGCTCAAGACTAGGGCTCTACCACTTCAACCACAGCTCCACTTCCAGAGAATGTGTGTGTGTGTGTGTGTGTGTGTGTGTGTGTGTGTGTGTGTGTGTGTGAATTGGATGTACAAGTCTCACAAACTTTTCTGCCCTGGCAGGCTTCAAACCACGATTCTCAGATCTCAGCCTCCTGAGTAGCTAGGATTACAGGTGTGAGCCACGGGTGACGGCTCACTTGCCTTCTTGAGGCAATCAAGTGCATCGCCACACTCCTCGTACCCCAGGGTTTCCTCATTGATCCTACCTACCCTGTGATCCAGAGCTGGAGCCCCAGTCCTAGGAAGAGAAAAAGGCCACATGGTGGGTTAAGAGTTCAGCTTCATGCAACCCCTGCTCTTCCACCAAGCTTACCTTCCTCCACCTACCTTGGCTTTTAACCTTGACCACTCCCGTCGCTCAACCCTGTGGGATACATGGAGGGATGAGGGATAACCCCTACTTTCTGGACCAATTGAGAACTCCATCTTCTAGCAGCACCTGGGCCCAGTTCCCCTCAATGGAGATATCTGACACAAAGGTTTATAGGAGCCACAGTCCCCAGAAGGCCCTGACCCCAGTGTCCCGCCTCCCCCACCCCCAGGAGTCCCACACTGGTTGCTCATGGGAGAACCTAGGAAACTTCAGGGCCTGTAGCAGGAGGCTCAGGTCCCAGGAGCCTCACCGTCGTTTGCTGGGAATAAAGCCAATATCGTCGGTCTCACTGTCAGAGTGGACGCGCCGTGCTTGCCACCACTCTTCATCACTAGCGTCAATTACGTGAAGCACATCCCCAAAGTGGAAGCTCAGGGCCTGGCTCAGGAAGCCGCAGTCCTTGGTCTTGTCATAATCAAACAGGGCCCTAGAGGGTAAGAGGCTACAGGTCAGGGCCTCACTGAGGACTCCAGGAAAGGATGCACCAGCCACCCTGAAACCAGTGAGGAGCTACAGGCTGCTAGCAGGAGCTGGAGGCTCGTACCTGCAATCCTAGCTACTAGGGAGGCTGAGATCTAAGGTTCCCAGTTAAAAGCTAGCCCGGGCAGGAAAGTCCTTGATACTCTTATCTCCAATGAACCACTAAAAAGCTAGAAGTGGAGCTGTGGCTCAAGTAGTTCAACACTATCGGTACTAGAGATGGTGCCCAGGTCCTGAGTTCGGTCCTAGGACCAGCACAAATTATTAATTAATTAATTATTAATTAAAAGAACATAGTTTGCACCAGGCGCTGGTGGCTTTTACCTATAATCCTAGCTACTCAGGAGTCTGAGATCTGAGGGTTAAGGCTCAAAGCCAGCCTGGGCAGGACAGTCTATGAGACTCTTATTTCCAACAGACTACTCAGAAAAAGTTGGAAGTGGTTATGGGGTTCAAGTGATAGAACGCTAGCTAGCTTGAGCATACAGAGGCTCAGGGACAGAGCTCAGGCCCTGAATTCAAGCCCCGGAACCAGCAAAAGAAAGAAAAAGAAAGAGAAAGAGAGAGTGAGAGAGGGAGGGGAGAGGGAACAAGAAAGAGAGAACCAAGACATAAGAAAGAGTATCAGGCCGGGAGTTTGGCCTAGTGGTTAAAGTGCTTGCCTAGCATGCATGAAGACCTGGGTTCGATTCCTCGGTACCGCATACATAGATAAAAGCCAGAAGTGGTGCTGAGGCTCAAGTGGTAGAGCTCTAGCCTTGAGAAAGTCCAAGGACAGTGCTCAGGCCCTGAGCTCAAGCCCAGGACTGGCAAAAAAAAAAAAAAAAGAAAGAGTATCAATGTTTGTGAAGTAATGCACCTTCGATCTGGTGAATATAATGTAACCCTTCTATTAATTACAATAAAAAATATATGAAAAAAAAGAGAGAAAGATCTGGACGCAGTGGCTCACGTCTGTAATCCTAGCTACTCAGGAGGCTGACATCTGAAAATCAAGGTTCAAAGCCAGCCAGAGCAAAAAGTCCATGCCTAGGTCCAGAGTTCAAGCCCCACGACTAGCAAAAGAGGGTAGGGGAGGGAGGAAGAGAGATGGAGGGAAAGGAAGGAAGGAAGGAAATTTGCAATACACATGAATGTCACAGTTAACCCTAAATCTATTCAGTGCATAAGTTAAAAAAAACTTCCTGGGGCTGGGAGTTTGACCTACTGGTGAGAGTGCTTGTCTAGGATGCATGAAGACCTTGGTTCAATTCCTTGGTACCATATACATAAAAAGAGCTGGAAGTGCTATGGCTCAAGTGGTAGAGTTCTAGCCTTAAGAAAGCCCACGGACAGTGCCCAGGTCCTGAGTTCAAGCCCCAGGACTGGCAAAAAAAAAATCCTCTTTCTGGGAAACTTTGGTAAACCTTAGAATCAGATAACTATCAGGGTCAGAGGAAAGAACCACCAGCTCAGGGTGAAGATGCAAAAAAAAAAATTCAATGGGACAAGAAAGAAGGGAGAGGACTCCAGAATCATGTTATCATCAGGCCATCCAAACTGAACAAACTGGAAGAGCTGACGGACCCAGGAGGGAGGGACAATGAAGCAAAAGCCTCAGCTGTGACATGAATGGATGGAGGTAAATTCAGGACCAGAACACCAAAGAATCCAGCCACAAGACAAGGAGTTCAGTAAAGGATATATGGAGTAAGACATACTCATGGACCTCTCGACAGAGACAGCCAGAAAGCAGATGGACAGAACTGCAGGTTTGAGCCTCTGAGAAGAGGTTAAGAGCAGGGCAGATAACTCTAACAGACATTTGCAGAGCAGAATAGCAGACAACAGACAAGTGAACAGGACAGAGAGGAGAAGAAAGGAGAGAAAGAAGCTCTGGTGCTCACCCCAGAAAAAGAAGAGAAAAAGGACTCAGCAAGAGAGGACCTTTGGGCCAGGAGTTTGGCCTAGTGGTAGAGTGCTTGCCTAGCTTGCACGAAGACCCAGGTTTGATTCCTCAGTATCACATACATAGACAAACACTGAAAGTGGTGCTGTGGCTCCAGTGGTAGAGCTCTAGCCTTGAGAAAGCCCAAGGACAGTGCTCAGGCCCTGAGTTCAAAGCCCAGGACTGACAAATAAATAGAGAGGACCTCTAAGAAGGGAGCAAAAGTTGTTGGAGAGACAGGAGACAGGGCTGGAGTGTCACTCAGTGGCAGAACACTTGCCTGGCATGCATAAGGGCCTTGGCTAGATACCAACACTGAAAGAGACAGGAAAAAAAGAGGGAGAGAGGGAGAGACACAGAGAGAAAGAGAGAGAGAGGGAGAGGAGACAAACAACATCCAGGCACAGAAGAGCTATGGTCTATCTCCCCCAGAATGCCTACAGGAATGCCAAGCCTACAAGGGTATCCCAAATAGCCCAAGGCCTGGCATCATGACAGGTACCCGTATAGTCCAGCTCCCCCGAAAACTGAGGCCGATCACTTGAATCCAGTAGTTCAAGACCAGACTTTTGTAGGAGGAAGTCAGGGAGTCCCTGGAGAACTGCCAGGGGTAGCCAGGGCAGCGAACTCCATGAGCAGCTGAGTGTCAGGCATGAGAAGAGGAGCAAGAGCCAGGCCAGAGCTCAGGAGAAAGCTGGCTTGAGGAACAGGGAAGAGGAAGCCACCAGAGCCAGAGAAGCCGAGCCCTGGAAATTTCTGACCTGATGTAGAAACCCCGTTTGGGGTTGCTCCGCAGGGAGGCGGTCCCTGAGCCCAGGCTGCTATTCATCAGCTGCTCCCGGAGGTCGTGGATCTTGGCCTCAAATCGGCTGTACTCTGTGGAAGGACAAGAAGGTTCTTGAACTCTGCCCCATCCTGCTGCCACTCTCACCCTCCATCTCTGAGCAATTTGACAGAGTTCTGGGAACTATCTTAGCCATACTCAAAAAATTCTCTTGCCAGGTTACAGTAGCTCATGCCTGCAGTCCTAGCTATTCAGGAGGCTGAGATCTGAGGGCTGCAGCAGGGGAGAAAAGGCTGGGAGACTCATCCCCAATTAACTACCAAAAAGCCAGAAGTAAACCTGTGGCTCAAGTGGTAGAGTGCTAGCCTTGAGCTGAAGAGCTCAGGAACAGCGCCTGGGCCTAGAGTTCAAACCCCACTATGGGCAAAAACTAAAAATAATAACAATAATGCACAAAGATAGCGCCCAACCCCCTGAGTTCAAGCCTCAGGATTGACCCAAAATGGAAAGAAGGCAGGAGAAAGGGAAAAGGAAGAGGAAAGAATGCCTCAGGTCTGGTACCTTCCGGTTTATACTGAGCAATGATGGTGACCGTCTGGCCCGCGTTCTTCAGGGCAATGGCAGCCTGCTCGTGACTGGCATTGCGGAGATCAACACCGTTGACCTACAGAGGACACGAAAGGCCGTCACCAGGGGTGGGGAGGCACGAGTCCTTAGGTCCAAATGGAGCAGGGAGTCATCCCGCAGGAGCATCAAGCTTCAGCCCACCCAGGCCCTCCCCAAGAGCACTGGGCTCAGCCTGGGCAGGGATGGTGGTGCGGGCGGGGGCAGGCCTTCCCTCACCGACAGGATCTGGTCCCCTTTCCGCAGCTCCCCACTGAGGTCCGCAGGGCCCCCGGCCAGGATGAAGGAGATGAAGATGCCTTCACCATCCTCGCCCCCCACAATGTTGAAGCCCAGGCCCGTGGAGCCCCGGTGGATCACGATTCGCCTCGGTTCCCGGGGAATGTCCTCCTCCCCGAGCAGGTCCTTGGCCACTGGGGAATAGCGGCCAGGGGAGGTGGGGGTCATAGCTGTGGGATAGTCAGTGCCCAGGTAGCTGCTGTGACTGATCTCGTTGTCCAGGTGCTGGGAATAAGCTGAGGGAAGACAGGGAAGGATGAGATGGAAAGGCAAGAAGCAAACAGGCCCCACCAACCTCCCCACTTCTCCAGAGGTACTCGGAGGAACCAAGAAAGCCACACTCAGGCAACAGAGAAGTTCACTTATGTATTTTATTTAATGCAATTTTTTTTTGGCAGTACTAGGGTTTGAACTCATGGGTTAAGCTTACTAGACAGAAGCTCTACCACTTAGGCCTCCAAATCCTTTTTGCTTTATTTTTGAGGTAGCATCTTGCTTTTTGCCTTTGAACCAACCCAGACTGTGATCCACCTATTTACATTTCCCACTTGGGAAGACAAGTATGCATTGCCACACCCAGGTTTCTTTTCAGATGGGGTTTCTTGAATATTTTTGCCTCATTTTGGCCTCCCCAATAGTTAAGATTACAGGTTTAAGACACTGTGCTCTGTTTGCTTGAAAGGGAAGTTATATTGCCAGAGACACTCAGGGGATGACTAAGGGAATTTAGACGTGATATCAGAGGTTGAAGTTCATTCTACTACAGGGATGAAAGACTCAAGGTTATATGTGTTCAACTTACCAGGGATGTTAAAATCAAAGGTGGATATTAATACTACAGTTTGGGGGGTTTCTTTTGGTTCCTATGTCTCAAAACTCTTTATCTATAAAATATCTTTTTCTTTTTTCTCTTGGCCATTCATTTGTTTAAAAACTAGGTCAGTTGTCTAGATTTTCCCACATTTTAACAGGGACATTCTTGAGCTTACATCCCTGTAATCCTGTAGCATATAAACCAGGGGCTTGACCTAGAGGCTCAATCAGATTTGAATTCAATGTGTGAAGGGCTGAGGATATAGCACTCATCTAGCACACAGAGGGCATTTGTTCAAGCTCTAACACAGCCAAAACAAAACAAAACTTAATTATCAAATTCAATGTGTGAGTGAGTATATTTCCCAGGAGGCACCGTGTGCATCCTACTGTATCATCACAAGATACAATGGCATCTGGTTGTCTTTCTGGTAGGGAAGATCCACTGGTAAGTTCAGGAGTTGCTAACCTGCATCACCCATTAGTCCTTCACCTAACCTTTCACAGCCATTTATGATCATTGCCTTATCCTGATAATGAGATTGCAAAAAGGGGAGTCTACTCTCTTGGGAAAGAGAAGGGATGAATACCAGTGGGACTTCCATAAAGAACATCAGGCACTGATGGCTCATGCCTAGAACCCTACCTGATCAGAAGACTGAGATCTAGAAGATTATAGTTCAAGGCCAGCCAAGACCTTGAAAAGCCCAGCCCAGAAAAGCTCACGACACTCCATCTATAAAATATCAACAAGCTTGTCCCTGGTTTCTCACACCTGTAATAGGAGCTACTCAGGAGGCTGAGATTTGAGGATCACAATTCATTTCAAGCCAGCCCAGGAAGAAACATGTTTTATCTCCAATTAAGTGGAGGTATGGCTCAAGTGGTAGAGCATCAGCTAAACAACTACATGGCCCTGAGTTCAAATTCTAGTACCATCAAAAATAAATAAATAAATACATAAATAAATAAATCAAGCTGGAGCCAGTGGCTCATGCCTACAGTCCTAGCTACTAAGGAGGCTGAGATCCGAGGACTATGGTTCAAAGCCACTCTAGGGTCTGCGAGTTTGGTCTAGTGGTAGAATGCTTGCTTAGCATGCATGAAGACCCAGGTTTGATTCCTTAGTACCACATACATAGAAAAAGCCAGAAGTGGTGCTGTGGCTCAAGTAGTAGAGCTCTAGCCTTGAGAAAGCCCAAGGACAGCACTCAGCCTGAGTTCAAGCCCCAGGATTGGCAAAAAACAAACAAAAACAAAAACAAAGCCAGTCTTGTTAGAAAAAGCCATGAGACTCATTTCCAATTAAACACACACACACACACAAAAGCTGAAAGTGAAGCTGTGGCAAAAGTGGTAGAGTGCTAACCTGGAGCCAAAAACAAAAACAAAAACAAACCTTAGGAACAGTGCCTCAAGCCCTGAGTTCAAGCCTCCGGGACCAACACACGCGCGCGCACGCATGCACACACACACACGCACGCACACGCGCGCACGCGCGCGCGCGCGCGCACACACACACACACACACACACGATCACCTTTTTGTTAACTCCAAGGTGCAATTTGTACAGAATAAGGATAAATTGATTCTATGTTACCAGTGTTCCAAATGAATAGCTTCCCCCTAAGAAAACCTATCATCCTCTAAAAGTACATCATTCTTTTTTACTTTAAGTGCTGGAGACTGAACCTAAAACCATGCTCATGTTACATAAGCTGTACCCTGAGCCCAAAGCTACCGATCATAGCTTGGTTATTGTGGTTCAAGTCAGAAACTCACTATTGTTCATGCTTGGTTCTGAACTCAAACAATTTTCTCGTCTCAGCTTCCTAAGTCCCTGGCTTCCTCACCACTTTTGGCAGAACTGGGGTTTGAACTTAGAGCCTCACACTTGTTTGGCGTGGTTGAATGTCATTCTGTCACTTGAGCCAAGCTTCCAGCTGCATTTTGCTGCTTAGTTTTGGAGATGGAGTCTAGCAAGGGTTTCTGTCCAGACTAGCCCTGAACCACTCTCCTCATGATGGCAGCCTGCTGAGGAGCTAGGATTACAGGCGTGAGCCACTGCACCTGGCTATCCTAGGAATCTTGATAACATCCTTGTTTTCTAGTTTAAGAGATATTAAAGCACATATTAATCAATTTTTGTGCTTTTTATGTGTGTGTGTCATGGGGCTTGAACTTGGCCTGGGCATTGTCCCTGAGCACTTCAGCTCAAGGCTACCACCCTACCCTTGAGCCAAGCCCCACTTCCCATTTTTTAGAGGTTAGTTCGAGATAAGAATCTCAGGTCCTTTTGTGCCAGGGCTGGCTTTGAATAGAGATACTCAGATCTAGGCCTCCTGAATAACTAAGATTACAGGCATGAGCCACCGTGCCCAGTCGTGCTTTTTTTTAAGTACAGGATCTCACTATTTAACTGGACTGAACCTCCTCCTTCTGGGATTTACAGGTATAATCACTTTCTCTCACCTTATATATTTCTTTTTTTTTTTTTTTTTGCCAGTTCTGGGCTTGAGCTCAGGGCCTGTGCACTGTCCTTGGACTTTCTCAAGGATAGAGCTCTACCACTTGAGCCTCGGCACCACTTCCGGCTTTTTTTCTATATGTGGTACCAAGGAATCGAACCCGGGTCTTCATGCATGCTAGGCAAGCACTTTAACCACTAGGCCACACTCCTGGCCCTCACCTTATATATTTCTTATCCAAGATTTGGACTCAGCCCTTTTTCCAAGGATCCCAACTTCCTTTTGGTAGGCAATAGTGTTTAGAAATAATCCTATGGTTTTCTTTTCTGCCAGTCCTAGGGCTTTAACTCAGGGCCTGCGCATTGTCCTTGTGCTTTCCCCATGGGTAACACTCTACCAGTTGAGCCACAACACCACTTCTGGCTTTTCTATCTGTATGGTACCGAGGAATCGACCCCAGAACTTCATGCAGGCTAGGCAAGCACTCTATCACTAGGCCAAACTCATAGTCCCAGTCCTGTGATTTTCTTATGGCTTTAAAACTAACTTGATTTTTGGTAGGGGAGTCATCTTTGATTCTTTTCTAAAATGTCTACCACATGTATTTTTCCAGGTGAACTTTAGAATCAACCGGCTAAGTTTCTAGGGGAGCAACAACATAACAACATTAAAATTCTAATAATAAAGAGGGGCTGGAAATATACCCTAGCAAGAGTGTTTGCCTGGAATGCACCAAGCCCTAGATTTGATTCCTCAGTACCACATACCCAGAAAAAGCCAGAAGTGGTGCTGTGGCTCAAGTAGTAGAGCACTAGCTTTGAGAAAGCTTAAGGACAGTCCCCAGGCCCTGAGTTCATCAAGCCCCACAACTGGCAAAAAAAAAAAAAATCTGATAAAAACTCTATAAAATTCATACACTAATTTGGAAAGGGTGAGATTTTTGCATATTGAGATTTTTCCACCCACGGGGCCAGGAGTTTGGCCTAGTGGTAGAATGCTTGCCTAGCATGCACGAAGACCCAGGTTGGATTCCTCAGTACTACGTACACAGAAAAAGCCGGAAGTGGTGCTGTGGCTCAAGTGGCAGAGCTCTAGCCTTGAGAAAGTCCAAGGACAGTGCTCAGGCCCTGAGTTCAAACCCCAGGACTGACAAAAAAAAAATGATTTTCCATACAGAAACACTGTTTTCTTATGTCTTTCAGTAAAATATCCTCATTTTTTTCTCATTTATATATCTATCAGATGATAATCCTCTTCCCTTTTACTTCCCATCTCCTCATAATCAAAAAATTATATGACAAAATTGCCCCTGCAAAGTTACTGTGGTTACTGTGGTTGAGAATCGCTGCTTTAAAGCAAGATAAGGAAAAATTGGATGCTACATTTGAAAAAGAGGGAGAGAGAGAAACAAAATTAGCTTGTATTTCAATTTCATACTATGGCCCATTTAGATTAAAACCTTAAGTGAACTGAAAGACTTAGAAGAATAAGAATGCAGCTATGTATGATAAATAACAAGAATCTATAGCAATAAAAAGACATTGTGGGGGGGCGGGAGTTTGGCTTAGTGGTAGAGTGCTTGCCTAGCATGCACGAAGACCCGGGTTTGATTCCTCGGTACCACATACATAGAAAAAAAGCCAGAAGTAGTGCTGAGGCTCAAGGTTCTAGCCTTGAGAAAACCCAAGGACAGTGCTCAGGCTCTGAGCTCAAGCCCAGGACTGGCCAAAAAAAAAAGACATTGAGGCAGGCACAGGTGGCGCACACCTGTAATCCTTGCTACTCAGGAGGCTGAGACCTGAGGATCAAGGTTCAAAGCCAGCCCAGACACTGAAGTCCATAAGACTCTTATCTCCAATTCACCACTAGAAGACCAGAAGTGTTGCTGTGGATCGAGTGGTAACGGGCTAGGCTTGAGTTGGAGAGCTCAACACTCAGGCCCAGAGTTCAAGCCCCATGACCGACAAAAAAAAAAAAAAAAAAATGCAGATACAAATTCTGTAGGGGTTAGAGATATAGATCAGTGGTACAGCCATTACTTAGCAGAAACCCTGAGTTTAATCCTTATCACTACAATAAAAAAAAAAAAGAAAGAAAGAACAGAAAAGAAAAGAAAAAGGAAAGAGTCCAGCACTGGCTCACATCTATAATTCCAGCTACTGGAGTGGCTGAGATCTAAGGGTAACAGATCAAAGCCAGATCAAAGTCCACAGGGCACTCTTCTCCAATTAATCACCAAAACAAACCCATAGTGGAGCTATGGTTCAAGGAGTAGAGCACTCCAGCCTGAGTTCAAGTTCCAGTGCTGGCACACAAAGAGAAGGGAGAAAGAAAAGGAGGGAGGGGATAAGGCACATAGAATCTATAAAGTGTCCATAAATGTTAACAGTATCAACACAGAGAAGCTCTGCAACAAAGCAATGAAAAATAATATCAATGATAGAAATACCCATGTCTAGTTTCTAAATTAATGCACACACTGCTAGGATTTTGTCATGAAATATTTGTTTGTTGCCAGTAATTATTCCTCATTATGTTAGGTAAACCTGCTTCTAATTTACTACGTTTCAAGTGAGAATAGGTATTGAAGCTGGCACCAGTAATCCTAGCTACTCAGAAGGCTGAGATATGAGGACAATGCTTTGAAGCCAGTCCAGGCAAGAAAGTCCACGAGACTATCACCAGCCAGCAAAAAAACAAAAATGGAGCTGTGGCTCAAGTGGTGGAATACTAGCCTTGAGCAAAGGAATTTAGAGGCAGTGTCAGGCCCTGAGCTCAAGCCCTAGTATGGAAGATATATAATTTCCTCATTTGACTTTCCTCCATCTATTCAAAATGATAGGAATTTTTTTCTTGTTTAACTTTTTAATATAATAGATGAGGAAGTGGATGTGTAGAACACCAGTCTTGAGCAAAAAAGCCAAGTTAGGGCATGAGGATCTGAGTCCCAGGAGCAACTCACACACACACACACACACACACACACACACACACACACACACACAAAGGTATTCCTAATATCGAACCAACTTTAGTTTTCTGAAACAAATCTCATTTTGTAACACTGTTATTCTTTTGCTTCTGTATTTAGGTTCCTACTATGGTATTGTAGACATACATTTCTACTCTGTTGTCTTTGTGACCACTTGAACTGGCTTTATAAAATGGTATGTGAGTTGGGCGGAGTGGCTCATGCCTGTAATCCTAACTACTCAAGAGGCTGAGATCCTCAGATCATGGCTCAAAGCCAGCACCGACAAAAAAGACTCTTATAGCCAATAACCGCCCCCTCCACACACACACACAAAAGCTTGAGCACAAAAGCTGAGGGACAGAGGCAAGGTCCTGAGTTCAAGCTCCAGGACCAGCACATACACACACACACACACAAAAAGACAAGTGGGACTTTCTATCTTTTCCTATACTTCTAAGGAGCAAAAGAATCCTCTATTCCTTGAGGATTTCATCAAATGAGCCTTCAAATTGAGTGGGCCTCATGTCCTGCCAGGGGAAAAAAAAATCGCTGATGATATTTTCTAGTGCTTCTGTGGTAACTGATTTTTTTTTCCCCATCTCTCCAACCACTGTGAGCACTGGAGGTTGTGGCCACATTTCATGGGGATAATTTACAGAGGAGCAGCCACAAGGAATGATACAGCCTTGCCTGTGATGAGGGTTATGAGTCAGGGGGGAGCTTTGGGGTTTGGAGGGCTCTCACAGGTTGTGATGTCTGGGGGAGCATAGCTGTCACTCAGGTAGGCATTGCTGGGCTTGGCCACTTTTAGGTAGACCACATCATACGTGTTCTTCAGGGCTGCCACGGCATCCTCATGCATGACGTCCTCTAGCCCCACACTGTTGACCTGGGGAGGAAGGAAGGAAGGTGGGGAGGGTAAACAGTGCGCAGATGAAGCCAGAAATGACCCCAAGATAGATGCAAGCATCCAAGGGAAGACCCAGGTCTGGGCTAGAAAAATAAGGCAGGTCCTCACCGCCAGGATCTTGTCTCCGATCTGCAACCTCCCATCCTTGTGGGCGGCTCCCCCTTCGATGATCTTCGTTACATAGATGCTATTATCACCGGGGATGTGCTGGTTCCCTACGCCCCCTGCGATGCTGAAGCCAAGACCTGGGTGATGGGGAGTACAAGGTGTGTGCCCGTGTGCCTGGGAAGTAGGCCTACGGGATGAAGGGAAGCAGTATAGCTTCAATGGAGATGGGAGAAGAAAAAAAAAGCTTACTACCTTTAGGCCCCTTGATGAGTTTGATCTCCATGACCTTCTCGGCTGGAGGTTTCCGGCGCATGACGTAGAGGCGCACGATGGAGCCCGCCTCTTTGAGGGCCTCCACTGCCGCTGAGTGGGTCACTTCCCGCACATCCACTTCATTTACAAACAGGATGCTGTCATTGACCCTGGGAACAGCAAAGTGGGACTGAGCCAGGGGCTTCCTGCTGTGCTGACCCTCTTTTCAAGGGTGCTGGCTTCCTAGGCCCTGCCCCTCTTCCCACCTGAGGCGGCCATCCTGAGCTGCGGCCCCACCAGGAATGATCTTGGTAATGAAAATGGATGGGTCATCACCGATGTGTGGGTTGTCAGTGCCACCTGCGATGCTGAAGCCCAGACCTGAGTTACCCTGGGAAGAAAGAAGGCAAGAAGGTCAGCTCCCCTTACTGCACAATTCTGGTCAAGGCCAAGTGGGGAGAGGAATGGATTGGAAAAAGCCTGCCAGAACACGAACAGACATGATGAAGAGGCTGGTCGCCTAGAAAACAGCGACAGACAGGCAAGGAGCAAAGGAGACCTGGACTGAAGAGCAGACTTACCCTTTCCAATGTGATCTCCTCGTATTCCATCTCCCCCTCGGTCCCGTTCACCTGCAACTCCAGCACCGGACAGAAACACAAAAACAGTGAGACAGATATTTCAGCATGGGCACCCGCCCCTCGCTCCCCGTGTAAGAACCACTATCCGCCCCCCGTGTAAGAACCACTATCCTCCTCCCTCCTTCTGCAATAGCCCCAGCTCCAAAATTTAAACAACTCACATATCCTGGGGCTTCTAGGGTGTCTGTGTTGACAATCACAGGGGGAGAATTGGCCTACACCGGGAGACAGAAAACAAACAAAACAAAGCTGCCTAAGCCTTCGCCCCACAGGGATCCCATATAACCAAGGGTGGGGTCCCACAGATTGACTCCTCTTTCAGTCACTTAGCAAAGCCCACTCTATTGCTCTTAGGGTGCCTCAAGGATCCAGCCAAAGTACACACACACACACACACACACACACACGCACACACACACACGCACATGTGCATGGATCCAACTCTGCTCAGTCACCCCCCCACCTCCCGCATGTGGAAGATATATGAGCAGGAAGGGAGAGACAGCCAGATGGGAAGGGGAGCAGCAGATGGTGAGGGGGGGGCATTCTCACCGGATGTAACACCACAGGGCGTTACATGCCTTACGTGCTACGCACGTATACCCTAGGGTTCATGTCCTCCAGGCCCTTCTCTCCTCTTCCTATCCCTGACTCCTTCTACTTAGCCGGGTACCTTCATAATCTACCCCAGATTTGACCCTCACCTTCATGTTATTTGCTGTAAACCCAGTGCACGGGAATCCGGGGTTTCCCCAGCTGCAGGTCCCTCCCTCCCTCTCGGCTCACCCGCCATCCAATCCACCCCTTCCTCCAGGGACCATGTTGCCTAGCAACGGTATCTAAGACCAGCCAAGACCTGGGGAGACCCACCTACTGGAGGTCCTGTCGTCAGGACAACGGGGGGCGTGGCTTAGGGGCGGCCAGACACACACGCGCAGAAGGACTACCGTTAGTCCCGCCCCTCCAGCCCCGGGCCCCGCCCTTCCCCGGCCCGGCCCAGTGGCAGCCAGGCCCCAGGGACGGCTGGGCATCCTGCGCAAGCTGCGACAACCAGATTTCCTCTCAGCCCTGCACCCTCACCCTGGGACAAACGGTGCCAGGGACGTCACAAAGGAAAAGGGGTGGAAGAAAGCCAGGACCCCAGCCTGCTCCCCCATCTCCTGAAGGAAAGGGTTAAGGGGGGGCGTGCCCGGGTCCCTGACGTCAGTCGACAGTCGCCCAGACGCTGCCAGGTGCCTAGACTCCTGGGGCGGGGCTAGCTCTTAGCCAGTCCTAGGGGCTTCCCCAATTGCCAGGGCAACGGAAGCTACATCTCCATGGCAATAGAAGGAGGCTGCTAAGAGCCTCCTTCCGGGGTCCCCAACCTAGTTCCTCATTCCGTTTTGGGGGCCAATCAAGGGCGAATATTCCTATCTCCTTTCCGCTTTCCTCCCCCCACCCCCCACAAAGGGTCCCTCCTTTCCTACTCCTATTTCTGAACCACAGAATTCCCCAGCCTTTTTCAGGCTCTGTAACTGACTTCATACACAAGCATCTATGAACGCCATCCTCCCTCCCCTCCAAATCGCAGCCAAATACTGTGGGCCAGAAATCTCCACCAAAAGTTCCTTCTCCATCTCATACCTGAGCCCCCATGCTTGATCACAGCCCCCACTCCCCCAGCCCCCATCCTTCATCCCCACCTAGTCATCATCTCTCTCACTACCCCACAGCCACCTAGATCCCTATCCTTGGCCTTCAGCTCCCATCTCCCAACCTCAGCCACCATTCTCCACTACTTTACCTTCCCTACCCCACCTTCCAGCCCCATCCCTTATCATCTGTCCTCACTCCCCATCCCAATGTGAGTCCCCAGAGAGAACCTCACCTTTGCCTGTTGCCCCAACTTCAAATCCTTAAGATTCTATCCCCAAACCATAATGCCTTCACTCTCAACACACTCCCATCTCCTCTGAAAATGAGGGCTTTTCCTGTTCCCAGGTGGAACCTCGTCATGCAACTTCCCACCTTCACCTAAGGGAAATCTCCCACCCGCTCCTTCCCCAGCTCTGATCCCAGGACTATAATATAGTACAGCCTCCCTTCAGGTCCGTCCCGAGAATACAACAGCCCCATCTTGCCAAAAAAAAAAAAAAAAAAAGCATCTGGAATCTTCCTTCACTGCTTGCAGCCACAGAGTTGTACACAAATACTCTATATCACCCCCGTGCCCAGGTTCTCATGTTCCTCCATCAACCATGCACTGCCATAATTTCAGATTCCTCTTTGTGCTCTGTCCCAGCACCCTTCCCTTTGCTAACCCTTTCCAAATCCTCTCAGGCCACTGCCAACCCAAGAGCCTCTCTGCCTCATCCCTTGGCTCAGAAACCTCCTCCTCATTATTTTGATAAAATGGCAGCTATCTCCCCCTTCCTGACTACATCTCTGACTACTCAGTGCACCCCCCCCCAAGTCTCACAGTTTCACTAGTACTCTCCATTCCTCCCTATCTTGTGTCCCCAGAAGAAAAGACTGGGGGGGGTAGAAGGGAAGGGGGGTGGTGGAAGGTCTGAGACACAAGGCCTCCTGGGGTCAGAGAAGGGAAAGGACACAGTAAGCACAAAGGAGAGAAGGGCAAACAGGTGGTGGTGAATAATAATGGAGAGGAAGGATGAGAAAGAAGAGAAGGGTGGAGGTGAGCCCAGCAGGTAGAAGAAAAGAAAGAGAACCTGGGAAGGACGAGACTAGGAAAGGGATGATGCTGGAACAAGAGGGATCAGGCCGCAGCAGAGGCCTGGGCTGGGATCAGCGAGAGGGGGAAGGAGATGCATGCGTGGGAGGAAGAGAGAGAAAGCATCAAGAACCAGCCAGCCAGCCAGCAGGGAGGGGATAGGAGGAGGAGGAGGAGGAGGAGGAGGAGGAGGAAGAAGAAGAAGAGGATGGGGGGAACACAGGAAGAGAGCAAAGGCTGGGGTAGGCAAGGGAAGAGGCAGGAAGGCCCACGAGGACGACGACGACATAAAGTCTCAGGCCAGACAGATGGATAGGGCCGGAGACTGAGGTCAGGGAGAGCCAAGCCCAGAGGCGGAGGTGGGAGGGGAGGGGGGCAGGGACGGGAGAAGAGCAAATGAGGGCAGTAGGCACGTGGAACGGAGCTCTGGACACGGAACAGGACCCAGAACACGGGAGTGGAGACTGGGGGTGTGATGGAAGGAGGGCCTCTTGGCTTGGGGGGGGGGTTCTTGCGCACCCACACGTCTCCACATGCTCACACAGCCCAGCTGCGGCGCACAGGTTCTGGCTCCGGGTCCTAGCCCACTCCCCCTGGCCTGGCCTGCTTCTCCTTAGCAGGACCAAGCTTCCCCAAACGCCCCCTCCCCCGGGCCCCCAGGAGCCCAAGACCTAGACGCCCCCTCCCCCGCCCGCCTCGGCCCTCCCCCACAGCGGCTGCCCTACCGGCCCGTGGGGTTGGCTGCAGCTCCGAGGCTCCCTCCGCGGGCCGCACTGGGGAGGGGGCCGCCAGGGTCTCCTACCTTGAGAGGGGAGAGGCGGGCGTGGCCCGCGACCCCGCCGGCAGCCTCGAGCGGGGACCAGTTCCTCTCCGCCACGTGCGCCAGCTCGGGGGCGTTTACCTGGTTGGGGAGGTGGGCCGGGCTGTGCTCCAGAGGGGGTGTGTCTTCATCTTGGTAGCGGTATTTCTGAGGATGGGGGACCGAGGCGTCACCAGGCGGGTCCAGTGCGTCCTCGGGCTCCGGGCCACCCAGCCGCCTCCTCTTCCCCTGCCAGTGCAGTGCGGTAGGCCCTGGGGCCTGACCAGCTCCTCCCCCCCTCCCTCTCCTCCTGCCCATTGGCTCCCCTCTCTCCACCCTCCGGACATCCCCTTCTCCTGCCAGACACTCAGTCTCATCTCGCTCCAAGTCTCAATCCCATCTACCCACCCCCTCCTACTCCTCACCTCCTGGGGCCTTGGTCTTCCACCATACATTTCCCCGCCCCCCCATCCATTATCTTCACCCCTTTCCTAAACCTTCATCTTCCACACCTATCTTCAAGAGCTCTAGGATCCCCCTGACCTTTGTACCCCTATTTCCTGCATCCCATCCCTAATTTTACATCCCTCTTCATAATCCCACTCCCATATTCCCTGTTCCTTCACCACCTCAGGCTCCCCTTTTGCAGTTGCTTCCCTCATGAGCAATTGGTTACATGCCAAAAGCAGGACCAAAGTCAGGTCCTGCAACTAAAAGGTACTTGCCATCCGTCCCCTATCCCCTCCCCACCCCCTCCGGGCAGGTCAAGGCCTGCTCCTGCTCTCCCTGGTTGGTTCCCAAGTATCTGTCAGCAAAGGGCCCAGGAGATGGCCCCAACCCTCCAACAGTCCTCAGGCCAGTTGGCTAATCCAGATATACCAGACAGAGATGACATAGGAGGAAGGGAGGGATAGGCAGGGGGGCTTGGGAGGTGAACAGAAATGGGTTGCATGTCCCCTGACAGAAGAGGAGAGCATGCTGGGCCTAAGAGTGAATTCCTTGTCTCCCTTTGGCTTTTAGGGAGTAAAAGGCCCACATCCCCTGACTGCCTAAAGAGCAGCCATCTCAAGGGCCTGTCATGCAAGCTTAATGGTGACACACTAGAAAAGGAGATTAACTGGGGAGCAGAAAGGAAAGAGGCAGATGGAGGCAGCAGTGAAGGACAGCAATTCTGCAGGTGCTTTCCACCTCTGCCTCTGCCCTCTGCACTGCTCTGGGGCTGACCCTCACAGAAGCAGGACAGCCCAACTCTCCAGACTCAGAAAAAGAGGAAATGCCTGATGCAGGGCTTCCCCAGGGACTCGAGAAGACAAAATACGCCCACTAGTGCGCATGGGCAGAATTTCCCTCCCAAAAGTTTCTGAGAAGCTACGAGTACCCCAACATTTGGAGAGTAACATTTGAAAGATCAAATAAAAAGAAGGACAGTGCCTGATACTAGAGTGATTCTGGAACTTCTGAGGATGATGAGTCTAGGCTGAGGATGTAAGCCAATTTTGCTGAAGATTTAGGGGTATGAGAATGGCGGTATGAAAATGGTTCTGTCTATGGGGCTGGGAGTTAGGCCTAGTGGTAAGAGTGCTTGCCTAGCATGCACGAAGACCAGGGTTCAATTCCTCAGCACTCCACATACATAGAAAAAGCCAGAAGTGGTGCTGTGGCTCAAGTGGTAGAGTGCTAGCCTTGAGCAAGCCCAAGGACAGCGCTCAGGCCCTGAGCTCAAGCCACAGGACTGGAAAAAAAAAAAAGAAAGAAAATGGTTCTGTCTATATCAATACTTTCAAGTTAGGACACAATTAGAATAAAAAAGCATCCTTATATGTTTAAAGAGCCTTAAAGAAGGAAAATAGGTAGCCAGGCACAGGTGGCTCATGACTGTAACCTAGCTAGCTACTCAGGAGTCTGAAATCTGAGGATCATGAAATCTTATCTCCAATTAACCACCAAAAAGCCAGGAGCAAAACTGTGGCACAAGTGGGAGAGCCCTAGCTTTGAGCACAAAAGCTCAGGAAAACCACCCAGGCCCTGAGTTCAAGCCCTCCTCAGAGCACACAAGCACACACCACACACACACACACACACACACCCATACACACAGGGTGGAGGGGCAGGCGCACAGGTGGCTCACATCTGTAATCCTAGCTACTCAGGAGGCTGAGATCTGAGGCTCATGGGTTCAAAGCCATTCCAGGCAGAAAAATCCAGGGACTCCTATTTCCAATTAACTAGCAAAATGCTGGACTATATTAATGACTCAAGTAATAGAGCACTAACCATGAGAGAAAAAAACAAACAAACAAACAAAAAACTGAGGCAGAGTGTAAGGCCTGGAGTTCCAGCCTCTGTACCAATATACATATATGTAAAATAGGGCCCAAGGTCCAACTGTGGGCCGCAGACTTACAGAAACTTGAACTCTAGAATCAAGACCATGGACACAAAAAGTAGAAGAAGAAAAGTAAAAGGAATGTAGGCAAGATAGCACTGCTCAAAGGCTGAGTTCACCTGGATTAACAATTCTATGACAGAAAGGCCACGTTCACAGCAATCCTCATCTTCAGCCCAGAGTGCACAAGCTGAGGCTCAATGCCCCCCAATGGTGGGACTCTGGGAAGAAGGGGAGGAAGCAGCTCTCTCCCCTCACTTCAGAAAGCCCCCAGATACCTGAAATAGAAATTTACCAGCGCCAAAACTTGAGACTTTGAACTTTGAGGGACTGGAGGAGGATTTGAGCCCAATGTTCCCATCATCACCCCACCTCCCAGAGAAAAATTCTTGAACCTGATGGCAAATTCTCAGAGTGCTCGAAAGGAAATGGAAAGGTGAAAAGGCACAATATTACCATTTATTCTAGGGAAGAATAAGGAAGGTTAGCTTTTTAATCCCAGAGATCTCACCACGGCTCAGCCCCCAGGGAGGAGGGAAGTGGATGTGAGGCAACTGAGGAAAAAGGTTTTGGAGCTTGGAAGTCAATGTGAGGAAAACAAAGACCGCAAGATGAAAAAAGTTCCCCAAATGTAGCTAGAATATGTTGGGCCAATCTCTAGACACATTTCTAATGTGCATGGGGGGAGGGGGGCATGGGTGGAAAAGATGAATTTTTTAAACTGCAGAGTGGGGGAATGCGGGTGCCAGAACCTCTCTAGATTACAGAGCAGCTACAGCAGAGCCGGAAGGAAGACATCCCCCCTCGGTTAACCCACTGGGATTCGGGCCCTTAAGGATGACACGCTCCTATGCTACTGGGACAAGTCTGCATCCCCCATACATTAGGGCTTGAGACAAGAGAAAAGACGGGGGGGAGGGGAGAGGACACAGTTGTACCTTTCCCCTTCCCCTAACCTCCAAAGCCCCAGAGGCACAGAATGACCTGGAACCCAGGATTGCACCCCAAAATTGAGGGGTGTGAGTTAAAGTGGATGACCAGAGGGGGCGACCCCACTGCTCCTGTCCGCGAGAAGCTGCAACCCAGAGACCCCGCACCAAGCAGAGGGAAGAGCGACAGCACTTGAAGCTCCCACGCTGAGATTTTTTTGGGGGGTCCGGGAAGAGGGGGAGCGCGGCCGGATCCCGTACCGCGGCACGTACCACGCAGAGACACATGGAGGCGAATCTGTTCCGAGCCGACACGGACATGGAGAAGGGGAAGGGGCGGAGGGGAGGGGGTGGGTGGGTAGCTAGGGTCCCGGGCTGGGGGAGGGGGAGGGGCAGAGGGGCGGGGGCTGCGGCGGCCGCGGCGACCGGAGGCTGCGGCCAGGGGGGGGGGGGAGGCGCCTGCGCAGTGAGGAAGAGCGTCACGACGGGAGAGAGCGAGAGGGGGGTGAGGGGAGACCCTCACTTCCCCAACTTCCTTGGTTCCAGGTGTTTCTCTGCCGACTTCCCCTTCCACTGCCTCGACCCCTCTGCAAATGGAGACACTTGTGAAATGTATTTCTCTAGTTCTCAGATATCCAGCATCCCACCTAATTCACCACCACCACCAAATCACCAGGCCTCGAACCATTCCAAAACCTCACTGGCCGGACAGCGCATCAGCACGGTTCTCCCCGGGAACAAGGAAGGGGCCAGCATAGATTCTTCAATTATTAGAACCCCTAGAGCCCCCACCCTCGTTGCTCCTATAAACTGCAATCTCTCGGATTCCAAAACATCTCTTGCTCTAACCAGCACACCTCTCCCCTGTAGTCCAGCTCTACCCTATAACTAGACAAGGGTTCTTAGAGTTTAAAGAACCGCATAGATCTTTCTTGCATCCTGAAAGTAATATGCCCCTTAAATCATACCTTTGAAAAGTATATATGTTCCCTAGTCTTCTCAGAGATACCTTGAAATTAATATAACCAGATAAGGAGTCTTCACATTTAGGGTCCTCTGTCTAAATCACTGAACCCAGTGATACTCAGGACCCACAGTGGAACTCATCTTCAGAGACCACTTAATCTACCTTAGAGCAAGACTCTCCAAATTAAATTCCGATCTCTTTGAATTATTCAAATCAATTTCTTGATTTCTTTACCCCAAAAGTTAAGAAATTACTTCCTTCTCTGACTACCCTCCCTAGATCTCCATATTATCTCTTTGAATTATGATTTTGCTGGGCTATTTTTCCCAAATATATCTTTTGTACATTTGAACCTCAAAAAACAATCATCAAGGGGCTGGGAGTTTGGCCTAGTGGTAGAGTGCTTGCCTAGCATGCAGGAAGACCCAAGTTCAATTCCTCAGTACCACATATATGGAAAAAGCCTGAATGTTGGCAGTGGCTCAAGTGGTAGAGCTCTAGCCTTGAGAAAGCCCAAAGACAGTGCTCAGACCCTGAGTTCAAGCTCCAGGACTGGCAAAAAAAAAAAAAATCTCCAAAATAACATTGGGGGGGGGAGGTGCGCTAAGAATGTGCCTTATTGGTAGAGTGCTTGCCTAGCAGCCATGAAGCCCTGGACTTGATTCCTCAGTACCATATAAAGAAAGCCAGAAGTGGCACTGGAGTAGTAGAGTGCTTACGTTGAGCAAAAGAAACTCAAGAGACAGTGCTTCATGCCCTGAGTTCAAGTCCTAGCACTGACAAAATTACAACATTGGGACTCAATTTACAGTGGCCTACAAATCTTCCAGAATATCCCAAAACAGCTGTCTCAGGTCTCTTTAGAGGCTTTTTCCTCCCAAATATCTGAACCTGAAAGCTTCTCTTTTAAATATTCCCTCATTGAACTCCCACTTTTCCAGCTTTTAAAACCCAATGAAGGTTCTCTTCAATTTAACTAGTCATGTTTTTTGTTGTTGTTGTTGTTTTTGGCCAGTCATGGGGCTTGAAGTCAGGGCCTGGATGTTCCCTGAGCTTTTTCAGGCAAGGCTAGCTCTGTACCACTTTGAGCCACAGTGCCACTTCCGGGTTTTCTTGGGGCTAACTGGAGATAAGAGTCTCATGGGAAGTGGTTCTGTAGTTCAAGTGGTAGAGTACTAGCCTTAAGAAGCCCAAGGACAGTGCCCAGGCCCTGAGTTCAAGCCCCAGGACTGGCAAAAAAAAAAAAAGTCATGGACTTCGCTGCCCGGGCTGGCTTTGAATTCAATCTTCAGACCTCTGCCTCCTGAGTAGTTAGGATTACAGGCGTGAGCCACTGGCTTCTGGCTAGCTGTTTATCTTATATAAAATGCCAGCAAGGCCGGGATCAGTGGCTCATAGCTGTAATCCTAGCTACTCAGGAGGTTGAGATCTGAGGATCTCAGTTCCAAGCCGGCCCCGGCATTAAAGACGGAGGGATTCTTATCTCCAATTGACCACTGGAAAACCGAAAGTGGCGCTGTGGCTCCCTGGGTAGCGGGCGGTAGCCTTGAGCTGAAGAGCTCAGCGACAATGCCCAGGCCTAGAGTTCAAGCGCCACGACCAGAAAAAAAAATTGCCAAACACTGTAGAACTGGATGATTTCTATAGAATCTCGCTCACACATTGATAGGCATCTGTTACATGGTCCCCAAAAAAGATCCCCCAATGTCCTAGTTTCAAATCTGGATAGAATGCCTGAGTCCTCAGACAGCACAGAATGGCCTGTACTCAAAGTTCCTTTCTAGAGAAGAAAATGTACAGGCTCGGCTTCTCCACAAGTGGGCGCCATGGCCCATTAAGACCCTCCCTGAGCCCCCATTTCCTTTTTTCCCTCCATTTTCCGTTTCCCCGTTGCCAGGCAACGAGGCAATCAAGGACTTTGCCGTCGCCTAGCAACCGTATCCGTGGAACACAGCGCTGAGGTAGGAGGGGTATTCTGATGAAACTGTACAGGCCTCCATCTTAGGAAAATTGAGACGTCAGACCTCCAACCCCCGGATTCCCCTTGCCCAAGACCCCCGGCGCCCACAGTTACTTGGACGACAGCCCCTCAAACGCGGCCTCGCTTCCGCACAGGAAACCACGCACAGTCCTCTCAGGTCAGCCCCGCCCTTGTTTCCAGTCAGGTAAGCCAGCCCCGCCCCGTTCCGAAGGCTGCGGCCCGCCCCCTCGGATCGAGTAAGCCAGGCCCCGCCCCCCGCCTCCGGGAGACCACGCCTCCGTCCACTTCCCGCCCATCGCTCCCCCGGCCTCGCCCACACTGGTCCTTCCGCCACGCCCCGGCCGGCCAATGAATGCGGCCCTTGGCCACACTGCCCCGCCTCTGGCATCTTAGCTTTGCCCAATAAGGACCACCCAGAGGGTTTAACCGCTTCACCTCCGGGGCCCTGACGCACACCCGCGGTCTTTTCCCCACTTTACCCCCACCCTCACTGTTCTGCTCCGCCCTCCGCCACCCTCGCCCGGCCCTCCAGTCCGCCACGCAACTTCAGTCGTCGCTGGTTACCATAGCAACGGCGGCAGCAGCGCGGGGAGCAGGGGGAGGGACGGGGGCGGAGTGGGAGAAAGAGATGCTCAGAGACAGAGATAACTGGCCGAGATAGAGGAAGCGAATCAGATTAAGTGAGAGCTGTAAAGCAGTTGTCACAGATCACGGGGCTGAACACATAGTAGGCATTGAATAAATGTTCTGTAAATCACTGCGGCAAGCGTCTATAAATATAGACGACGAAAGATGGTGGGCCGTCAGACAGAGCTGGGGAGCTCAAGACCAAAAAACCCGAGCACGCCCTAACCCACCCAGCACGCTCGAAGGGCAGGAGCCATGTGCCCCCTGCTGGTTCTTCCTGGGCTGCCCTCCTCTGCCCTGAATAGAGATGAACCACAACTCCCAACAATCCTACGGGCAGAAACACTTTAACACTGAGAGAGCTTATGCCTCGAGGCCTCATGGGAGTTGGAGTCCCCTCATTCTCCCCCACCTCCACCCAAGACTGACAAGTTTTCCAGCCAAGGAATGTGGCAAGCCTGGGTCTCCACGCATCATAAAACCCCTGAATGCATGATCCTCTCTGCAAGCCTCCTTCTTTCAGAGATGCTCCACCCTGGGCTCCAGGAAAGAAATAAGAGTCTGGAGGTGGGAATGAATAAACCCACCCACCCACCAAGAATAGCTGCCAGTGCAGGCAAGCCCCTCACCTTTGCTTGCATTCACGTGTTAGAAGCAGAACCCACACATCCCAATGGACTTTCTGTATACATCTGTACACAGGAAACATCAGTCAGAGGGCCAAGGCCAAGGAGCAAGAGACAGAGGAGCACAAGATCTCACAGATATTTAAGAGGAACCCTAATGCCAGAGGAACTGAAGTACAAAAAATTTACTAAAACTGCAGGAGATAGAATAAAGAAGCAACCTGAGAGAAACCTACAGACATGGGAAGAAACCCCACAGAATGGGGGGGGGGGAGGGAGGGAAGCAAGTAGCCCAGATGGAGACAGGGTAAGAGAACAGAACCTGAAGGACCTCGGGCTCCAGTCTCTTCCTGCCATGCCCACACGTGCCCAACGCATGTGTACACACATGTGTGAGTTTGTGGCAGGGAACATGTGTGTCCTCAGCATCCTCCCATGAGAAGCTGCAGTTCCCACTAAATATAACCCCCTCCCCAGCCTGTGACTCACTTGGACCCCGCCTTCCCCGGCCCCCACTTCCTGTCCCACCCCCCAACCCCCAGCTGCCTGCCACCTGCCCAAGCCTCCCTACACACACACCAGGCTCCAGCTTGCCAGTCCTAGAGTCTGGAAGCAAAGACCTAGGTATTCTGCAACCCATCAGGAACTTGCTTGGACTCCTCATTCAGATCTGCTCCTTCCCAGGCTTCCAACCACAGGGACACTGGTACACATGAATATTCTGCCAGTGCTCCCTTCCTCCTATATACCCTTTCACGCTAGTACCCTCTTCACTCCATAACCTTGGTCACCAGTCCTTAGGGACCCTTATTTCCAGGTGTCGTCCGCCACCTTGTTCTGAAGTGTCTGGGATAACAGTCTCCTCTATCTGCTCTTCTCCCACCCTCTTGACCAGGGCTAGAGGCAGTGTAGGAGGAGATGGGGCTACTGGGCACATGATTGGGCCACCCCCAAATTTTGCACCATCTACCTACCCCCTCCTAAAATCCCTCTCTCCTCAACCTCCTTATCCTTATCCTCCTCTGAAACGGACAACCTGAGCTGCCTGCACGCTTTTTAGTTTCCATGGAGTACCCCAGATCCTAACCTCACCTGGATGATTCTCTCAGGCCTCAAGCCCCCCAACAACTCCTAACATTCCATATAACTGAACCTCAAATCGAGAGTTCCCTCAAATCAAGAGAGAACACATATATCAGAAGAGGCTTGGTCTGGAGCCTGAAGGTTCCTTGACAGATGACATCCCCAAACCAGGCACCATCAGTCACCTTTACCCTTCTGCCAAGAGGAACCCCCTCCTCCCCCAAAACCCAACAAGGCATCTTGAAACCAGCTTCTTCGCCAGGAGAGAGAGGAAAGGAACCCTCACACACACACAGAGCCCACCTTCCCACATACACTAGCACGACTACCATGTGAACCAGGCTTCTCCTTAAATCAGTCGCCCTGAGACGTTATCGAACCCCCAAACCCACCAGGCTGCCAAACTATGGAATACCCCCAAATTTCCACCTCTGTAGGTAGACAGTGATCACTCCAGGGGGCACCTGTGGCCAAACCCAGCATTTCCTCAGATGTGAACCCCCAAACTAAATGGTGACCCCCAAAATACATCTTACTTCTGATCCAGCCCCAGGAGGCCTGCCTAACCCTTCCCCACAAATTCATTATCTTTCCCCAGTTCATACCCCCGCTCCCCGCATCACGCTTACCTTGGTTGTCACTATACAGAGACAGTCCATGTTGGGGGGCCTGGCCGCGGCGGCGGGTAAGGGGCTCTGACTTCATTGGAGTTTCCTTCCTCCCCTCGGTGGGTTCTCACCCCTCCCCCCTCCGCACCCCACTTTTGCAGGGGGGGCCAGGATGGGGGGAGGGGTGAGAGGGGAAGGAGGGGGTTGGAGAAGGGAAAGGTAGGGGAGCGTGGGAGGGAGGAGAGGGGGGCCCTAAAATGGGCTCCCCAGTGGGGGGGAAGGGGCTTAGGGAGCACACCCCGATTCTCAGGAGGGGCAGGGGAACCGGGGGCTGGCAGCCCCGGAGTTCGGGGGCTGGGGCATGAGCTGGGGTGGGGGAGGGGAACTGGATGTCGGGGAGGCCCGGGATAGGGAGGGGTCTCGCCACACGGCCAGGGGCTAGGGCCGCGGCGGGGGAGTGGGGGGGGTTGGAGACGGCAGCGGCCGAGGGAGCCTTGGAGCCGAGGAGGGAAGGGGAGAGAGGAGGAGAGAGGAAGCAGGGGGAGGGAGGGAGGGAGCAAGAGCCAGAATGGGGGGGTGCCTTGGCAGAGTTAACTCCTTCGGTGCTGGCAGGAACCCGGATAATGGGAAAGGAGATGGAAGCAAAATCAGAGAGGCCCTAAGGCAAACATGGAGACCTGGACAGCCTCCAACGATGACAGCCAAGACCACGGGGATGGATTTCGTTTCCCTTCTAGGGCTGGGGGCGTCCTCAGGTGTTTAGCCACTAGAGTGAGCCCAGGGTGGGGGCTGGCATGTGAGGAAGGGGGCTGGCACGAGAGAACCCCTGGGGAACCCATTTTCCCTCAGGACTCACAGGAGGAAGCCTGAAAATCAATTATGCCTTGGACTCTTCAGTGTCTGAAATGGGGGCAGGCAAAAGAAAGGGGGGAGAAAAGGAGAAGGGCTACGGGACTGACAGAAGAAAGAACATTTTCAACGTCCCCAACTCCTATGTCAGTGACTCCAGACTTTGTGACCAGGGGCCCCAAATCTCAGCTTAATATTAGCAGGATTTTGCTCCTGCCGGAGGCAGCACACCCATCCCCCCAACTGCTTACCTGACTCTGGGAGATGGAATCCTCGTAATAGTCCAAGATATCTGTCACAAAAGCCCAACTAAGTCAGTGGACCTGGACCGTTCCCACCCCAGGCCTCTCTAGGCTGCCTGGCCATGGCACTTCTGTTTGTTTGGTAGGGGAGACTCTCCTCTAGCAAGATAGGTCAATGCTGAGGGAAGACACTATGGCAATGACCCCACAAGGGACTCCATCTTAGACCAATTGTTCTCCAAGGGCCCAGTGAGACCTGAAGTTCAGTACTTGCCCT
Source organism: Megascapheus bottae (assembly GCF_031878675.1). Classification (NCBI taxonomy): domain Eukaryota; kingdom Metazoa; phylum Chordata; class Mammalia; order Rodentia; family Geomyidae; genus Megascapheus; species Megascapheus bottae. The sequence goes on along the minus strand of NC_143525.1, from coordinate 12,107,872 downwards.
TATAGCCCAGGCCAGCCCTTTTCACCATGGCCCCTAAATAAAAATTGGAGTTACTCACCCAGTAAAGCCTGGAAGAGGTCACTGTGCAGTACTGTGAGAAGAGGAGGTGCCCACCGCAATAGTGGGGGAGCCAGGAGCCAAAGGGCTGACCTGGGAGCTGGTGAAAAGCAAGTGACAGAGGATTGGAACCAAAAAGAGATTTATCAGACTGTCACCTCAGCTTCCCCAGACACTATAGAAAAATTTGGGGAGAAATAGGACTAAGTCCCAGACCTCCACTACTCTCCCAGGCTTCCCTTCCACAAGGACCTGTTATTTTTACCTCTTGGTCTCTGAGACATCTCTTTCTTCTCTTCTCTCACTGTAATCTCCCTAATCCGCCAGGATTGGAGTTGAGCTGCCTCCTCCCCTCTCAATTCTAGCTGATAGGTAAAATGGGTAGACTCTGAGCCAGCTGAGTGGCTGTTCACTCATCTGCAGGTCCCAAACACAGCTCTAACACCCTGTTTCCCATGCTGTGGTCCTCCTCTTCCCAAAGCCAACCATAATAGAGTTACACTTCCCTGTGGGGTTGAAAAGAACATTTTTTTCCCAAAAGACTCCAGCAGCTCAAAAGAGAAAGATGAGTCCAGCTCTTTTGCTTCTCCTAGGCCTTATCCCAGTACAAAAAGGAATATAAATGTCTTATAACTTCTTGACACAAAGTTAGAGAGATAGGATGGAAGTTGTGAGTGTGAGAACTTCTTGGGCCTGGAAGAATCCATCTGTCTAGAGGTCTAGCCCAGGGCACAAGGACTCTGCAAGAAAGAGTACAGATGTTCAAGAAGTTCCCAGAGGTCTTAAGGAATTGGCAGTGAATCCAGGGGTTCCTCCTACTGTGTACTTTTTTGTGTTTTGAGTTAATAACAACTCCTAGGTCTCAAAAGAATTTTCTTGGGACATACTTCAGTTCAAGTCTGCTGCCACACCAATTCTCTGTTTGTATTAATAGGGACAAATTTCATGAAAACCCATGTCCGAGTCTGGAGCATCTACCTTGCATTTCTCACTCCACTTACTACCTGGGAAGTCCTCCCTTCGTTCTACCTCCATACCTTTGCCAAAGCTCCTCTTCTTAGCCCATCCTATCCCTTAAACAGACTATACTTCAGTTCAGACCCGTAGCATGAAGTGTTTGATGGGGGTGGGGTGGGGGGAAGACCAGAGAGGCTTGAAGATCCCACCAAGTCAGAATATGCAGGGACTGTGGGGTGGCCAAAACTACAACTCCCAGCATGCATTAGCATCCAGAATCCCCGCCTCCCCGCCGCGCAGTGCATTGTGGGCGATGAGTCAGGGCCGGGACACCCAGCGTTGTACAAGTGGGACCAGCGAGAGAGATCGGTGTCCAAGGAAGTGGCCTCTGGAGCGGCTCAAAGATGCAGACGGTGGGGCGGCAGCTGCTGAAGTTGAGGGGCCGAAGGTCTGTGTATAACAAGAAGTTTTGAGGGGGGCAGCGAGCCTGAAAATGGGCCAAAACTAAACTCCCCATTCCCCACAGCCCGCGACCCAGTGAGTTCCTGGGGCAGCCCTGGCCTGTCCCTGCCCGCCGACCTTATGCTAGTGGGGCCACTCAGGTAAGTGACAGCGGTCCTCGGGAGGCCGTGGAAGTGATTCCACCTCGGCTTCCACCACCCTGCTACCGGCAGAGGTCTCCCTTCTCCGTGTCACCTGGTGGCTGTTCTGACAGCAAAAGTAGGGGAAAGGGCAAGCCAGGGTGACCCAGGGTGGGACTAGGGAAAAAGGCATCGAATCCATGCCAACTTTTCCCTTGAGCTCTGCTTAGCTCCAGAAATTCCTTTCCCAAACTGCCAAACTATCCCTTTCCCTAGGCAGCTCTGGACAAATCAGACACCCTCTCCTCAGGTGCTGCCACCAAAGAAAAACCGGCCAAGGCGGTATGTGACTGGAAGGCAAAGTTTACCAACGCCTGGGGTGGATCTACCCCAACCAGTTCCCTGAAACTGCTTTCTCCTTGCCCAGGAATCCAAGTCCTTTGCTGTGGGGATGTTCAAAGGCCAGCTCATTACTGATCAGGTGTTCCCATATCCATCAGGTAAGGGAAAGGACAGTGCTGTGTGTGGATCAGGGGAAGCTTCTGACCACCTCACTTGACTAGCCTGTTTCTCTCCTCCCCGCCCCTGCAGTGCTCAACGAGGAGCAGACTCAGTTTCTCAAAGAGATGGTGGGGCCTGTGTCCCGTTTCTTTGAGGTGAGGAATAACTTTCATCCAGTCCCTGGTGACATAGGTGATGTGAAGGAGCATAAAAAAAGCCCCACACCTGTAATCTGAACTGCTCAGGAGGCTGAGATTTGAGGATTATGGTTCAAAGCCAGCCTGAGCAGCAAAGTATGTAATTCTTATCTCTAATTAACCACTAGAAAACCAGAAGTGGTACTGTGGCTCAAAGTGGTACAGCACTGCTAGTCTTGAGCTAGGGACTGCTAGTCCTGAGATCAGGGACAGTGTCCAGGCCCACGGTTCAAGCCCCACAACCAACAACAAAAAAAGAGCCCAGACCAAGTGCCCATGGCTCACACCTCTCACCCTGGCTACTCAGGAGGCTGAGATCTGAGGATCATAGCTTGAAGCTAGTCAAGCAGAAAAGTCCAATGGCTACTCTAAAAAGGCTGCAAGTGGCGCTGTGACTCAAGTGGTAGAGCGCTAGCTTTAGCAAAAGAGGTCTGAGACAGGCAAGCCCTGAGTTCAACAGAACAGGCCACAAAAAAAAAAAAAAAAGCAAAATGCCTGTGTGTGGGATTCTATGCTTTCTCTAGGAGGTGAACGATCCTGCCAAGAATGATAGTCTGGAGCAGGTAGAAGAAACCACTTTGCAGGGGCTCAAGGAGCTGGGGGCCTTTGGTCTACAAGTGCCCACTGAGCTAGGTGGTGTAGGCCTTAGCAACACCCAGGTGAGAGAAGCCTCCTATTTCACATTATCCCACTCTGTTCCAGTTTGACAGATTCAGCTCCTTCTCACTCCTAGGACCAAGGTCTCTTCTATGCAACTGCTATGCCTAGGGTCTCAGCTTATGTGGACAATCCTTACCCTAAAACAAAACACAGTGTATACCTAGTCTCTTAGCCCCCATGGATCTCACTCAAGTAACAGCAGGGTAATAGGAATCTCTAAGACCTAATGATATACACCAGTACCTTTCACCACAGTCCCCCCTCACCTACACTCCCTCACCCACCAACACTCAGTGCTGACATGGAACTCAGGGCTTTACATGTGATAGACAAGCATTTTTTTTTACCACCACCCCTAGCTTGCATCTCTTTTTGATTGCTCTAACTTTGTCCACATGGAGAAATGGCCCAGACCAGGCACTGCTCTCCTGCTAAAGGCAAGCCCCTGTACAGCCAGTTACAGCCCAGATGCCCATTTCCCCTACAGTATGCTCGCCTGGCAGAGATCGTGGGCACGCATGACCTTGGTGTGGGCGTTACCCTGGGGGCACATCAGAGCATCGGTTTCAAAGGCATCTTGCTCTTTGGCACCAAGGCCCAGAAAGAAAAGTACCTCCCCAAAGTGGCATCTGGTAAGGCAGCCCTGAGACTGACTGGCAGCAGGGGGGCGGGGGGTGTTCTGAGCTTGGATCAATTCTACCAGTTGCTGTTTAGATCACCCCATAGTTGGCATATCTTTTTGGGGTGCAAATCCCAGAAGGCGTGGAAAGTTCTGATAGGAAAATGCAAAGAAACTGGATTCTGTCAGAGGTGTTAGGAAGATCAGCCTGGGAGGACAAGAGGAGATGACACCAGTTGGATAGGCATCAGGACTTCTGGTAAAAGAGCTCTCTCGTCACTAGGGGAATGTATAGCTGCCTTCTGTCTAACTGAACCCTCAAGCGGGTCAGATGCAGCGTCCATCCGAAGCTCAGCTGTGCCCAGCCCCTGTGGAAAATATTTCACCCTCAATGGAAGCAAGCTTTGGATCAGGCAATCTTCATCCCGTTTCTCCCTTCTCCCCCTCAACCTAATTCTGCCTCCTTTGCTCTGAGCCCTCCGTGCTAACCACCTCCTCATTCTTCCTCAGTAACGGGGGCCTGGCAGACATTTTCACAGTCTTTGCCAAGACACCAGTTACAGATGCAGCCACGGGGGCCGTGAAGGAGAAGATCACAGCTTTTGTGGTGGAAAGGAGCTTCGGAGGTGTCACCCAGTGAGTGGGTTTGGGGAAGATGTAGAAAGCCAGGGGACATAGCCAGGGTGAATGTGGCTGTTATAGGTTGTCTTGGGGGAAGGGGGGCAGAAGCAAAGCATGTGGGCAGTATGTGCCTTCTAGGATGTTTGTATGGAACTGACATAGAGCCTCTCTCCAGCAACCAAATCCAATGCAGGGTAGTAGCAGTATATAGCCAGGCCTCTCTAATCCCTAATTACAAGGAGGCACAATGCATACAAGTACTAACAATCTGCAAGTTGCAGCTCATGCTTGATCGTAAGAAATGGAGGGGTTATATCCCCACGGCAGCCATGTTTCTACCCTGACTTTCCTGCCCTATCGCAGTGGGCCTCCGGAGAAGAAAATGGGCATCAAGGCCTCAAACACTACAGAGGTGTACTTCGATGGAGTACGGGTGCCATCTGAGAATGTACTGGGTGAGGTTGGGGGCGGCTTCAAGGTCGCCATGTACATCCTCAACAACGGAAGATTTGGCATGGCTGCAACCCTGGCCGGCACCATGAAAGCCATCATTGCCAAGGCGGTACGTATCCTGAGTCTATTCATACCCGAGGCCCGAGCTGGCCTAAGCAAATCATTCTGTCCCCTTCTCCCTGAGTCCCTGTCTCCTTGCAGGCACTGTGCACTTTAGAGACCCCTCCCCTACTGGCAGCTCCAGACCTGCTAGCTTAGGTCTCCAGCAGGTGTGAACTTAACTCTTAGCTGTTGCCAAAGCCCATGCCTCCACTCCAAGCCCAGCCCTCTCCTAGACAGACTGCAGCCCCACAGATGGATGCATCCGTGTACTGTCTTCCAGGTGGACCATGCTACCAATCGTACCCAGTTTGGGGACAAAATACATAACTTTGGGCTGATCCAGGAAAAGCTGGCCCGGATGGCTATGCTGCAGTATGTGACAGAGGTGAGGGGACTCCTATGCCTTTCTTTTGAAGTCCTGTGTGGCTTTCTTCAGGGTCGGTCAGACTACAACTCCCAGCAGCACCTGGGGCAGTGGGTCTCCAGCTTTACACCAATGCCCTAGGGGATGCGGGGAGGCACAGTCAGTCCAGCTTCTGGGAACAATGCTGTCCCACTAAGGTGCTTCCCAGAGGTACTGAAAGTTCATTCGACTCCATCCTTACTCCTTATCTCCACCCCTTTTGAGAAGTCCAATGTCCAGAAGCCCCCTGGCATACCACCTCAGAGGACCAAATATCTAGATGTACTTAACCCAACAGAGTCAGTCAGATGGTGAATGCAATGGGCTGTGGGTGGAGATCAGACCTGGTCTTAGAGATTTGGGTGTTGGGGTCAAGTCTGACACAGCCCTTCACAATTTTCCTTTCCATGTCTCGATCATGTCACCTCAGTCCATGGCTTATATGCTGAGTGCCAACATGGACCAGGGATCCACAGACTTCCAGATAGAGGCTGCCATCAGCAAAATCTTTAGCTCGGTAAGGACCCTGGCCTTTGGGGAGGGAGAGTCTAGCTTGAGAGCTCAGACCTCAAAACAATTTCATCTGGTGCTTTGTCTCTAGGAGGCCGCCTGGAAGGTGACAGATGAGTGCATCCAGATCATGGGTGGCATGGGCTTCATGAAGGTAGAGGCTGGTCTCTGGCAGGGGCAGGCGGGAGGAGCAGTTGTGTCCACCGTAGCAGAGGCTCATGTGTTGTCCTGTGTTAGGAGCCTGGGGTAGAGCGCGTGCTCCGAGACACTCGCATCTTCCGGATTTTTGAGGGAACAAATGACATTCTTCGGCTGTTTGTGGCTCTTCAGGGCTGTATGGTAGGTAGGGAGAATGGGGAAAACAAGATGGGATTGCAGTGAACAGAAGGGGTCACAGGGATTCCTGACTGTGGGATCCTCCTACCCCACAGGACAAAGGCAAGCAACTCTCTGGGCTTGGCAATGCCCTAAAGAATCCTTTAGGGAACGCTGGCCTCCTCATAGGAGAGGCCAGCAAACAGCTGAAGCGGTAAGCTCAGGGGCCAGGCAGGGGAGGGCAGAGTAGCAGCATGGAACAACTAACCAGTCATTGTCCCTCTTCCTCCCAGGCGGGTGGGACTGGGCAGCGGCCTAAGTCTCAGTGGAGTTGTCCACCCGGAGTTAAGTCAGAGCGGTGAGTTGGTGAGTAGTCAGGGGTAGGGCAGAGGCTACAGCCAGGTCTGCCATGATGGCTCCTGAGCCCTGAACCCAGCCCATCTCTTCAGGCAGTGCAGGCTCTGGAGCAGTTTGCCACTGTGGTGGAGGCCAAGCTGATAAAGCACAAGAAAGGGATTGTCAGTGAGTGATCTCTGCCTCCTACTGCTTCCCCCACACACACCCGTGTCCCCTCCCCTCAGCTAATGCCCCCCTCTTCCCTGTCTACCTGACAGATGAGCAGTTTCTGCTGCAGCGCCTAGCTGATGCGGCCATTGACCTGTATGCCATGGTGGTGGTTCTCTCCAGGTGAGAAGCAGGGCGGGAGGCCTGAGCTGCAGGGTGGCGAATCAGGGCCACACCTCAGGGCTATCTTCTCCTGCTTCCCTACCAGGGCATCAAGATCCCTGAGTGAGGGTCACCCTGCAGCCCAGCATGAAAAAATGCTCTGTAACAGCTGGTGTATTGAGGTGAGCCTTGGGTCTAGCTGAGGCGGGTGGGAGCTAGAGACATAGGCCTGATCCCCTACCCCCTCTTCCCAGGCCTCAGCCCGGATCCGGGAAAACATGGCTATGCTGAACTCTGACCCACGGCAGCAGGAACTCTTCCGTAACTTCAAAGGCATCTCCCAGGCAATGGTGGAGCGAGGCGGTGTGGTCACCAGCAACCCCCTGGGCTTCTGAATTCTCCCAACCAGGGCCTGACCCAGTTATGTATGTGCCTTCTCTCAAGTCAACACGGAGGCCCCCATCCTGGGTATCCGGTTCATCCTTGGAGGGGGCCTGTGTTCCCAAGACCGTGCCTGTCCTCAGGAATGCTTAGTGCCTCACAATACAGCTTCTAACAAGGCAAGTTTTATTCCTGGTGCTCAGTTCTTTCCCTCCACTGTCTACCTCCCTCCGAAAGAAAGGAGCCAGAGGCTTGGGGAGTTTGCCTCTATTGCTTTATTTAGTGTTTTATACAAGTAACTAAAATAAATAGAACAAAGGCAGCTACATGCCCCCCAAGTACCAAGTATCCCAGCTTCCTTGGGCTGTGCTCTGGGGTAGCTAATCCCCTTCCTCCTCTACGGTACCATTGACCCCCACCCCTCACCCTACAAAGGACAGCACTGCCTGGGTGTCTGGAGGAGATCACATTGTGGAGTTAGAAGGGACTTAGGGGGACAAGGATTTTTCATATAAAAAAGGAACTATCTATTTTAAAAAATAGTACCCAAAAATGTAAGAAAAGTCTATTGGAACCCCCAAAAAAGGCTTGTAAAAAATAAAGCTAAAAATAACCAAAGGGCCCTCCTTGCCTACCCTTGAAGCAAGGGGAAGGACCAGGCACTGCCGGTGAGAGTCACAGTGGTAATAATGTGAGGGCAGCAGCCTCAAGGCTGAGCCTGTAGGCACTGTAAGGAACAATGAGGATGTTATTGACAAAAACACCCAGTCACAGAACGGAGCACCAGACCAAGAGTGCCTCAGGTACAGACCCAACATGGCCCCACAGTGGGCTCTACATCACATCTACAAAGAACTCACTGGGGTTACCCATAGCCATGTGGAAGCTCTGGCGGCTGGCTGTGAGCTCTGGGGGCACAGAGCCCAGGTCTCGGACTGGAGGGGCGCCTGGGGGCTGCACTGCTGCAGGGACAGGGGGTGGGGGGGGTGGCATCATGACCACCATCATGGGATTATAGGGGAGAGCCATGCCAGGGGGAGGGCCATAGGGATGGACCCCTGGATGGGCTCGGAGATTAGAAGCGCCACCCGCTGAACCCCTGGATGGAGGAGGGCCCCCACTTCCAGTCCCACCAGCTTCCCCACTCCGCCGAAGGCTGCACCCCCGACTGGAGGGCTCCGACTCACTGCCGCTGCCCGACTTGGACTCGGGGGCCCGCTCCTCGGGCCTCCCTGTGCGCCCGGCTCCCCCATCGCTTCGTGTTGACCCACTGCTCCGGCTCCCTGTGCGGGGAGACAGGATGGGACGAGTGAGCACCAACCCATTCCCCTGGCTTCGGCAGCCCTGGCTCCGTCTGGCCCCTCCTTCCCCTCCACTGAGGCCTCAGCCTCTGGCTGTATGGGTATCAGGTGACTTACCCTCACTGTGCTGACTGCTGGCACTGCCCCCACCATAGGTGTAGGATGAAAGCTCATGGTAGGGTGGAGGCTGGGGACTGTAGGGATGAGGAGCTGGATACTGGTAGGAGAAAGTGGGCAACAGGGGCCAGGGAGTGGCCCCAGGCAGTGGAGCCAGGGTGTCTTGGTCTGAAGCCCCACTGGAGCCATCATTGTCATTCAGAGACAGGTTGACTAGATCTGGAAAACAAAAGGGTGAGGAGTAACAAGCCACTGCTTTAAGCCAGACCTCCCAACAATGGAGACCATGTCTCCAGAGCCACTATGATAGGGATCCAAGAGGTTGCAAGGGCTCTGACAGGATCTGCTTACAGGTCAGGGGTACAGTCAGGGCCACCACTAGCTCAATATGCTTTTGTGGGACTCAGGAAGAGGTGCCACCCTAGGGGACACAGTTCTACAGCCGGCACATAGCTTATTCTATAGAATATGGCTGTCTATCGGCCAGCCTGGCCTCATCCTCGGCTAGTGCAGGACATGTAGTACCATGACCGCCGATGACCGACCTGGCTGTAGTCTGGTTGGTACAGAAGAGGACAAGGTAGACTGATTTGCTCTCTCAGGGCAAGGGCTGGGGACTTACAACTCTCACAGCCACCACTGAGGTCCCCAAAGACGTAATAGCATTGCTCCGAGAAGGTGATCTTGTTCACAGTGTGTCGGATGAGGCCGGCCTTCAGCAGCCCGCTGGCGTACTTGCGGGCTTCTCGGCGCTCAGGGAAACCCTCCACGTGATGATAGAGCCAGTCCACCACATCTGAGCCTGAGATTACCCACAGGAGAAATAGGCCTCAGATTCTCCTCCCAATCTCCCACTCTCCATCTTTCCTCCCACCTACACCATCCCTAGCTAGAGTCCCTTCCTCTCTTTTCCATGCCACATTGCCCAGGGCCCAGCAGTACCCAGAAAGGCATTGGGGATGGTGATCTTGAGCCACATGCGATCCCGAACTTCCAGCCCAGATTCTGGAGCTGCCATGGCTTTGGTCACAGATGCCATGTCCATATGGATGGAGAGACCCCGGCCCTCACAGCCTGACAGAGGAGACAACAAGGAATGAGGGCAAGGGTCCACTGGCATGGAGTTAACAGGGCAGATCACTCCTGGCCAGTCTACCAAGAAGGTGGGCTGGGGGTTTACCATCAGGAAGAGAGGATCCAGATGTGATAGTGCTCATGGATGATGAGCCTGGATAGGCTGGGAAGGTGCCAGTCAGAGCAGCCGAGTGTGACACCCAGGCAGCAGGGTCAATTGGCTGGATAGGCTCATCTGAGACAAAGGAAGACATCAAGATAATCACTTCTCAATCCCAGGAAACCAGCCCTATCACTCCAGAACTCAAGACTCCAGTTCCACCTCTTCCTCCATACTCTCCAACCCATTTTGTTCAGTACGCAGGCCCAGACCCAGACCCAGCACAGGCCTCCCAGCCTCATCTCTTGACTACAGGCTCCTATCACTTACTTCGAGGGAGGGTGAAGTAGGCCTGAGGAGAGGGATCCCAACACTTGGCAACAGTCAACACAATGGGACTGTGAGGAAGAGAAAGCCAATTAAGAGAAGATAAAAAAGAGGCCTCAGAGAGGCGAAGGCTTAGGCCAAGAATGAATTGAGAGACAGAGAAGGAAAAGAAATATACAGTGGCTGGGCCAGAGAAAGTAAGCGTAAGGGGGTGGGGAAACTCTACAACGTAGACAACTCACCAACTCGGAAACTTAAAAAAAACATGCTAGTCGGATGCTAGTGGCTCAAACCTATAATCCTAGCTACTCAAGAGGTAGAGATGTAAGGACTGAAGTTCAAAGCCAGCCCAGGCAGGGAAGTCCATGAGACTTTTATTTCCAATTAACCACCAGAAAACCAGAAGTGGGGGGCTAGGAATATAGCTTAGTGGTAGAGGGCTTGCGTTGCCTGCATGAAGCCCTGGGTTCGATTCCTTAGTACCACTTAAAACAGAAAAAGCCAGTGGCTCAAGTGGTAGAATGCTAGCCTTGAGCAAAAGAAGCTCAGACACAGTGCCTAGGCCTTGAGTTCAAGCCCCATGACTGGTTAAAAAAACAAAAACAAACAAAAAACTCCTAAGAGAAGGAAGGAGTACATACATGCTGTACAATTTTATTCACAGCAAGTATCAGACAGGTAACACTGAACCATGTTACTCCAGGACTCACACATGGTAGAAAAACCATCAAATGAAGCAAAGACTTCTTTTTTTTTTTTTGGCCAGTCTTGCAGCTTAAACTCAGGGCCTCAGCTCTGTCCTTGGGCTTTCTCAAGGCTAAAGCTGTACCACTTGAGCCACTGCACCACTTCCAGCTTTTCCTGTGTACGTATGTGTTAACCAATGAATGGAACCCAGGGCTTTGTGCCTGCTAGGTGAGCACTCTACCACAAAGCCAAACTCCCAGCCCGAAGTAAAGACTTTCTTGACCAAAGAAGTCAAGAGGGTAATTACTGTCTGGAAGGGGGGGCGGGGAGAGGTTGGAAGTAGGAAAGGAAACTTGAGCAGCAGATTTTCTGAGGTATCAGAACTCTCCTGCTTCATAATCTAGGTGATACATGTAATCACACTAGCATTATTTGTTATATTCTACATTCCTATGCATAGTAAGTCTTATGTTAATTTTTGAATTTCAAGATAAAAGGTGAAAGAGCCAACAGGCCCAAGGACCAGAGACAGCTCCGAGGCTCACCCAGGCTTGTGCACAATGTCTCTCAGTACCCGCACGGCATCATCATTGCTCATGTTTTCGAAGTTCATGTCATTCACCTGGAAGTGAGGGGAAAGGAGTCACCAGCAGGATGGCAAAGGCAGGGTCCCACCTGAGTGAGGAGAGCGGCCCAGCCTACACACTTGCAAAAGCATGTCCCCAGGTTCGATGCGCCCGTCTGCCGCTACGGCTCCCCCTTTCATGATGGAGCCGATGTAGATGCCTCCATCTCCTCGCTCATTGCTTTGGCCCACAATGGAAATGCCCAGGAAGTTGTACTTCTCTGTGAAGGTAAATCCATGTGAGGAAGGGAAGGGGGACCCCCCCCCTGGCCTGGAGACCCATACTTGCCCCGTCCCCCAGCCAGACTCCTCCATACCCATGTTGAGCGTGACTGTGATGATGTTGAGAGACATTGTGGAATCTGTGACACTGCTGAAGGATGAGGTCTGAGATGGAAGGAAGGAAAGGAGATAGACTGCCCTTCAATGACCTGGAAAGAAGCCTGAGGCTCCTGTGTCCCAGGGACCACCTAAATGAAGTCCCACTTGTCCTATGAAAGCCCTCTCACCCTCTCCATACGAGGCGGTCGTTGCTTCCGCCGTCGTCGATGGCGTTTCAGGAGGCGGGAGGCACTGCTCTGCTCCGTGGAGCTGCTAAACCTAACCGGGGGTGGGAAAGGAAGCGTTTGGAGACTGAGAAGGTCATGGGACCATAAGATAAAATGGATGAGAGGGTTGACTGCAAGGAAGGGTATAAAAAGAGTGTGTGTGGGGGGGGGGAATGGAGGGAAAACACTGGGGTAGAACCATACCTACTCATGGTGTCATCCTCATCTGAATCACCCAGGCTGGTACTCTCCAGCTCACTGGTCATAAGAGTAGAGGAGCTCTCGTACCCAGCCAGGTGGCGCTCAAGCCTTGAGGGGCCACTGGGTCTGTGACCCCCAGCTACACAGGAACAAGAAAATGAGCAAACAGGACTCCTGGCCTTCATACCCTTATCGAGGCTGGGGTCCCCTTCCCAGCTTCCAATCTAACCAGGCATTCCAGAGTCTAGGCCCCCTCACCGCCATGCTCACTGCTGTCTCTCCTTCGAGGTCGATCCCGCCTCAGGGACACAACTGACTCTGTTTCTGTCTCAGGCTCCAGATTTTCGTGGCTGCTGGACACGTTTGGGCTAGATGGGCAGAGAGAGTTCCCAGCCCATGTCAGCAGGACAGTGCTCTGAACTGTCAGCCTCTTCTTCCCAAAGGCCTGGATTCCCTCCTCATCTCCCTCCCCTGGTCTCAGGAATACAGGGGACTCACTGGAAGGATGGAGGCCTTGAGTCCCCAATGCCACTGGTCCTCTCAGGTGGCAAAGGGGGTAATGGTGGGGGTGGAGGCACCAGCTCCGTCCGAGATTCATGGGTTGGGGGAGCCATTTCAGGTTGGGGATTATCTGATGACACTAGCTAAAGAGGGTAAAGGAGAAAATATAGCTCCATTGAGAGTGGAGCACAAAAGCAAAGGCTAAAAGATATGATCAGAAAGGGGACAGAGTCTCAGAGATCCTGGGGAAAGAGCCTAGAAAAAGGGTAGCCTGTATATGAGGCTCCAGAGATAGAAGGCTAAGGAGCTCACACTGGCTGTTCAAGGTGGTGGGGCCTCTCACCACTGGAAAGACAGGGCTATGGAAATAGACTAAAGCTCACAGCAGCTTGGCAATGAGTCAGGGCCACTTACCCAGGACACCACCCTTCCATTGAAGCAAGGTAAGCGAGCATTGTCATCTGATATCTCTTCCTTCACCACCCTACAGACACACAGGAGAGGTCAGCAAGGCTAGACAAGCCATCCCCACCCTCCATCCCATTCAACATTTCTCCCAAGCTCCATCCAGCACAAGGATGTCAAGTCTCTCCTGCCCTAAGTCCTCTTTCCTTACACTAAAACTATTTGTCTCACACTCCTTTTCTCTTCCCAGTATATCCTCAAGAGCACAGAGCTATTCCAAAGACTTTCTTCAGTCTGATTCAAATCTTTCAGGATAATTTCAAAGGCCACCTCCCATGGTTATTACCCAGATGCCTAAAATACCTGTCTGACTTAGGAGTCTGGCTGGCAGCCTCCCTCCAATCCAATCCCTGTGCTATCTGCCTCAAAGGGCTTCGGCCCTCATAGAAGCCCCGACTGTTCCTCTTCCCTTCAGTTTTCTTTAATTCACACCAGCCCAAATATGTGGTCTTTGCCTGGCTAAAAACATTCATTAAGATGAAACAACAAAGCCAAGCACTGGTGGCTTATGCCTGTAATCCTAGTTATTCAGGAGGCTGAGATCTAAAGATTGCAGCTTGAAGCCAGTCAGGGCAGAGGTGTCCTTGAGACTCTAATATCCAATTAACTACCCCCTCCCCCCCCCAAAAAAAACCCACCAGAAGTAAAGCTGTGCCTCAAGTGGTAAAGTGCTAACCATGAGTTAAAAAAAAAAAAAAAAAAAGGCTCAGAGATGGCATCCAGGCCCCTGAGTTTAAGCCCCAGAACTGACACAATACCAAAACAATATCCATTAAGATGAAACAACTGTTATCTTCATATCCCTTCATTAGAAGGAAAGCTCCCAAGAAGAGGGGAAGCCAGGCTTCCCATTCCCCTGTGGTTCACCTGGCACAACTCTGCATGAAGCAAGCTGCTCAGCCTAATTAATCAACCCCAAAACCCAACCACAGAGGATCAGCATCTCTGCCACAGTTTCTTGAAGTGGACTGGATTTGCCCCTTCTTCTCACCTCCCCATCCAATCATTAACACCCATTCTATCCAGCACTGTTCTGAGCACATGGCATCATCCCTTACACTTAGTAGGCATTAACAACTACCTGTTGACTGAATGGGAAGAACAACAACATCAGGCTCATGAGGCTCTCATACACAAACCCTCATCCTCAGATGGGGATAACTGATAACTTTTTAGCTTCTGAGTTTGGGAGAGTTGATATATGTCATCTTAATCCATTTGGTATCAAGGTGACAACACAACATATTGCAGTTTTCTGGTCACTGTATCCCAACCTGAGCATAGCTCAAGCTACTCCAAGACTAGATATTCTGTATCACTAGAATCAAATGTATGGTGCTAGCCTCAATACTGGTCAAAACTGGCATGTGCCAAGAATTTACAATGTGCCATGCACCTGGATTGAACATTTCACACTGTGATTATCTCTGTGTCACAGATGAGGAAATCAAGGAACCAAGGTTCAATAAATTGCTCAAAACCACAAGGCTGACAAACAGAATCTAGATTTAAATCCAACAGAACTACCAAGATGGCACCATTCCTCCCATGTTGAACAATCTTAAGTAGAGTCTTCAGTTCTCTTAGTCAAAGGTTATATTCTTCACTGGACTTCAGGCATCTTCCCAGGCACACAGTGTCTTTCTCATTACTTTTGTGTCCTTTGTACACTCCTACACTTGTCATTGACAACCCAGGTTATCCCAACCTAATCCAGCCCACCTTCAAAAAGGTGGAGAACCCAGAGAGCCCTGTCTCAAAGAATATAAATAGAGGAGGGTTAATTCCGCACTTTTACAACCCCAATGTAGCTCAGGATTATCAAAAAGATCCCAAATTAATCCAGGATTGGCCAATCTATTCTAGTGTGGCCTACAACGTCTCAACAAACACTTTTCTGCACCAAAATAGACAATATTCCAATTACATTGTCTATACTGGTTAGCACAGGCTTCGATGGCCATATTGACTCAATGGCCCTATATTGACTGACCCAATAAAACCATGACTGTCTCTGTCCCCAAGAGAAACTTAGGACCAAACCAGTGTAGTCCAGAATGGCACCAAGTTTTTCTGGGACAATCTACTCTGGACATCAGCTCAAAAATAATCCTAACCTACTGTAGGCCAAAACATCTCAAACTGTCCCAATCTACAACAGATCACACAATATTCCTACACAACCTCTGTGCTTTGGGACTGCTCAGTACATACCGAACTATCAGAAGATGGCTCAATCTATCCCAGTCCAGTCCAGAATATCCTCCAAACCAACCAATGTGCCTCCATCTATTCCAGTATAGCTTAACCTTTATTCTGGTCAACTAAAGCCCAGCTTTGGCTTTCTGTAGGCTCGGGTACCAGGGTGCAAGTATAACCTTACCTTCCTGGGATAAACAATCGACCCCCAGCATAATACAATCTGCTCCCTTATGGGCAGAACATCCGAGTGCAGATCTGTGCCCCTCAACTCAGCCCGATCCGCTCTAGTTCTGCCCCCATCCTTCCCAGTCAAGGCCTTGTGCTCACCCGAAATCCTGATCCATAGACTTGAAAAAGTACTTAGCGCCTGCGGGCCGCTGCAGAACGCTCTTGAAATCGCCGAGGGTGATGCGCTCGGCGGGAACGGGGATCTTCACCAGGTACGGCGTCTCCTCCTCATCCAGGTGGTAAATCACCTTCGTCTCGCCGACACCACCGCACCCCGTGCCGCTGCCCGCCATGGTCTCGCCCGCGCGCTCCCGGGCTCCGGCCGCCCACCCAACGCAGCACCGAGCCCCTGCTGCGCCTGCGCACAACCGAAAACAGATGTGCGAACGCCGATAGGACCGGCCTGTGTGGAAGACGGCCGAAGGATAAGGCGTGGGACCGTCGGAGCTCAGCGAGGGAACCGGCGGAGGGGGGGTGGAGAGGGAGGTGGGGGGGGCCTAAAGCGCAGACGCCGCTGCCGCCGCCGCGCGCCGCCGCCGACGTGAGCACTCCCCCAGTCCCCGCCCACCTCTCCCCATGCCACGTGATCCAAGCCTGCCCACGGCGCGCGACGGGGACCGCCCCGTCACGTGGCTCGCTCCAATCACGTGACCCCTGGGATCCTCCAGATCGCCCGCACCACGTGACCGCCTCCTGGAGCAACGGCCTCCTGGCCCTCAAGGACCCCGCCCCCCCCATACTCCCACCCACCCCAAGGGCCGCTCTGCTAAGCGGCCCCCGCCCTCCCGCCGCCTCCCTTTACCCTGGGAGGATGGCAACAACTGGGATGGGAGCAGGACTGGGAGTGGGAAGTGCAAAGCCAACTGGGGGCCTAGGGTTGGCTACTCCCAAGTAATTCTGGGATAAACAGCAAGCCCAGGTCTTTGAGATGCATTTCCAAAGCCTCCCCTCCAAAGCAGGACAATCAGTGAGGGCTATGAACACAAAAGAGCCCACTCTGCTTTATTTACAACAGTAGGCTGTACAAACAGCTGGCCAATATTATTAAAAACAAGAGGTGAGTGGTAACCATCACCTTTCTGTTTTCCTTCCTCACTCAGCGAGGCTCTGGCACTTCACTTTTGAGCTGCCATGCTCAAAAGGGGAAGTCCAAAATCAAAAATACAACCGGTGTAGAAGAAAATAACTGGAAAGTGAAATAGAGGATGATGGAGGGGGAGTGCTATATTTACACTAGTTTTGTAGACAATTGTTCCACTCCAATTAGAACCCTGGCCCAGAAAATGAGGGATAACAGGTCCAAGGGACAGATTGTGTCCACAGATCCAGACAGTCCACTCCTACCCCCCACCCCCCAGCCAACTCCAACAGAGTCCAATTTCGAGCCGTGGAGCAGGAAGGGTAGGGTAGGAATGAAGACAATTCCAAACAAGTCTCCTTTGGAAATCCTGCCTGAAGTCACAATATCCAAGCTCCAGGGAATAGGCTGAGGACCCCGAGGCTCAGTTCCCAGTCGTGTTGTCATTCAGAGTTCCACCCCAAGATGCTCATGTCAGGGCTCTCCGGATTTAGGGAGCCCTCCTAACCGCCGGGCCTCTGGCCGAAGTTCCTTGCATTTCTGGCAATAAAAGAAGTCAGGGACATTGGTCTTCTTAATCTTAGCACAGGAGAGGTGGATCCAAGTGCCGCAAAGGCTGCATTCAATCATGGGCCGTCCTGCAAAGGGCTTTCGGCAGTAACATGTGATCAGATCCCATGAGTCATCACCTGGGAAAAACAAAGTTTGGTTGGAGTTTTGCCTCAGCTCTTGGATCCACAACATACTCCCACCCCTGAAATCCACTATCCCTGGACAGTGGCCCCCTAGGCAACCAACCCCACACTCCTCACCTGATTCTACCATGATGTCTTCATCCATGACCCGCATCTCGCCTTCACTGGAGCTGGCATCACCATCCTGGCTTGTTTCGGTGCTGCCCACTTCCTTGCCTTCACTGTCAGTGGGGGGAGCTCCTTCAGGGTGCACAGTGGCAGGGGGCCTGGGGGCTTCAGGGGGTGTTGGGAGTACAGGGGCTGGGACTTCACCCCCTACCACTGCTGCCATTTCTTCATCCTCCTCATCCTCCTCCTCCTCTTCTTCCTCCTCCTCCTCTTCAGAGTCTGTATCACTGGGGGGTGCCCGGGGAGGGCCAGGAGGTGGGAGTCTATCCCCTCGCTCTGCCTTTTTCAACTTCCGCTTCTTGCTTTTCTTGATTCGAGATCTCTTTTCGCCGTCCCCAGGAGCTGGCCGAGGCCTCCGAAGCACCCCAAAGCCAGACCCACCTCCTGGCCCCAATTTTCTGTTCTTTCGGTCCTTCTTTCGGGGAGGCTGTGAGAGATCCCCCTGGGAAAGGGGCACTGGGGTGAGAGCAGCAGGGGGCCGGGAGGTATGTGTGAGGGACGTGGGTGCCAGTGGAGATGCCACTTTGGGCCCATCCAGATCGAAGAGAGAGTCCTTGAGCTTCATCTTCTCAAGTAGGGTGGCGCTGTCAGGAGCCTGCAGACGAGAGAAAGTGGACCTTGGGGGTCCTGGCTGATTGGGAGCTGCTTGAGCTGCCCTTCTTTTGGATGACTTTGCTTTCTTAACAAAGGTCTGGATTGTTCGAAGGTCTGAGGGGGCTGAGTCCCAGCCATCACTGTCTGCTGCACTCTCACCTCGCAAGGGAGAGCTAGAGCCTGAGGCTGGCCAGTCACTTTCCTTAAAAGGAGGAAGAGACCAGGATCAGCAGGAACCTAGTGTTGTCCCATTCCCTCCAGAAATCTACTCTGAATGTCAAGGACTAGACTTATGCTTAAGTATCCGAACCCTCCCACCAAATGGAGTAAGTACACAAAACTTAGAGGTCCGGTGTCATTGTCTCCTAATCAATTCCTGTCTGCCAAAGTCTACACAAAACTTAAAGAGCATTCAGGTCTCATTGTCTCCTAATCACTTCCTGTCTACCCAAAGCCTAAGCCATCTCTACACTCCTCCTAGCCTAAACCTGCCTCTTCCACAGGCATATTCCTTTTGTTGGGTTTCTACAGAAAAAATTTCCACTAACAGCAAGCCAAGATTATTCTAAAATCTCAACCAATACATCCACATTCCCAATCAGGGAATGCCCAAGCCAGCTCAATTCTGTTATCCCTCTCCCCCAGACCACCACAGCCCCACAAAATGGCTTATTTCTTCTGTGTTGCATATCGTCCCTGGTAGGCTCCTCCCATATAATAGTTCCCCTCAACTGGGTTGTTGCTGTGTCCCTACCTCTTTGCTAGGGGGGATGTAACCAGCATAGGCCAAGACAAAACTGCAGAACTTGTTGAAATCCTCAATTGTTCTCCTACGTTTTTCTGGTGGCTGAAAGAAAGGATGTAAGTCATATGGAAGCCAAATACACATATTTAAGAGGACAATCCCACAGCCACAGTCCCTACAGGGAGGAACATGGGAATGGAGGGAGAGCATAGGCAAGTCACACCGGGCAGCAGACACAAGAAACTTCTTACCTGAGTCTCTGGCTTAAGAGTCGGAGGTGGGTCTGTGGAAGCAATAAAAAGCTGAGTCAAGTGACTAGGAAATAGTACGCAAAAACCCCGCCTTTGAACCTTGGAGATTCCAGGTGATGAACCCCGTCCTGTCCTAGGTGGCCGGCCCCGTCGGGGCGAGAGGCGCCCAGCTGGACTGGACACGCCCCCCGCGCCCCTTCCGCCCGGGAGGGGCGGAGTCTGGGCGCCGCGCCCTCCGAGGCCTCGCTATAGCGCTCCCCTTCCCCCACCCCACCGGAGGCCCGGCGCCCCGCCCCCCGCTCGCGGCTCCGCCAGTCTACTTGGCTCTCTCCGCGCCCCACCCCGCCATACCGCTCCCGGAGCCCGGCCCGGGCCCCCACTCGGCTCCGTCCTTCACACGCGCTCGGAGCTCCGAGTTGGCGCTCGGTCGGGCTCCGCCGCCCAGGGGCCGAGATGACCACGCCGAGCCGCTCCCCGCCCTCCGGCCCCTTCCCCCGGCGCACGAGGCCGGGCGCGCCCCTCTCCCCCACCCCCGAACACGCTCCGGCACACACACAGCCGGCCCTCCCGCGCGTCCGGGACGGACCCGGCGAGCTCGCTCCCGGACGCGGCCCCCCGGCCCCCCCACATCGTGCTCCCCTCAATTTCGCCGTCCCTCCGCCCCCATCCGGGGCCTTGGCCCCTCCCCGTCTCGAGCTCTCCGGGTTCCCCGCCGGGGCCCCGGGCCCCGTCCTGAGCTCCTCCAGCCGCCGGCCGCCCCCCCTCCGCTCGCCCCCCCCCGCCCCCGAACTCACCAAGCTGTGAACCCCAAACTCAGTCCCCTCCGCCCAAGCAGCGACTCCCCAGCAGCGCCGCCGCCGCCGCCGCCCGCCTCACCCTCCACAACTCCCGGGCTCCAGCCCTCGCCGACCGGCCCCCCCCGGCAGGCCGCCGGTCCCCGCTCCACCCCCACCCGCCCCGCCGTCCCCGCACCGGCCCGGCGCCCTCGCCCCGCAGCCGCCCCGGCAGCGGGCTCCCCGCCACAGACAATGCCCAGACCCGCTCTGCTCCCCACAACTACCCGATCACCCCTAACAATCGCCAGGCGAGCTCCGGCGGCAACTCCCGGAGCTCCGGCACCGCCGCCACGAACTCGCCCGCCGCGGCCAACTCCGGGCCCCTCGCTCAGCCCCGGCCCCGGCCTCCCGCCTCCCAACTCCCCGGCGCCAGGGCCCCGAGCAGTCCGAGGCCCTCTCAGCCCTGACCCCCGCACGCCCGGGCCCCCGGCCCCGGCCCCGGGCCTCCCCCTCCACAAACACCGCCGGCTCTCAACTCCCCTGGCCCGGCCTCCCACCTCTTTCTCCCAGGGCTCGCAACTCGCCGCCCTCCCAGCCCCGGCGCCGGGCCCCCGACCCCGCTCCGCACATCCCCGCGGGGCTCCGGGGCTCGGCCTCCAAGTTTGCCAATGGATCCCCCAGCCGCCCCCCACCGCTCGGTGCCGGTCGAGGGCTTACCTTCGGGACTGGGCTCCGCCATGGCTTCCAGCATCGCCCCCTCCCCACCTCCCGGCCCGGCGCCCCCTTCCCCTGAGCCGGGGATCCCGGTGCTGCCTCCGGTGCTGGCTGCTCCTACGGCCTCGCTTCGCAGAAGTGTACGCTTCGGCCGGGCTGGAACTCCAGTCCGCTAGCCGCTGCCGCCACCTCCCTCCACCACAGCCTCCCGCACTCCCGGACCGGGCCCCCCTCCCCCCGCGCCGCCGGCCGCCTGCTCCCTCCTCCTCCTCCTCCTCCTCCTCCTCTCTCCTCCTCCTCCTCCTCCTCCTCCTCCTCTCTCCTCCCCCCCCACTCCTCGCCTGTCCTACCCCCACCCCTCCCCTCCAGCGCTGGCGCGCAGTGCATCAAGGGCTTTGTAGTCCGCCGGAGGCCCACGGACAGGAGCGCGTAAGAGCCTCCAGAACTTCAGTTCCCAGCAAGCCACGTGCTAGAACATGCGCAGTAAAAACGCTCCCTCTCCGCCGGGGAGTGGCGGGGAGATCAGGAGCCTAAGAGTAGAGCGGAAAAGCGCGCGCGGACTCTTGGGAGATGTAGGCTGGGCGGGACCAAGAAAGGAGAGGAAGAAGGGATTAAAACTCTCGGCCACCATACTGCCTCATTTGCACCTTCTTTCTCCCCAGGGGGACCGCCCCACTTCCGGCCAGACGGTGAAATGGTTGCTGGGAAATGAAGTCCTTCTGGCAATAAAGGCATCCTCTTCCCAGTTTTGTTCCCAGTTGGAATTCCACTCCATGGCAAGCTCACATGCTGGCATAAGTTCTGCAAATGACATGCAGCTGAAGACACTCCTATTACTACCTGCCACACTAGTATCCCCTCTTAACCCACTGAACTGTGATAAGCTTAATCTAAAGCAGGTGTTTTCCAACTTCTTATGAATTCATAATAAAAAGCAGAGTACTACACTGGGTTCAAAGCCAGCCTGAGCACAAAAGTCCTAGAGACTCTTATTTCCAGTTAGCCACCAGAAAACCGTATGCAGTGTTGTAGCTCAAGTAGAGCACTGCTCTTAAGCTGAAGAGCTCAGGGACAGCTCCCAGGCCCAGAGTACAAGCTCCATGACCAGAAAAAGGAAAATCAGAGTACTTCTTTAACATCAAAACGTAGTATAGTATATAAAACTAAAGTTTAATGAAAAAAAATTCAAAAATATTCCACTCACAGAAAAATGTACCTGCCAAACAGCCAAAACAAAAGGAAGCACTCAGCCAGGAATGGTGGCTCATGCCTATAATCCAATCCTAGATACTCAGGAGGCTGAGATTTGAGGATCTCGGTTCTAAGCCAGCCCAGGCACTAAAGTCCATGAGACTCTTATCCCGAGTTAACCACCAGAAAAGCGGGAAGTGGTGCTATGGCTCAAGGGGTAAGGCAGGAGTCTTGAGCAGAAGAGCTCAGGGACCATGCCCAAGCATTCAAGTTCCACGACCAGTAAGCGGGGCAGGGGAAGCACTCAAAGCCCTGAGCTCAAGCCCTGGAGTTGGCATTTTGTGTGTGTGTGTATGTGTATGTGTGTGTGTGTGCAAGCACAGGCCGGTATATACCAAATACCAAATAGTATACATGAGAAGCCTACAAAATGTATATTAAATAACATTTAAAAAATACATTTAGATAAATATACCCTTTTCAGAGAAGGAAACCCTCAACTTGAACAAAATAAGCCAAAATCTATTTTCAGCCTTCTTCCTTTTTCCTCATTCATCTTTTCTCCACCTGTGAAAGAAACATTCCAGAGACAAAAAGCAAAAGGAGAAAGGAAAAACACAGGCAAAATTCAGTTCAGCTTGGTGGTTTCCTTTTTATTGATGTGCCTCCTACCCCTCCAATTTCAGTCCATTCCATCTACCCTCCCAAAGAGAAGGTAGTGAAAGGAAGGATTGTTGGGGTTTTGAGCCCCTTGGGCAGTTAGAAAGGAAATAGAAACCAAACAATCGCTGGATGTGACAGAGATTGACAGTCAAGAAGCCTAAAGCAGAATGGGTCAAGAGGGTAAAAGGAAGGAGAAGAAAGAAAAAGGAGAGGTACAAGAGGCCCCGTCCACCATTACCCCTCCCGCTGAGAGAGGATGGAGAGAAAGCCTTGAACATTAATAAGTGTAGGTCCTGAAGAAGGGAGATGGTGTTTGAGCCTGAAGGAGATGGTTGAGTCAGGGAAGGGACACCACCTCTCTCCTCGAAGAATGGGACCCCCCACCTTTGGGGCAGTAGCTTCACAGACCGTAGACACTTTCATCACTGTAGGCAATGTATAGAAAGAAGTCTTCTTCATGGTGTTCCTAGAATGAAAGTAGAAAATGGTACTCAGGTAACCAGGCCTCCGTTACTTGACTCATCTATACCCAGACACATTCTTCAATTCTTTTTTCTGTTGAGATGGAATCTAACTATGTATCCTCGATTGGCCTTGAACTTACTATATGTAGCCCAAGCTGCCTTCCAACCCATAATCCTTCTGCCTAAGCCTCACAAGTGGTGATATTACATGCATGCATCCCCATCCTTAGGTAAGAACATTTTAGCGTGTGTGTGCAGATGCTGGAGCTCGAACTCTGGGGTCTTTTGCTCTCAACTGCCACTCTACCACTTGAGCTACACCTCCAGTTCTAGCTTTCAGATGATTAACCATTGGTAAGCATCTCAGGATTTTTCTGGTGGGACTGGCTCTGATATGAGATCCCAGTCTCCAGAGTAGTTAGGATGAAGGTTATAAGTCAGGAGCTCTTAACAATAATCACTGTTGTAGCTGATCCTAGGACTTGAACTCTGGACCAGGTCCCTGAACTTATTTTGCTAAAGGCTAACACTCTAACACTTGAGCCACAGCCCCACTTCTGCCTTTTTCTGAGTAGTTTATTAGAGATGAAAGTCTCATGGACTTTCCTGCCTACACTGGCTTTGAACCATGATCCTCAGGTCTCAGCCTCCTGAGCAGCAAGGATTATAGGCGTAAGCCATTAGCACTTGGCAAGAATTTTTTTTTTTTTTTTCCAGTTCTGGGGCTTGCAGTCAGGGCCTGGGCACTGTCCTTGAACAATTTTTGGTCAATGCTAGCACTCTGCCACTTGAGCCACAGTGCCACTTCCAGCTTTTTCTGTGTATGTGGTACTGGTTGAACCCAAGGCTTCATGCACATTAGGCAAGCACTCTACTACTCCCAGCCCAAGAACTATTATTTTTAAAGGCCTCAAAAATGAGTGCCTTGACTCACTCCTTCAAAGTCCAGGCCCTGGAAGCCAAGCAATATTATCCTTGCAAAATCCCGAGTACAAGTATTTTGCTGGTCTGCTAATGGCTCACATCTGTAATTGTAGCTACTCAGGAGGCTGAGGATTATAGTTCAAAGCCAAGGCCCAGCATGAAAGTCCATGAGACTCTTATCTCCAGCTAACCATTAGAAAACCAGAAGTGAAGCTGTGGCCCAAAGTGATAGAATGCTAGCCTTGAGCAAAAACAGCTCAGAGACACCGCCCTGGCCTCACAACTGACAAGAAAATGTTATATGTGTGTATATCACACACACACACACACACACACACAAAATACATTTCCAGTTCTGGGGCTTGACTCAGGGCAGGGATATTGTCCCAGAGCTTGTTTATGCTCAAGGCTAGCACTCTATACTTCAACCACAGAGCCACTTCCAGCTTTTCCTGTTTATGTGGTACTGAGGAATCAAACCCTGGGCTTCATGCATGTTAGGCAAGCACTCTATCACTAAGCCACATTCCCAGGCCATATATAGAGATATATCTTTAACTGTTGTTTGATATCTTGGTACTAGACAGACAGCGAGGCAGAGTCACCATCAGAATAGTTCTTCTAACTCACTCGTCTCTTCCCTTCTCTCTACTCTCACTTCTCTGTGCAAAGCCCATCCCAAGACTATCATGAAATTTTAAGGCTAGCAAGTCAGCAGTCCAAGAACTGAAGATTTTCAACTCTCTTAAGGCTTCTCTTGAAAACCCCCACTAGTTCCCAGGTACCATACCTGGTAGAGCTGACCCATTGTGGCACTAGTGGGTGGAATGACATTGTTGACAAAGAAAAACAAGGCATCCTCAGCTCGGAGATGAATTCGCTTCCTGATCAAGAAATAGAACTGACCAACTGCCAAAGATAAAAGGTGCAAGAGAGTTAGAGATCATCAACATAAGAAAATAATAAACCCAACCCAGCTGTTAGGTGGAGCATCCCCAGAGATGGCACATCCACCCTCAGGAGGCAAATTTGGGTCTTAGGTCAAATTCCTACCTGTGAGATCAGAAGGCACCAGGTATTTCTTTTTGTCCAGATCTCCTATCCGAGCTTTAGGAGCCTTTTCTACTATCACCTGACAAAAAGAAAATGTAAATTAGAAGATGTAAGACATACAGCTCCACAAGTCAAGAACTCAAGCTACAATGTTTCCAGTACTTAAACCTATGCCAATCTCATTTCTCTTTGTCCTGTACACAAGGTGCGGTCCCTAAATAGTGGCCGGAACCCACCAGTTCACCTTTCTATCCACGATCGATCCCAAATAGCGCGTCATAATAAACAACCATCTTACTCAGAGGTACAGGGTGGTGTACCTGGGTGGATTTAGCTTCACTGTCGAAAACCTAGCTAGCTGGGAGGATGAGTGCATGACCATGTGAGCTTCCGGCTGTCAAACTTAAGTCTTAAGACCTCCACTCCCAGGGAGGCCAGGATCGGTGTCTCTGCCAGGCTGTCTCTGTGTGTGTGTCTCTCTCTGCTGCATCCCTTCCCCTCCACTCCACTCTTTTCACTCCCGGCCACAGAACAGTAGTTTCGAGCTTTCTCAGCCCCACCACAAAGTGCAGGCTGAAGCCGCCGCGTAGCCCGTCCCGAAACCCAGGCCGAGCTGTGGCGTCAGCGCCCGCGCCCGCGCCCGGCGCCCGGCGCCGCCTGGGCCCTGGCTACCATCCTCACCGGGACCCGGTCCGGGTATTTCTTCCTGATCTTCTCGCCCTCGGAGCGGCGCTTCTCGAACGGATGCTCTTCTTTGTACACGAACTTCATCCTCCCGGGAACCGGGCTGGACCGAGACGCGCAGAGGGAACCCGGGGGAGGGGGGCCGGGATAGGGGGCGGCGGCGGCGACAGCGGCGGCGGAGGCGACGCGCAGGCAGACTCAGCGGAAAGATCCACGGCTTTGCGCCACTTCCCTATTCACCAACCCCGCCCCCGACCATCCGGGAGCACCCCGCCGGCTGAGCTACGCCACTAGCGGAGCGCAGGATCGCCGCTAACGCGGCAACACCCTCACCCCCCCCCCCCCCACGGCCCCCGACGCAGTCGGCGTAGTCGCGGTGGAACCTAGTTGTGGGCTGCGCAGGAAACGTGGCAAAGATGGTTGGTTTTTGCTGTTGCTGTAAATAACTGAAAACCCTTCCCTGATCTCCATCCCCCACGAATCGGGGGAGACAGGGGGTCGGCGGTGGTGAAGGGGCTTGGGTCTCCAGACGTTCTTTTCGGAAGTTACGCAGGAGGAAGGGCAGACAATTACAAGGCTGGCTATTCACGAAACGCGTGGTTACGCTGAAGGCGGCCGTTGACACCAAAACAAAATAGTACCCTAGAGAAGATGAGATCCAGAAATAACAGTGTGGAGAGGCAGGAGAGGCTTTGAGAGGCGCGCACAACACTTAAGGTTCACAAACGCGGGGCCCGGTAGGAACCGCAGAAGAGATCCGAAGACTAGGGGCCATGCCAGCGCGGAGGAACACTGCAGGCGCGTAGCTGAGGTCATGTGACCTCGGAGGGCGAGCGTCACGTGGCTAGTGGGAAGTAGAGCCGGCTAGGGGCGGAGCCGCCGAGGAGGTGGAGCCGGACAGGAGCGGATAGGCCGCAGCCCCGCCCCGAGCTGAGCCGCAGGGCGCCTCGGTGCCAGCAGCCAGAGGGCAGTGCCTGCTTAACATATTCCTGTCAGCCCCCCGCCCCCCACCGGTAAAACCCCGCCTGCATTTTTAGGGGTCAGGTTTCTTCTTTAGGTCCTGCTGCTCTGAAGCTGTCCTTCCATCCCCCACCAAGGCATCTGGTCCCTTAGGCCCCTGTTCCATCCTCATATACTAAAACCCACTTTTCCCTTCACCCCAGTGGCAGTCTTTCCCCCTCTGTCTCAGGGACAGAGTGGGACGGGAACAAAGTTGCCTCCATTTCCCCAATACCCAGTGAAGGACCTAGGGCAGATTTGGTTTCAAAGTTATAATGCATGGTTTAAAAGAGAGGAAAGGGGGAATAAAAGAGAAAGTTGGTTACAGGTAATGGGGACTCTAGAGAAAGAAAAACTGAGGGAAGGACAAGTTTGGGGGAAGATCCAGTGGCCCAAAATCCCAATCTCCCACCCATAGCCCTTGGAGCAGGAGTGAAGAATTAGATCAGTTTTGTACAAGAATTTTTAAAAAATCAAATCACAACAAAGCTGACTTGGCTTCTCTTTGAGCCTCCGGGATCACTGTATATATGTCTCCCACTCTGGCCAGTCCTGCCTCTCCAACAGACATTGTTTCAGCTCTCCAAGGCTTCCACCTGTCCCAGTCTGGGATTTCCATGGAGTGTGAACACGAAGTTAGAGTGAGGCTGCTTCACAGTCTGGCCCATGTGTCCATCAAGACTCCAAGTGGAGTGTAGGGCTCCCAGGGCAGAGAGGGATGGGAGGGGTAGACCCTGCCCAGGCAGTCCTCACATTGGACAGAGCAACGAAGGCATCCCAAGGGCTGGCCCTCCCTTTCCCCCCCACCCCAATGCAGGTGGAGGGGGAGCAGCTGTCACCAGAGCCTATGTTGGTGAAGGTTTCGGCTCAGCACGGAACGGACATCAGCGGTGAACCTGGGATGACAATAACGTGTTGGTGAAGTACCTTACAGTTGACATGTTCACAACACTAACAGAAGGCAGCCTCACTGGAGAAGTGAGACTTTCACATGAGACAGGTTCAATGGGACTAAAATCTAACAGCTGAAAGTGATGATCTTTGGAGTAAGAAGATCTGTTTCAAACACTAAATCTTTAAGGGAAGAGAGGTAAATAAGTAAAACAGGACCAACTTTTTTTTATTCTCGGGATTCCTCATCCTTCTTCTTTCCTGAGAAATCGAGGTGTCTACAGCCCACTTCCCTTACCTGAGAGCATCCAGCATTGGGAGCAGGTTAAGAAGGGCCGTGTCACTCGGGTCACTGAACCAGGATTTGATCGGGATAGCGTTGTCTAGAGTGGATGAGATGCAGATGAGAAGAAACGAAGAATTCAAGAAAACCTGTTTTGTTTATTCTAGAAAAATTCCTTTAAAATCCATACTGTCCATGTCCCACTCCCACAATCAACAACTTAACACTTCAGTTTGTTCTCAAAAGCAAAATTAAAGGGCCTGGTGCATGGCCTAGTGGTAGAGTAAAGCCCTGGTTTCAACTCCTCAGTACCACAGACACACAAAATCTGGAAGTGGTGTTGTGACTCAAATGGTAGAGTGCTGACCTTGAGAAAGCCCAAGAAACAGTGCTCAGGCCCTGAGTTCAAGCCCCAGGACCGCCCCTCCCCCCCAAAAAAAAGTAAAATTAAATATGAATCTCCAGATATCAGATTCGATGTGAGGCTCCTAGTCAAACTTAGTATATTAGCGGGGCCTCACTTCATGTTAATTGATTTGGAAATTAATTATGAAATGGACAAATGGAGGAGGGGTATTATTTGAAATAACTAGTGTTTATACCTGCAGTATACCAAGGAATCTTAGCTTTGTAGGGCCAAGGCCAAGGTGTCCTGCTTACCAGCTCTCTATATTTGAAATACTTTCCTGAGGTGGGGTAGGGATTTAATTCAGTGGTAGCTTGCATAGAATGTATAGTCAGTCCCTGGTTTCAATTTCCAACACAAAAACAAAAACAAAATCAGAGGTACCTGGGGTGTACCTCAGTGGTAAAGATCCTGGATTCTATACTTAGTAGCACCACCAAAAAGGAAAGAAAAAAATAAGTTCAAGCTAGCCCAACTATACAATACTCTGTTTCAAAAAAATAAAATAAAATAAATCAGAGATAGCATGACTCCAAATGGTAAAGTGCCAACTGAGCAAGCAAACCCAAGGGCCAGAGTTTAAACTCCAAAAAAAGAAAGGAAGAAAAGAAAGAAAGAAAGAAAGAAAGAAAGAAAGAAAGAAAGAAAGAAAGGCCTCCCCAACCTCCCCCCATACCTGGATGGCTCCTATAAGCCCCTGGGGAGTTATCTAGGATCACAATGCTGGAGAGGTCACTGTGGACTACAGAGAGGTCCTTGATGTAGCTGCCCAACTCCAAAGTGCAGTGCTGGAAAGCAGAAGATTATGTATTGCCATATCCCCATGAGGACAAATGTCTCACTCTCAGATCCCTTCCTCCCTCTTTTCCCAGTCTGCATCTCCAACCTTAGTCTAGCCACTTACCTGTCTATAGTATCTCCTCTTGAGAATGCTTCTGCTGTTGTCCAGTTTGTCTGCCACTGCAGAGCCATAAATCTCCATGCTTGCTGTAAACACCACCAGTTCATACCACTGGCTTACCTGAAATAGATTGGTGGGAGGATAGAGGTTTAGGAGAGAGACAGATGTGTATAATATAAGGTGATTCATTTGTTTAGACACTTCTCTTTCAATCAAGTCCTTCCGGTCTTAAAGCAACATCACATGTCTCTAAGTACACAAAACTTTGAACTTCCTCCCCCAAACTTTCAAATTCAGTGTCTGAGATATCATGTAGCCTTTCAGATTCAGATATACAGACACAAAAGCACAGGATACCTGTGGAAGGACAGAATTACATTAATATAACAGATGAATCACCAAATACTATAAACTACTTCCTTACAAAACTTCTTTAGCCCATGTCTCATCCTTTTCTCCAGAGCCCAGCAACTAGTTCATCACAAAGTTTGCCTTTATCTCAAGTGCACTCACCACTTCTAGGAAGAAATCCACATGAGGTCTCTTATGTACAAAAAACCGCACAGGATGTTTGTCAATTACCACCTATAAAGGAACAGGGAATGGCTGGGGAAGTCCCAGTATGCCACCATGCAGGCCTCCAGGACACACACACACACCCTGTTACCACCACTTCCACTGGTTGCTTCTTTGCTTTAAGGAACCCAGCCCTGGGACGACTGGGTAAGAGAGTGGGGGGGTCAAGGCAGGGTAACAGACGTAAGCATTTCATCCCTCTCCAGCCCTACACACCTTGAGGATGAAGTCAGGAGGTGTTCCGGGCCGCACTGTAGGCCTCAGGACCCCATCATGATGAGAGTGAATAAGTGTCTCATCCAGATCCAGCACCAGGATCTTCCTCTTCACCTGGGCTGAACCACAATGGGAAGGAACAACAAGAACGGACCTCCAGCCCAGAGCTGGGACCCTACCTCCCAAAGCCTTTCTAGCCAGTGTACTCACCTAGCCTATTCCGGGACACAGGCGATAAGGGAAGGATATCATATCGAACAGTTTGATACTGAATTACCTAAGAATAACCAGAGAAAAAGAATTAGACACTTTAACAAGGAAACCTTTTCTAATAACAATAACAGGCAACAAATAGTGGACATTTGATAGGCATTATATGTATGATTTAGGATTATTTCACTTAATCCTTAAGATTTAAAAAATAGGGCTGAGCTAAGCATGGTGGCTCATGCCTGTAATACTAGCTACTCAGAAGGCTGAGATATGAAGATCACGGTTCAAAACCAGCTCTTGTTCAAATCTAGTCCCAGCACTAAAGTCCATGAGACTCTTATCTCCATTTAGACACTAGAAAATGGGAAGTGGTACTGTGGCTCCAGGGGTAGTGTGGTAACCTTGAGGTGAGATCTGAGGATCATGGTTCAAAGTCAGCCCAGGCACTAAAGTCCCTGAGAGCCCTGTGGCTCTAGGGGTAGGGTAGTAGTCTTGAGCTGAAGAGCTCAGGGACAATGCCCAGGCCCAGTGTTCAAGCTCCAAGACCTTACCAAAAAAAAAAGAAAAAAGGTTTAAAAAAGCTCAAAGAGTGGCCGGGAGTTTGGCCTAGTGGTAGAGTGCTTGCCTAGCATGCATGAAGACCCAGGTTCGATTCCTCGGTACCCCACATACATAGCAAAAAGCCAGAAGTGGTGCTGAGGCTCAAGTGGTAGAGCTCTAGCCTTGAAAAAGTCCAAGGACAGTGCTCAGGCCCTGAGCTCAAGCCCAGGACTGGCAAAAAAAAAAAAAAAAAAAAGACTGTAAAAAAGCTCAAAGAGCCAGTGACTGGTAGTTTACACTTATAATCCTAGCTATTCAGGAGGCTGAGATCTGAGGATCCTGGTTCAAAGCCAGCTCCAACAATAAAGTCTGTGAGACTCTTATCTCTAATTAACGACTAGAAAACCAGAAGCGGTATGGAGGCTCAAGGGGTAGGTCAGTAGTCTTGAGCTAAAGAGCTCAGGGACAACACTCAGGCCCAGAGTCCAAGCCCCACCACTGCCAATAAATAAACAAACAAATAAGTAAATAAATACATAAGGGTGAGGGTGAAGCTCAATATAGGGCACTCGTGTAGCCTATAGGAAGCACTGGGTTCAATCCCCAAGACAAAACAAAACAAAAGACAATTCTCCTATTATTCCATTTGTGTGTGTATGTGCCAGTACTGGAACTTAAACTCACAGCCTCTCACTCTTGCTTAATTTGTTTTGTCAGTCATGGGGCTTGAACTCAGGATCTGGGTGCTGTTCTTGAGCTTTTATGCTCAAAGCTAGTGCTCTACCACTCTGAGCCACAGCACCACTTCTGGTTTTCTAGTGGTTGAGGTAAGAGTCTCATAGACTTTCCTTTCCTGAGTAGGTTTCAAACCATGATCCTCAGATCTCAGCATCCTCAGTAGATAGGATTATAGGTATAAGCAACAGTACGTAGTTATTGCAATATTTTTTGAGAATGGTGAAACAGGCTTGGGGAGGGGGCTTTAATAACCCTTGTCTGATGCCACATAGCTAGACTTATCTACTCAACCAAATAAAAACTCCGTGAGAGCATGAATTTTGTTTCAATCATGGCTATTTCCAAATGCCTAGAACACTGTAGAGAAAGGGTAGTAAGTAAAAATTAGTAAATATCCTCTCAGCCTGATGATGAGCGAACACATAGATGCATCATTCTCACCACAAGGACTCTGGTCATTCGCATCCTCTCCCGTTGGGAGCCAAGGGCCTCAGACTCTTGGCAGACAAGGAATAATAATCATGAGAGGAAGTCCTTGGATCTCTAAGGGGAATAGAGGATAAGGGAGCCCAGAGGTTGTCAGGTCAGCTAAGTTCTTCTGGCTAGTGGCCACCAAGCCTATTTTAACCAGCCACCTGTCTACTCATGTCTTTACTAGCCAAGTCACAAGTTGCAGCAAACCTCAGCCCTCTGAACAGCTTCCTTACCTACGGCAAGGCGGAGAGTACTGGAAAGCCCCACCTGCCAGGCTGGCTGACAAGAGTATGGAGAAGGCTAGTGAAGTAAGAGAGCTGAGAGAGGTGATGGATGGAACAAGGACATCACCACCTCAACCTTCCAGTTCTGCTTCTCCAAGCAATGTCCAAAGGCTATTTCCTCATACTCATCTCCATGTGTGATGATTTCCTTCCTGT
The DNA here is from genome assembly GCF_031878675.1 of Megascapheus bottae. NCBI lineage: Eukaryota > Metazoa > Chordata > Mammalia > Rodentia > Geomyidae > Megascapheus > Megascapheus bottae. The sequence goes on along the minus strand of NC_143525.1, from coordinate 12,075,796 downwards.
TACTTTCTTGTAAAGCAAAAACATTCTTCAGTCCATACGTAGGCCCCAAGCCACACTAGAACTAGTCTCCCTTTCTGCAAACCTACAGGCTCTCTTCCCTTTAATCCCAAGCTATCTGTCCTTCTTTGCTCCCTGGGCCTATGATGAGGGCTGAAACAGCTCGGGTGTCTTGCCCTGCTATCTCAGGTTGCACATGCTGGGCATGTAGGGAATGCTCCAAGTATCTGTCAGAAGAGGGGGTGGGGAACCAGAGTGAAGAGAAGAGAGGACAAAAGGCTGCAGGGTCAGTGCTGCTCGAAGGAGAGCAATTTTAACTGGAATTAAGTGTTCAAATAGATGGGCTACACTATTTACTACTACATCTAGGAAATTCATGAGTTACAGAGAAGGAGAGATTCTCAGAACAGGGTCCAGCAGAATAGACTGACAGCTGTCAACACATAAAAGAAAATCCCACAAGCTAGCTGTCTCAGCTTCTCTGATCTCAAATTTTTCTTCTTGTCTCCTTGCTGCCTTAGGAGACTAGCCCTCCCTACAATCCCCAACATAAAGCAAAGTCCTCATCCTCAATCAGGATGTGGAAGGAATATTCTGGTAGTGGAGTGAGTGAACCCAATGTCAGGCCATTCCTCCAAATCAACTAAGTCAATCCCCACTACTTCTAGGACTGTCTCATAATTTGCTTTGCCTGAGGCTGTCCCTCTGTGATTCTATTCTGTCAACTTGTATTGGAGTATGCCACAAATATAGCCCTCTGTAGCCCTGCTCAGTCAATGTTCCTTAAAAATCTGACTTCAGAGAATTTGTCTCAGGGATGATGAGAACACAAGAGCACATTCATTAAATGCTATTAGTTGAAGGAGCTTTGACCTTGGAGAAAAGCTAGGGGGAGGGAGCCCACAGATGATTGGGAACATGAACACAGTCTCCACTGGCCACAGTATCCCTTCATAATGCACTGGGACTCCTGGGGAAGCAAGCTCGTCTCCAAGTGCAAGGTTCACAATTGATCACCCAGTTCTGTAACAGGGATGTCCAACATGAATGTGTTCCCTTCCATAACTAAAGACATCCATCATAAAAGCAGCTTTTTCAATGCCAAGACTTTCACTATATCCCTATACCCACACCCACACTGGGAAACGTTTCCTGGGTCTTTCTGGAGGACTTTCCTTTGATGGGAAGAACCACAGCGGTTTCTCTACACCCAGGACTTTCCCCTAGTTTCGTCCATCCTGGTTACATATGCCCTTCAATCCACCCCCACCTTGACACACAAGCCAATCTCTCCTAGACCAAACATACCCGGAGGCTCTAATAGGAGGGTCTTTCTCCACCCCAAATCAACAGTTCCGGTTGCCAGCAAACAGGTGTTCCCCGACTCCCGGTTTCTTTAGCAACTCTAAGTCTTTCTTAAAGAAAGCCCCACCCACCACTCTAGCCCCCAAGAGTTCCCAGATCCTGCACCACCATCTAGGCCACCAAAAATGAGATCGGAAAAAAAAAAAAAAAAGCACCCAATCTCGGTTCCATTGTAAGGTCTCCTCCCCCCTCCAAGGTCCCCAAGACTCCATTCCTAGGCCCAGAGGCTCAACATACACCAAGTCCAGAACCGCTGACAGTGAACCCCAACAACCCCAGCACACACCCCAACTCACCGTGCGGATCTGCCTCCGTAAAAGGTAAATGAAGAAGCTCCAGAGCTTGGCGGCGAAGGCCACGAACGTGCGCAGCCCCAGCAGACACTGCGTCCGCATCATCCCGATGACCCCGGCACCGCCGGCCCCGGGGCCCCCGCGGCCCAGCTCCGCCAGCCCCCCGGGGGCAGCCCCCCGCCTCCGGGAGGGAGAACGGGGGCCCCGAGTGGCAGGAGAGGCTGCAGCGATTGGCACCAAGCGGGCGGCTCACGGAGCCACCCCCGGCGAGGGAGAAGCCCGGCGGAATCGGGAGCTGGGGGACAGGCGTGGGCAGCCCGCGGGGGCCCACATGGACGGGGAGTGGCAGAGATGCCTTCACGGAGGTTTCTGGCAGAGACAGGTCAGGCTAGGATGGGGTCCTCGGAGACCAGGAGGGAAGGGGTATAGAGAAATGGGGGAGGGGGCTGTGGGGGAGGGGGTCAGGGAGGGAGGGGGAGGGGAGGAGGGGGAAGTGGAGGATGGCCCGCTGCGCAGGCGCGCTGGGGAGCTGCCCTCGGGAAAGGGGCGGGTGGGGGCCAGCGGCGCGCGAAAGGCCTCGACGGCAGAGAAGGAGCAGGCGGAGCGCTGGAGCGAGGAAGGGGGAGGGGGGGCCGGAGGGCGCGGAGCGCTGGGCGGAGGTGGCCTCCCCCTCCCCGAGGCCGGGGGTCCCCTAGCCGCTGAAGAGCTGGGCTGCAGCCTCTGCAGCTGGTTTTCCCACTCTGACAGGCGCCATTTTACTGCCCAGAGGGCTCCCTCCTCCTGTTTCCCCCCTCCCCTTCCCTTCTGACAATACTTCCGGTGGTGACGTGTAATCGCTTCACCCGGATTACTGTTCCTTCTACTCGGTCTTAAGGGGAGTAGGGTTCAGGAAAGTGAAGAGTCCCCAGAACAAGGCTGCAGTCCTGCGCACGCGCGGGAAGGGCGGCTAGGCGGGGCGTGGGCCGCAGTCTCCAATGACGTGACGGGGCGGGGCACGTCACGTGCCCTAGGTTCGGCCGGCGCGGGGGAGGAAGGGAGGAAGACTGGTGCGACGCCCTTCCTCTCCCTCCGACAGCTCTCCCCAGGCCTCTTCCCGCCGCGATCACAGTGAACATGCAGACCGGATGGCTTTCTGTACGTGTTCCGAGGCCGGGGAGAGGATCCTTCGCGCCAGCGCCCTGGGAATACTGAACACGAAATCCCCTCTCATTCCAGACTTCTGGTGGCTGTAATCCTGAGCGCCACGCCCCGGCGAGGCGGGGCCGGCGCCGTGACGTCATCGGGGTGCGTCCGCAGACGCGCGGGCTGCGTGGAGATGCTGGAGTCGTTGGCCTTCGGTGGCCTGGTGCTGCTTCGAGGTGGGAGGCTGAGGCCGCGGGGGTGGTGGGGAGCCCGGCCTCGCGGGGAGCGGGGGAGTAAAGGGAAAGGGCCCTCGGTCACAGGGAACGGGAGAGGTCGCCACAGGCTCATGAAGTCGGAAATCTCGTGAACGAATGGATTGGGTCCCTCGCTCTCCCCAGATTCCGTGGAGTGGGAGGGGCGCGGTCTCCTGAAGGCTCTGGTCAAGAAATCTGCGCTAGGGTGAGTTAATCTCCCAGTGCCTCTCCATTCTGCCCTGGCTTGGAAGGGAGTCTGTTCCTGACTCTTCATTTTCCCCTCATCTCCGCCCTAGCGGGGAGCAAGTCCATGTCCTGGGCTGTGAAGTGAGCGAGGAAGAATTTCGAGAAGGTTTTGAGCCGGATGTCAACAGCCGGTAAGTAAATTTCGGAAGGGATTTCATTAGGTGTAGGTTCTCGGGGGTCTAACGGACTTCCTCAGCAGTTAAAAACAACCCACAACTTGGTGTGTAGGTAGTGACATTGGACAGCCATATCTAGCGGGAGGGAAGCAAGTGAGACCATACTACATGTTTCCAACAAGCTCTTTGGTTCCCAACTATTATCCTAACCTTCAAGCCATTAGATGTTATCTCCAGCAAATTAGTGGAAGCTAATAGTGTATTTCCTCAGCTGTATGCCTCCAAAATTATTGATTTGTGTGTATGTGCGCACGCATGTGTGTGCTAATACAGGTGTTCAAACTGAGGACCCTGTCCTCTTGCTTGGCTTTTTTTTGCTCAAGGCTGGAGCTCTACCATTTGAGCCACACTTGCGCTTCTGGCTTTTTGTTGATTCAGTGGAGATAAGACTCTTAATGGATTTGTATGACTGGACTGGCTTCAAACTGGAAGTCTCAGATCTCAGCCTCTTGCATAGCTAAAATTACAGGCAGGAGCCATCATCACCCAGCAAAATCAGTAATAGTTTTAAGTCAGCAAACTGATTTTTCTGACAGGTTTGATTACTTGTAGCATTTCACAGGCTGAAGTTTTCTCTTGGTAACAGTTTCTTACTGTCTTTGTCATTTGTCGGCCATTTTAAGGCCCGCATCCCTAAACTTGAACATTGCCTAGTTAAAAACATTCTACCTTTGTGAAACATTCTGATATTTCATAGCAAAATTGTCAGAAGCCTGTTTTTCACAGGCAACAATTTTAAGAGCCTAAAGTTTATTTATCTTTTGTTCCCTGTGGTGAGCAGCTTCTTCCCTTCTCCCCTCACCCCCAGTCTTGGGGCTTGAACTCAGGGCCTGAGCACTGTCCTTGGACACTTTCTGCTCAAGACTAGCATTCTGCCACTTAAGCCACAGCACCACTTCTGGTATTCTCTGTGTATATGGTTCAGGGCTTCGTCTATGCTACACCAGCACACTACCACTAGGCCACGCTCCTGTCTGAGCAGCTTAAAAGTATTCACTGAAAGAATGGATGTGAATCTTGAGGAGGATGAGTAAAGATAAGGAAGGAATAGTGATGATTTAAGCCATTCAAAATAGAGACCCCAGAAGTTAAGAGAGTAATAGAAATGAACTGGGTGTATAGATCATGCCTGCACTCCTAGCTATTTAAGAGATAGAGTGAGGGAGAGGAATTGTCCATGGTGTGAGGCCAGCCTAAACATGAAAGTTTTGTGACGTCATCTCAGATAATGGCTAGATTCAGTGGTGCTCACCTGTCATCCCAGCCATAAATGGAAGCACAGATAGCTTCTTAATCCAGAATTTTACAGGCATAAAGAAAGATCCCATCTCAAAAATAGCCTACATAAAAAGGGGTTGGCAAAGGGACTCAAGCAGTAGAGCACCTGCCTAGCAAGCACAAGGTACTGAGTTCAGAACTCTACCACAAAAATAAATGAATAAAGCCAGGTGCCAGTGGTTCACTCAAGTGGCTGAGATCTGAGGATTGCAGATCAAAGCCAGCTCTGGCAAGAAGGTCCATGAGATTCTTATCTCCAATTAAGCACCACAGAAGCCAGATGTGTAACTGTGGCTGAATGGTAGAGCACTAACCTTGAGCAAAAAAGCCCAGGGACAGTGCCTAGTTCCTGAGTTTGAGCACCAGACCAGCACAAAACAACAAAGCATACATAGCATACATAAGTAAATGGAAAACAATAGTAGTTTGGTACTAGAAAAGTTACTAAAGGGTAAGAATAAGCAAGCTCTGGGAAGTGGGAATGTGACTTAGTTGTAGAGTACTTGCCTAGCATGTGTGGGTTTGATTCCTCAGAACCACATGTACAGAAAAAGCTTGAAGTAGTGCTGTGGCTCAAGTGGTAGAGCTCCAGCCTTGAGCATAGAGACAGCCCAGGCCCTAAGTTCAAGGCCCAGGCACAGCTAACAACAAAGCACGCCTTTTGACTTATTTAGAATCTAATGGTACTTAAATCCAGTCATAGGATCTAGACCTGAGTCAGTATTTAATTGTGGGCTACTGAAGAGTTGTCTTAGAAACAGCAAGTATAGGCCAGGTACGGTGGCTCACGCCTGTAATCCTAGTTACTCAGAAGGCTAAAATTTGAGGATGAAGGTTCAATGCCAGCCCAGGCACAAAAGGACCTGAGACTCTTATCTCCAGTTAACCTCTAGAAAATGGGAAGTGGGGCTGTGGCTCCAGGGATAGGGCAGTAGCCTTGAGCTAAAGAGCTCAGGGACAGAGCCCAGGCCGAGTTCAAGCCCCATGACCCCCCCTCCAAAAAAAAAGATACAGCAAGTGTAGAACTAGGGACGAATAATAAGGGGTTTCTGTTCATAGCAGGTAGAAGAGCTTACTAATGTACTTACTAAAGAAATTCTTGACTTTTGAAAGGTCTTACAGAGCATGAAAAGGAGTTGAAATGGTATCCCAAAGGCAATTGGGAAGAGAATGCTAACACTATACCTGATAGAAAGAAGTCTAGGGGCTGGGAGTTTGGCCTAGTGGTAGAGTGCTTGCCTAGCATGCGCAAAGATCCGGGTTCCGTTCCTCCGTACTGCATATATAAAAAAGTCAGAAGTGGTGTTGTGGCTCCAGTGGATCACCATATGGAGAATGGATTGGAAGGAAGCAGCCTGGAGACTGAGAGATGGGGTAGGAAGGCTACTATAGTAATCCAGGTTCACTTACTAGTTATGTATATAGGGGCACAGATTGTAAACCAGGTATTACGTTAGGCACTGGAGGCAGAGCAGTAGAAGAGTTAACTTATTTCCTGCCCTAATGAATCTTAGAAAATACTGCCAGGAGTTTGACCTAGTTGTTAAGAGCGCTTACTTAGCATGCATGAAGATACAGGTTCAATTCCTTAGTACCACATATATATAGCCTTGAGAAAGCCCAAGAACAGTGCCCAGGCCCTAAGTTCAAGCCCCAGGACTGGCAAAAAAGAAAAAGAAAATGCTGCCAGAAAGTGACAAAGTCTCTACTTCATTCAGTGGCGGTTTAGATGGAGAGTTTAGGACAAATGTCACAGAATTCCCAGATAAGAAACTTTGGCCAATAATAAAGTCAAACATAGCAGCACTTAGGCTGCCAAATGCTAAAGTCAGCTTCTAATCATTGGCTTCTAAGTAATTGGCTCTCATTAATACTTATGATATTAGAGAAAATTGAGGAAACAAAATCCCAAAGACCTAAGGAAAAAATTTGGAGGTTGAAAATAAAGGTAATAGCTTTCCTGTTTTCCCCTTGCAGGCTCGTTTACCATGACCTCTTTAGAGATCCCCTCAATTGGTCAAACACTGGGGAGGCCCAGCCTGGGGGACCTCTGGGAACCTTGAGAGCCCTGTGCAGGACAGATTCTGGCTCTGTCACCATTGCTGTGGATTCACTCAGCTGGTTGTTGCTTCATCTTCCTTGCACCGAACTCTGCCAGATGCTGCATGTTCTGAGCCGTGGAAACTCCTGTCCTGGTAAGACCTCTCCTTTAGTGCTTCCTCTTATATCTCCTGCCAAGCAATGTCTCCCTGTTCCCTCCACCCTAAGAAGAATAATCAGGGATCTCTAGTTAGGCCTTCTGCCATCTCTGACTATTTGGGTTAGGGGTTGGGGGGATTGGTTTTCCTTGTTTTCTTTTGTGTGTGTGCCAGTACTGGGTCTTAAAACTCAGGGCCTGGGTGCCATCCCTGAGTTTCTCTTGATCTGGGCTAGCACTCTACCACTTGAGTCACAGGTACAAAGAATAAAGCCGGAAGTGGTGCTGAGGCTCAAGTGGTAGAGCTCTAGCCTTGAGAAAGTCCAAGGACAGTGCTCAGGCCCTGAGCTCAAGCCCAGGACTGGCAAAAAAAAAAAAAAAAAAAAAAGTTTATTTAAGATTAAGAGTCGTGTACCATGATCCTCAAGTCTCAGCCTCCTGAATAGTGGGATTCTAGGCATGAGACACTCACACCCAAGTGTTAGGCTTTTATTTTTGTCATTGTTGTTACAACTTTTTGGTTTTTGCTTTATATTTTTGAAACAGAATCTTGCGGTGTAATTCAGACTGAATTAAAGAGACTAGGAGTCAGTCCCTCCCCAGTGCCCTGACTATAAGCATCCAGCTTAGGTTTTTTTGTTTTGTTTTGTTTTGGTTTTTTGTGGGTCATGGGACTTGAACCCTGGGCCTGGGCCTGGGCGCTGTCCCTAAGCTCTTCAGCTCAAGGCTACCGCTCTACCCATTGAGCCACAGCCCCACTTCCCATTTTCTAGTGGTTAATTGGAGATAAGAGTCTCATGTTTCGTTAGTACCCAGGCTGGTTTTGAACCTCAATCCTCAGATCTTAGCCTCCTGAGTAGCTAGGATTACAGGCATGAGCCACATGCTGGTTAGCTTGGGTTGTTTTGCTTTTGGTTTTCTTTCTTGGAGATAAGGTTTTGGTGTATAGCTCCCTGTGGCCTTGAACTCAGTTTTACTGGTTCTGCCTTCCAGCGCTGGCAGATCTGTGCTACCATACCCATACTTTCAAAGCTTTTAAAAAAAAAAAAATCCTTTCAGTCCTTCAACAAATACTAAATACATACAATGTATCTGATCCAAATAATAAATAATGAAAAAGTAAAGATTAACTTGTAGTCTTCCTGGAGCTCAAAGTCTCTAAGAAACACAGAGAGGTAAACAGGTAGTTACAAGATAATCTGATAGGGCTGTCATGACATAGGTAGGGACTGTGATGATAAAGGGATGTGCACCAGACACCTGAAGAAAGGAATTATCCTGAAGAGCAAAAGATCAGCTAGGCAGATTTGGCCCGGGCACTGAATCACACAGTGATACTAGCATACACTTTGGGTCAGACACACCCAGCTATATATTGGAGTACTTGATTTCTCAGTGCTTCAATTTTCCCTGTAAAGGATTTAAAATGGGGTTAAGGGTGGGCATGAATGTAATCCTCATGTGTGGGAAGCAGAGGCAGCAGAGGGGCATGTGATAGATCGCATTAAAATTAAAATCCTTAAAATTGCCACATGATATGAGCTGACTTTGTAAGGATTAAAACATTAATGTTGCTGGGTGCTGGTGGCTCAAGTCAATCATCCTAGTTCCTCAGGAGACTTATATCTGAAGATAGTGGTTCAAAGCCAGCCTGGGCATGAAAGTCTTTGAGACTCTTCAGTTAACCACCAGAAAACCAGAAGTGGTAGAGCACTAACCTTAAGCTGAAGAGCTTAAATAGCTGCTAGGCCTTGAATTCAAGCCCCATGCCTGACCAAAAAAAGAAACACAAACATGGGCCAGGAGTGTGGCCTAGTAGTAGAGTGCTTGCCTAGCATGCATGAAGCGCTGTGTTTGGTTCCTTAGTACCACATATACAGAAAAAGCTGGAAGTAGTGCTGTGACTCACATGGTAAAGTGCCAGCCTTGAGAAAGGTCAAAGACGGGGCCAGGAGTTTGGGCTAGTGGTGTTTGCCTAGCATGCAAGAAGACTCAGGTTCGATTCATTGCTACCACATACATACAAAATTCTGGAAGTGGCGCTGTGGCTCAAGTGGTAGAGCTCTAGCCTTGAGAAAGCCCAAGGACAGTGCTCATGCCCTGAGTTCAAGCTCCAGGACTGGCAGAAAGAGAGGAAGGGAGGAAGGGACAAACAAACATTAGCAGGTGCCTGTGGCTCATGCCTGTAATCTATTCAGAAGGCAATCTGAGGATTGCAGTTCAAAGCCTGCCAGGGGGAGGAAAGTCCATGAGACTTTTGGCTGCAATTAATCACAGAAAAGGCTGGAGTGGTGCCATGACAAAAGTGGTAGAGTACTAGCTCAAAGTTGGCACCCCAGCTCACACTTCATGTGCCAGGAGCAGTCCCCCTTCCCCCCCAGAAAAAAATTGTGGGCTTCAAGATGCTCAGGGCAGGCAATATTGGCCACAGATGGGGCTGAGAGTTTGGCCTAGTGGTAGAGTGCTTGCTTAGCATGCACGAAGATCCAGGTTTGATTCCAGATACATAGAAAAAGCTGGAAGTAGTATTGTGGCTCAAGGGGTAGAGCGCTATCCTTGAGGAAAGCCCAAGGACAGTGCCCAAGCCCTGTGTTCAAGCCCCAGGACTGGCAAAAAAAAAAAAAAAAAAAATTGGCTTGCTAAGTTGAGCTTGTGGTAGAGCTGTGACAGATATGCACCTCTCTAGGCATACCCTGAAAGCTTCATACCCTAATTTTTTTTGTGGGGGGGGGGATTCTTTCCAGGTGTTAGCGCCCCTGTAAGGCAGGTGTGTGTGCTGGGCCTACTGCATGAAGAGCTTCATGGACCAGGCCCCTTGGGGGCACTGAGCAGCCTTGCTCAAACGGAGGTGACCATGGATGGCAAAATGGGCCACACTTCTGTTCACATCCTCTACCGAAGGCCCCAACAGCGCCCCGTTTATCAGGTCAGCAGAGGCAATAGGGAAGCCTAGAGATTGGGGTCAGAGAAAGAGGTGACATAATGGAAAGCACCATGAAAAACCTGACAGCTCCAGTGCCAGGAGTGTGGCCTAGGGGTAGAGTGCTTGCCTAGCATGCAAAAAGCCTTCCATATCATATACACAGAAGAAGCCGGACGTGGTGATGTGGCTCAAGTAATAGAGCGCTAGCCTTGATAAAGCTCAAGGATAGTGCCCAGGCCAAGTTCAAGCCCCAGAATGGACAACCCCCCCCCCCCCAAAAAAAAAAAAAAACGTAATGATTCTAGTACTTCCCCATGTTGTTATTCTTGTGGTACAAGGAACAGAACCCAGAGCCTTAGGTCCTGAGCCACATCCCCAGCCCCTTTTCTTGTGTTTTCTACCATTTACCCCCTTTAATCTTCACTGTGAGTATATTATATACTCATTTTACAGCCTGGGAAGCCAGTCCATGGAAGTTTAAATTTAAACTACTTGGCCAAGGTAGGAAACTAGAAGTGGCAAGTGGCATACCCAGCACTTGAACTAAGGATTGTTTTTGACTTAGCTTGTCAACTTAACCATGGAAATAGGCCCTCTTCCAGAAAATGGGAAAACTTAAAAGCCCAGGATTATTAGATAAAGGAGTTATGAGTCCTGATTTTTTTTTTTGGGTGGGGGGGGGGGTCATGGGGCTTGTACTCTGGGCCTGAGCACTCTCCCTGAGCTCTTCAACTCAAGGCTACCACCCTACACGTGGAGCCACAGTCCCACTTAAGATAATCTCCCAGGCAGGCTTTGAATCTGGATCCTCAGTAGCTAGGATTACAGTCCTGAACCGCCACCACCACTGTGCCTGGCTGTTGTTGTTGTTGTTTTTAATCTTTTCTTTCTTCAGTACAGACTCATTGGTTCTCCATCCTTCCTGACTTCAGCCTGGATCTCCAAGAGGGGCCTGTGGAGTCCCAGCAGCAGCCAAGTTCCTCTGTGCCTCTGGTATTTACGTTTGGCTGGGTATCCATGGCTCCTACCTCAGGAAACTGAGATCTGCAGCTTGTGGTTCAAAACCAGCCCAAACAGGAAAGTCTGAGAGACTATATATCCAAATTACTCACCAAAATCCAGAAGTGGAGCTGTGTTTAAGTGATAGAGCACTAGCCTTGAGCAAAATAGCTCAAGGATTGGACCCAGGTTCAAACCCCAGTTCCAGCCCCCCCCCCCCCAAAAAAAATAAGTGTAGTGGGGCGGGGAGCTGGGAATGTGGCTTAGTGGTAGAGTGCTTGTCTAGTATGTGTGAAGCCCTGGGTTTGGTTCCTCAGTTCCACATAAACAGAAAAAGCCTAAAGTAGTGCTGTGGCTCGATTGGTAGAGTCCTAGCCTTGAGCAAATGAAGCTCAGGGATGGTACTCAGGCCCAGAGTTCAAGCCCCAGGCCTGGCAAAAATAGAAAAGAAAATACTTGGGGCCGGGATCATGGCCTAGTAGAAGAGTGCTTGCCTAGCATACATAAATCCCTAGGTTCAATTCCTCGATATCACATACACAGAAAAAGCCAGAAGCAGTTCTGTGGCTCACATGGTAGAGTGCTGGCCTTGAGAAACCAAGGACTGAGTTCAAGCACCAAGACTGGCCCAAAAAAAAGAAAGCAAGAAAAAGTGTGGGGGCTAGAACAAGGAAGTGGAGCTTAGGAGTGTAGGGTGTGGTCAAAGGAGAGGAAATACAAAGTGCAGAGGGTTGGGGGTTGAGGCTAGGACTCCAGTGATGTGGCTGAGTAGCAGCATATTTTTGTACCTACAGGTGGATCCCACAACTCACTTGACTTTTAACCTTCACCTGTCCAAGAAAGAAAGAGAAGCCAAAGATAACCTGACTCTGCCTTTTCAATTCAGCTCTGAAAAGTAAGATTGGAGCCTAAATGCCTGGGTCCCTGGGTAGAGCTCAGCATCTAGGTCGCAGAAGATAGGGTGTTGACAGGTTATTGATTAACCTTTCATGACTTTATAGGGGCTGAAGTCCACCTTACAGACAAGTAGGGAGTGGTAGTGGCTCTCTGGTCACATATACCTCCCACAATGGCAAGAAGGTTTTGTCTTCTCCCTCCACTAGAGCTCTGAATTTCACCACTGTGGGCCTCCCCCGTAATAATCTAGGCCTTGGCTAAGCCAGACTAGATTGGAAAGGTGGCTTGCTAGGGCAAGGAGCTGTCATGGCTGGTTAAGTAGCTGAGTAGATACCTGTCCCTGTGAGTGGGCAGGTGAGGCTAGGATGTCAAATCCTTGCCCTCAAGCTGCTGAGAACATGAATGTGCTGTTAGAGTAGTATCAGAGTTCTGTCCCACGACCAAATGGTCCTGGAAAACTTGAGCTCTAACCAAACATGAAGGTCAAAGAAAGGGACTTGGCCCAAGAAAATGGTACAGGGGCCTAGGATGTTTGCCTGAGTCATGTGGAAAAGTGAACCCACACCTGACTCCTATCACTCATCCTCTTCAACTCTTGTCTTCTCAGACAGCAGGCCCTGCTGCGATCTGGACCAGGTCAGTCTACCAGCCAGATCTTCTATGAGCCAGATGTTTATGATGATCTAGACCAAGAAGACCCAGACGATGACCTAGACGTTTGACTGGCCAGATCTGGCTAGACCAGTGAGAAGAAAAATTGTGGACTTAGAAGCACCCTTGTGTTATTTGAATTGACCTTACCCTCTCCCTGCACCACCTTTGTTGTAGGCCCTACCATGAACTGAGATCAGGGGAACAAGCGGATAGGAACCTTCCTTCCCAATAAATGTGTGTGTGTGTGTGTGTGTGTGTGTGGTAGCGGTAGCTATTTGAACTAGTGGGTGGGAGTAGAAATGGATGGGAAGCCAGGCATGTGAAGTATTAAGCCTAAACAATGACAATAAAGTGGACTGGATGGCCTGGTACCATTGGTGCTCTGTAGACTCACTGAACTGAAGTAGACTTATGTGGAAAGAAAGCAAGAGGCATGAAAAGAAGAGAGAGCCTACTTTCCAAAATGTTTATTACTGTACAAAAAGCACATGCTCCCCTTTTTTTCCTCCCCCTCCCCCACCCCCCAGAGAACTGTACATGGTGTGCAGGGATAGTGGCCGGGATGGCCTTTGGTACCTTGCTCACAGGCTGAGTCCTCTGCCCTAAGTTTTTGAAACATCTGGGCACCCCCAGCCCATCCCACTGGGGCACAAGGGTGCCAGGTTACACATATTCCTTGGCAGAGTTGGACTTAGGGTAGGAATGGGGTGCCCGATACACAGCTTTGCTCTCACTCCCAGGGCAGGAGCAAGACAGCAGCGCACCTCCCAGGAGGACCAGAGCAGACCCCGCCCAGCCAATAAAGATGGCAGAACCAAACTCGTATCTGTGGAGAGAAGGGGTTGGAGTCAGAATCTGGCCTGTCTCTGCCTTGTTTCCTATCCCAATATCCCAGGACCTCAGGTCTGTCTGAAGAAGCAGGGCTCCCAAACTTACTTAAAATTCATGGGGGTCAAGGGATTATAGAAGTCTGTGACAATCTGATGGCCGTACCAGGAGCATGCTATCAAAGCGGCAAGACCTGGAGAGAGAAGGATTCTGTTCATTCCCGGTGGCCAAACCATCACCTCACCCACCCCCAGGCCCACCTTGGAGCCGAGGCTCACCAGCCACGATGAAAATGATGCCTCCAGTCATGGCTATTCGGGCCTTCTTCACTTTATCGTCTCCCCCACAACGTGTGCACTTCATACCCATTGTAGCCACAAACATGGCCAGGAAGCCCAGCACCAGGGATACCACCATGAGGGCCCGAGTGGCCTGTATGGCCCCTGTGGAGGAGAAGTAGCCCGGTTATTGCTGGAAATACGGGAGGCCCGGGAAGGCACGGGCCTTCAAGACCCGGAGCGCACCTGCTAGGTTCGGAGGCTTTATCACTGGGTCGTTCCGTTACCACGCAGATCTGCCCCCCCTTCTCCCCCGCCCTCCCCTCCGCCAAAGCCACCTGCCCCCGCCCCTCGGCCTCGCGCAACCGCCCCGCCCCGGCCCCGGCCCCGCCCTCTGCCCCAGAACCCGCCCGGGGCGCCGAGGTTTCGATGAAACCGCGCCCGTCAGGGGGAAGTGGGCTAGGGGGCCCTGGGAAAGGAGCGCCGCGCGAGGGCCCGGCCACCCCGGCCCGCCAGCCCCGGCGCCGGCCCCGCTATCGAAGCCACCGGGTTTGTGGCTTGGCTAATCTGCCGATAAGATTAGAGGTCGCAGGTGGCGGCCCACGTCTAACAAAACACCACCCGAGCTCTGCGGCCCAGGCCGCGGCCTCCGCCTCGCGCCCTTGTGTCCGTCCGGGGCGCAGAGGGCGCGCCTCGCGTGGGCCCTGGCCTGGACTCCCCGAACCGAGGGAGAGGGAGCGGGCCCGGCGGGCGCCCGGGTGCGGATTCACGCAGCCCAACAGAATGGTACCAGATCTAACCGCGGCCCCGGGGCGTCCACTCCCTCCAGCTCCCTGGCAACCCGGGGCGCAGCGCCGTGGGGCTCCGGCCCTGACCTACCCGCCCCGCCCGGGGCGCGTCCGCCCCGTCGGCCCGAGGCCTTACCCGGCAGGGCGAGCACCGAGTCGTACATCTTGCAGCTCATCATGCCGGTGCTCTGCGTGACGCAGTCCATCCACAGCCCCTTGTACATGGCCTGGGCGGTGATGATGTTGTCGCCCGCGTACGAGCTCATCTGCCACTGCGGGATGGCGGTGCTGGCCACCAGGCCCACCCAGCCCAGCATGGCCATGGAGAAGCCTAACAACTGCAGGCCCGAATTGGCCATTTTCGCCCTCCAAAAAGATGGGGACCCTGGGAGCGCGACCCTACAAGCCAAACAGAGCCAAAAAGGAAGGCCCCCCCAAAGACAGACCGGGTGTAATTGGAGTCACCCTAAGAGACAAAAATAAGAATTAAAAACGTTGGTGCCCGGTGACTGCAAATCTGGTCACCCGAAGTAAAACACAAATCCACCCCTGGCAGCCGAGGGAACTGGCTGTGCTCGAAGGACAGGTTCCCGAGGGAAGCCGTGCCGGAGGCCAGGCACTTCCCGGGTACTTCCCTCCGGCGGTCTCCCGACCCTACCTCCAGGAAATGGAGGGGCCCTCAGGGCGCGACCCCGGGGGTGTTTCTGGGCCGTTCCGCCCCGGGCGGTAGCGAGCAGCGGGCGGAGCGCAGAGCAGCGCGGAGTCCGGAGGTGCGGGCCGGCAGGTGCGGCGCACCTGAGTATAAGTAGGGCGCGGGGCGCGCGCGAGGGGGAGGCGGGACCGGAGGGCCAGTCGAGGGTGACCTGACGTCACTACAGGGACACTCACCTGAACCGGAAGTCCTGGCCCCTACCCCTCCGGGCCCAGGTGGTGAGGAAGAAACCTGAGCGCCAGGGTCACGCCCCCTTCACTTGCCGGACTTTGAAGACGGCGGGTGAGGGAGAGGCGGTAGCTTCTTGGAGATCCGAAAGTCCACGGACTGAGTCCATCCGAAGTGGGCAGCCCCTGGCACCAGGGTGGCCCCTCTTGGCAGGTGTGCCTGGGGCGCAGCGGAGCCGGAGCTGGCGGACGGTCTTTCTCACTTTTCTTCTATTTCCTAAGCTTGCCTTTTCACCTTGAGACCCTGGCCAGTCCAGGAGAATCAACCCTCGCTGCTGCCAAGAGACCACGCTCAGCACCCCCTCTCTTTTGCTATTGTTGCCTTCCAACACACAGTTAGTTGGCTTCTGGGCGTGGTTCCCAGCAGCTCTAGCTTCCTGGTCCCCCATTTCTACCCCAGACAGAATCTAATGTATGAGCCTCTCACCATTCTCTTCATCATCAAGGCTTCTCCCAGCATGAGGAAGAAACCACCACTGGGGACAGCCAGCAGAGGGTGGGGAGTAGGGTAAGGCCTAGGTCAGACTCTCACACACCCAACATTCGCCTTCCTACTGAGTTTTCTCCATTTTCCCCACCCGCCTCCTCTCAGGCCACACACTCATTTGAATCTGGGCCTGCCTGTTTACCAGCTCTGTGCACACATGCCTACCCCCTGTCCTCCTCTATTCCCTAGACTTCCGTTCAGCATTTCTTCCAAGATTCTCATTCCTCTTTTTGATCATTTCCCACTTGTAGCCATGTCTACTTCGTAGTATCACTCTCCCTTTTACTCTACCCTGGTCCCCTTTCTCCAGCCTAGCAACACTATCACACTTGTTTTATGTGCTGGTATGGTAGCTGTCCCTCCACTTTTTGCACTCTGCAAAGTGGAACTCTACCACATGAACTACAGCTCCACTACTGGGGTGTGTGTGTGTGTGTGTGTGTGTGTGTGTGTGTGTGTGTGTGTGTGTGTTCAAAATAAGACTCACAGACTTTCCTCTCAATGCTGTCTTTGAACTGCTACTCTCAGGTCTCAGCATCCTGAGTAGGTAGGATTATAACAGTGAGCCACCAGAGGCTAGCTTTCATCTATTCATCTATTTTTTTTTTTTTTTGGTGGGTCATGGGGCTTGAACTAGGCCTGGGGGGCTGGCCCTGAGCTCTTCAACTCAAGGCTACGAGCCCTACGCTGGAGCTAAGCCCCACTTCCCATTTTCTAGAGGTTAATTGGGGATAAGAGTCTCACGCCCTTTTGTGCTCAGGCTGGCTTTGAACTTTGACGTTCAGATCACAGTCTCCGAGGCCGGGAGTTTGGCCTAGTAGTAGAATGCTTGCCTAGCAGCATGCACGAACACCAGGGTTCGATTCCTCGGTACCACATACATAGAAAAGAGCTGGAAGTGGTGCTGTGGTTCAAGTGGTAGAGCTCTATCCTGAGAAAGTCCAAGGACAGCGCTCAGGCCCTGAGTTCAAGCCCAAGAACTGGCAAAAAAAAAAAAACAGATCTCAGCCTTCTGGGTAGCTAGGATTACAGGCATGAGACACTGTGCCTGGCTGCTTTCAGCTATTTTTGACTTCAGTTTCAGTTGCTTCAAATTTATGTTCTTCCTTTTCAACCTTTTTTGTCCTGATAACTCTTAAACAAATATATTACAGGGCCCGGTGCTCAGCTGATATAGATATATAGATATATTCATGAACTTCATTATTTATAATATTGTTGTAGTTTTAGACTGATGGAAGCTTCTAGTTTTGTTTTGCCAGTACCAGCAGGATCTCTTAGCTTGCTTGCTCATAGCTGATTCTGTACCACTTGAGCCATGCCATCTCTACTTGGACTCACATGAGCATTCTACTGCTAAGCTACACCCTCAGCTCTCAGTGGCTCTTGTGTTCTTGAGGAAAAAAGCACATGCGTCCTGCCTCTATATCTCCATCACGTTGTTCTTCTCTGTTTTGGAAATATGCTACACACATTCTGTCCCTGCGAAGTACCTTTCCACTCTGTTCTCTATGCCTGAATACTCTTCACCATCTCCTCCACCTCTCCCACCTCCCTCTCCCCAGATAACTGAGTCACCCTTCAGTTCTCAGCTCAAGTATCACTTCTAGAAAGCCTGGCCTAACTACACCCCACCCCAGACTGAGTCAGATCATCCACCAATGCTCTCATGGCTATCTGGACTTTTCTTTCAAAGTCCTTCTGTTATTCTGAAACTATTTACTTTGTGTACATATTGATTCAATGCCAATTTTCCCACTTTACTGTAAGTTCCAAAAGAGTTGAGATGTGTCAGGATTTTATTACCAAATGGAGATTTAACAGGAGGAAAGAAAGAAAGAAAGAAAGAAAGAAAGAAAGAAAGAAAGAAAGAAAGAAAGAAAGGGAGAGAGAGAAAGAGAAAGAGAGAGGGAGAGGGAGGGAAGGAAAGAGAGGGAGGGAGGGAGGAAGGAAGGAGGAAGAGATGGAGAAAGAGAAAAAAGAAAAGAAAGAAGGAAGGAAATCAAGTAAACAAGAAAGAAAAGAAAGAAAGAAAGAAAGAAAGAAAGAAAGAAAGAAAGAAAGAAAGGCAAAGAACTTGCTTACTGTTCAACAAATATTTTCTGAGTGGTTATAATGTATCTGCACTATATTTAACCCTAAGGCATAAGGAATGAGAAAAACAGATAAGGAATCTATGTCCTGTGACTGATTTTCTAAAAGGAGGAAGCAGGCAATACAGACCAAAAAAAAAAAAATGGTGCATGCTTCAAAGGCAATGCAATAAGGTATTCAGTGAGATTGGATCTAACCCCAGCAGAGGCCAGGAAGTTTCTATTCAGGGAAATGACTTAAATAATGAGTCAGACAGGAGTGAACCAGTTACAGACAGAAAGAACTGTAAAAGCAAAGGCCTTGTGTCGATTGTTTAAGATTTATAGTCATAGTCGGGCTCTGGTGCTTTACACCCATAATTCTAGCTACTCAGAAGGCTGAGACCTGAGGATTGCAGTTGGAAGCCAGCCTGGTCAGGGAAGTCCATCTCCAATTAACCACCAAGTTAACTGAAAGTGGAGCTGTGGCTCAAGTGATAAAGGGCTAGCCTTGAGTGAAAAAAGCTAAAGGACAGTGCCTAGCCCCTGAGTTCAAGCCTCAGACCAGCACATCCTCAGACTTCCTGGAAAAGGGGTGGGGGTCAAAAATGATCTTCAGTTAAGAACCATTAGTTTAGTGTCACATTACTATGGATTTTTATTTCTCTCTGTGTGTCTAGAAGACTTGAAGTAAACAATTGGGTACAAGAATCCAAGTGGGTGGATAGATGGATGGATGGATGGATGGATGGATGGATGGATGAAATACATTAAGACTGAGGATTTGCCGAAATGAAGGAGATTTTGGAGTAATGGTCTCAACTACACCGGATTTTCTAGAAAGGTAAAGTGAAGTACAGATAGCATTAGCCTTAAAGAAAACAATCTATCTGAAAAACAACTAAAGCAAAACAGAGCTGGGAATGTGGCTCAAGTGGTAGAACAACTGCCTGGGCAAGCTAATGTACTGAGTTCAAATAAATACTCAACTGCTATGTTGAGTGCCTGTGGCTCATGCCTGTAATCCTAGCTACTCAGGAAGCTACAACTTGAAGACCATGATTCAAAGCCAGCCCTGGCAGAAAAGACAGCAAGACTCTCCTCTCCCAATTAACAAGCAAAATGCTGCACTGGAGGTGTGGCTTAAGTGGTAGAGCACCAGCCATGAGTAAAAAAAGGTAAGTGAAATATCATGGGCTGAGCTCAGGCTTTCGTATCAGCATGCACCAAAACAATTTTTTAAAAAAGAAAAAGAAAAGAAAAGAAAAACCCCAGTATCACCAAAAAAGAGAAAGAGGTGAACTTTGTTATTTGTTGCTAGAGATGTCACTGGGCACTGTCCCCTCACTGGTAGAATTCTTGTCAGCGTATACAGAGGTTCACGCCAGGCACTAGTGGTTCACATCTGTAATCCTAGCTACTCAAGAGGCTGAGATCTAAGGATCGTAGTTCAAAGCCAGCCCAGGCGGAAAAGTCCCTGTGAGACTTTTATCTCCAATTAACCACTCAAAAACCAGAAGTGGTGCTGTGGCTCACATGGTAGAGTGCTAACTTTGTGGATAAAGAGTCTCAGGGACAGTGCCCCAACCCTGAGTTCAAGCCCCACAACCCACTAAAAAAAAAGAAAAAGTACTTGGGTTCAATCTGCAGCACTGTGTACATACTCTGTGTACACTGTGTACATGCTGGCATGCATGTGTGCGTACACACACACAGACAGGAGCTTCAAAGAAGGAGGGGATTTGGAAAGATAAAGGGTAATGAATAATGGTCCAGAGGCAGTCTCTCAACGGAAGATTCTGAAGTATGTGAAACAAGATCAACAAACAAACCTGTATGAAACAGGACTGCCAAGAAACATGTCTGCCTGGCAGCCAGGTGTCAGTATTGTGAAGGAAAGGGACAATTCAGAGAAGAGGCTGGGCAGTGTTCAGAGGTCATGCTGAAAGAACTGAAGAGCATGTCTGGTTGGAAGGTAGACCCAGTATAGGGAGCACATAACCCTGTATGAGGATGATCGATATTTTGAATTAAATAATCTGTACAGGAACCCAATCAACTTCTTTCTTCCTTCCTTCCTTCCTTCCTTCCTTCCTTCCTTCCTTCCTTCCTTCCTTCCTTTTTCTTTCTCTTTTTCTTTCTTCTTTTTTTTTTTTTGTCAGTCATGGGGCTTGAACTCTGCACTGTGGCTGAGCTCTTCAGCTCAAGTCTAACACCCTACTACCTGTGCCATAGCTCCACTCCTGGTTTTCTGGTGGTTTATTGGAGATTCGGGTCTCGTGGACTTTTGTTCCACAGGCTCACTTTGAACCATGGTCCTCAGATCTGAGCCTCCTGAATAGGTAGGATTACAGGCGTGAGCCACCAGCACCCAGCTTTTTCTTTTCTTTTCTTTCTGTTTTTTTTCTTTTTTTGTGCTGGTACTGCAGGAGGGCCTGGGTATTTTTTCACTTAATGCTAGAGCTCTACTTCTCATGCCACACAGTTCCACTTCCAGCTTTTTTTTTTTTTTTTGTGTGTGTGTGTGTGTGTGTGTGTGTGTGTGTCATAGCGCTTGAACTCTGGGCCTGGGCGCTGCCCCAGAACTCTTCAGCTCAAAGCTCAAGGCTACCACCCTACCCCTGAGCCACAGGCCACTTCCCATTTTCTAGTGATTAATTGGAGAGAAGAGTCTCCAGTCCTTTGTGCTGGGCGAGTTTTGAACCTTGATCCTCAGATCTCAGCCTCCTGAGTAGCTAGGATTACAGGTGTGAGCCAACATGCCTGGCATTCAACTTGTTTATTTCTTTGGGGGAAAAAAAAAGTTCTAGCTGGGTGATAGCTCACACCTGTAATCCTAGCTACTCAGGAGGCTGAGAAGTGAGGATCGTAGTTCAAAGCCAGCCCTGGCAGGAAACTCCATGAAACTCTAACCTCCAATACACTACTCAGAAAAGGCCAGACATGGTGTTGTGGCTCAAGTGGTTGAGCACAGAGTCCCAGGGATATCACCCAGGCCCTGAATTCAACCCAGTTTCAGGGCTGGCCTGAGCTGCATATCTCTAAGTCTATATCCCCAGAGATAAATCCTGAGACATCACTTGCCTAACATGTGCACATCCCTGCGTTTAATCCCCAGCACCCCCAAAAATCATATGATTACTACAATCAGTAATTTTTAAAAGCACTTGATAAGATTTAATGCCAGCTTATGATAAGACTATTTAACGAAGATTAGCAAGGAAATTCTTATGATTAATGAAGTCGTGCTATGATTGGGAAAAGGGGAAAGGTAGGTCTACTTTTTTCTCTTTTTTTTGTAGTGCAGAGAATCAAATAGAAGGCTTTGAGCTCGATGTACCACTGAGATACACCACTAGTTTCCGAGTGTTTACTTCACTATTTCCATTCTTGTTTGATCAAAGTCTGGCAGTCTTTTTTCTTTGTGTGTGTGTGTGTGTGTGTGTGTGTGTGTGTGTGTGTGTGTGTGTGTGTGCGCGTGCGCGTGTGTGCTAGTACTGGGCACTGTCCCTGAGCTTTATTTTTTCCTCAGGATAGTACTCTACCACTTGAGTCACATTTCCACTTCCAGCCTTTTGGTAGTTAATTGGAGATACAAGTCTTGCGAGCTTTTCTGCTCAGGTTGGCTTTGAACTGTAATTCTCAGATCTCAGCCCCCTTAGTAGCCAAATACAGATATGAGACACCAGTGTCCCAAGGAAGTCTTATATAATTCCTTATACTTCTTTTGTTTTTGCCAGTCTTGGGACTTGAACCCAAAGCCTAGGCACTATCTCTGAGCTTCTTTTGCTCAAGGCTAGCACTTTACCACTTGAGCCACAGTACCCCTTCTGGCTTTTTCAGTGTATGTAATGCTGAGGGATTGAACCCAGGGTGTCATGCATGCTAGATAAGCACTCTGCCACTAACCCACATTCCCAGCCCTTGCGTAACGTTTTTTATTCAAGACTGGTGCTCTACCACTTGAGCCAAACATTTCCTTTTTCCTGATTAATTAGAAATAGGAGTTTCTTGGACTTGTCTGCCTGAGCTAGCTTCAAACTGCAGTCCTCAGATTTCAGCCTCCTGAATAGTTAGGAAAGTAAACCCATCTGCTCCTGGCACAGATTTCAAGCCCCAGACAAAAACAAAAATAATCAAATAGGAGTTCCAGCTCCATTGACAACATAAAAACACAAAATAAAATAAACAAACAACAACAATAACAAAAAACCCTAGTCACCAGTGACTCAGTAGGCTAACACCTAGAGGACTTAGGTTCAAAGCTATTCTGGACAGAAAACTCTGTGAGACTTCATCGCTAAGTAATAAGCATAAAGCTGAACTGGAACGCCAGGAGTTTGCCTAGCATGCATGAAGACCCAGTTTCAATTATTTGGTAAATAGAAAAAGCTGGAAGTGGTACTGTAGCTCAAGTGGTAGAGGGCTACCCTTGAGAAAGTCCAAGAAAAGTGCTGAGGCCCTGAGTTCAAGTCCTAGGACTGGCAAAAATAAACAAGCAAAAACACTGAACTGGAAATGTGGCGATGGATCACCAGTTGTGAGTAAGAAAGGCAAGCAAGGAATTTGAGTCCTAGTCCTATGACAACGACAAACAAAATATTAAAAAAGACTTGTACAGAAATGTTCCTGGAAGCTCTATTTGTTGTTGTTTCATTTTGTTGTTTGCCTGTCCTAGGGCTTAAATTTTAGGCACGGAAGAAATCTCAGCTTTTATGCTCAAGACCAGTGTTCTATCATTTGAGCACTTCTCAGTTTTTGTGATTAATCAGAGATAAGAGTTTCAAGGAGTTGGGTATGGTGGCTCACACCTATAATCCTAGCTACTCAGGAAGCTGAGATCTGAGGATTACGGTTCAAAGCCAGCCTGGGCACTAAAGTCTGAGGCACTCTGATCTCCAATTAACAACCAGAAAGCCAGAAGTGGAGCTGAGGTTCCAGGGGTAGGAGGTAACCTTAAGGTGAAGCACTCAGGGACAACACCCAGACCAAGTTCAAGCCCCATGACCCACACACACACACAAAAAAAAGTCTCCAGGACTTCCTTTCCTGGGTGGCTTCGAACACATTCCTCGGATTACCAGTGTGAGCCAGGGGCACCTGGTGACCAGATTTATTTGTAATAACTCTAAATTGAAATGTTGAAAACGCACAAAAAGCCAGACACTGGAAGCTCACACTTGTGGCTCACTCCTATAACCTTAGCTACTCAGAAGGATGAGATCTGAGGACCAAAGTTCAGAGCCAGCCTGAGTAGGAAAGTATGTAAGCCCTTATTATCTCCAAGTTATCAGCAAAAGCAAGAAGTACAGCTATGGCTCAAGTGGTAGAGTGCCTTTAGCCAAAAGAAAGAAAGAAAGAAAGATCCTAAACCTTAGGGGCTGGGAATGTGGCCTAGTGGTAGAGTGCTTATCTAGCATGCTTGAAGCCCTGGGTTCCATTCCTCAGTACCATATAAACAGAAAAGGCCAGGAGTGGCACTGTAGTAGAATACTAGTCTTGAGTGAAAGAAGCTCAGGGATAGTGCCCGGGCCCTGAGTTCAAGCCCCAGGACTTGGTGCGGGGGAGAAGAAAAAGAAAAAAAAAATCCCCTAAAGGATAGTGCCAAGGCCCAAAACTGAGGAAAACAAAATATAACAAAAATCTACATATCCCTGGGCACCATGGCTCATGCCTGTAATCTTAGCTACTCAGGTGGCTGAAATCTGAGGATCAAGTTTTGAAGCCAGCCTGGGCATTAAAGATAGGGAAACTCTTACCTCCAATTAACCCCTAGAAAAAGGAAGTGGGGCCTTGGCTCAAGGGGTAGAGCGGTAGCCTCGAGCTGAAATGCTCAGGGACAGCGCCTAGGCCCAGATTCAAGCCCCATGACCCCCCAAAAACAAAGCAAAACAACAAAAAAACCCTACATATCTATAGTATATTCATATAGTGGCACATTATTCAACAATAAGAAGTCAACTTTTTTTTTTTTTTTTTTGTCATCGGTCTTGTGGCTTGAACTTGGCTTGAACTCTTGGCCTGGGCGCTGTCCCTGAGCTCTTCAGCTCAAGGCTACAGCACCATTTCCAGTTTTCTGGTAGTTAATTAGAGATAAGAGTCTCACAGACTTTAGTGCCCAGGCTGGCTTGGACCCTTGACCCTCAGATCTCAGCCTCCTGAGTAGCTAGTGTTACAGGCTTTTGCCATCGTGCCTTGCTAACTTTTTTCTTTTTAAAGACAGTCTTGCGGGGCCGGGAGTTTGGCCTAGTGGTAAGAGTGCTTGCCTGGCATGCATGAAAACCCGGGTTCGATTCCTCAGTACCACATACATAGAAAAAGCCAGAAGTGGTGCCGTGGCTGAAGTGGTAGAACTCTAGCCTTGAGAAAGCCCAAGGATAGTGTTCAGGCCCTAAGTTCAAGCCCCAGGACTGGCACACACACACACAAAAAAAGACAGTCTTGCTACATGGCTGGGGCTAAACTCAAACTCTTGATCCTCCTATTTCAGCCTCCCAAAGCAGAGATTGTAGGCAGAATTACCAGGCCTGGTGTCTTGCCTATGCAACCACATAGATGAATCTCAAAATCATTTATGTTAAGTAAAAGAAGCCAAATGAAAAGAGTACATTCTGATTCCCTTTACATGAAATTTTAGGAAATGCAAATTAGTCTAAAAATGACTGAAAGTAGTTCGGTGTTTCCTCTGGGAGTGGGAGAAGGGTCTGTGGAAGAATTATTATGGGATACAAGATGTATGATGGCTCCACATATTACCTTGATTATAAACTACATACTTGAAGTATGTGCCATTTATTTATTTATTTATTCACCAGTCCTGGGGCTTGAACTCAGGGCCTGGGCACTCTCCTTGGGTACTTTTTGCTCAAGGCTACAGCTTTGCCACATGAGCCACACAGCGCCATTTCCGGCTTTTTTCTATGTATGTGGTACGGAGGAATCAAACGCAGGCCTTCTTTCATGTACTCTACCACTAGGCCACCCTCTCGGCCCTTACTTCTTTATTTATTTTTGTGCTGGTTATGGGGCCTGAACTCAGCTTGCACTGGTCTTTTGCATTCACAACTGGCACTCTACCTCTTGAGTTATGCCTCTAGCTTAGTGTGCCTCAATAAAGTTATCAGAGGCCAGGAGCAGTGGCTCCCACCTCTTATCCTACTACTACTAGTCTAGATGCTGAAATCTAAGGCTCTTGATTTAAAGCCAGTCCTGGCAGGAAAATCTGTGAAACTCTTATCTTCAATTAACCACTAAAAAGCTGGAAGTGGAGTTGAGACTCAAGTCGTAGAACATTAACCTTGAACAGAAAAATCTTAGGGACCTCAGGCTGTGAGGTCAAGCCATTGTATAAGCCCCTCAAAAAAATAAATTCAAATAAAGCTGTTGGGGGAAAAAGTAATATTATATAATTTAATCTCTTCTAAGCATTCCATGAATATTGTATTATTCACCTTTATTAAAGCCCTACCAAGGGGCCCGGGAGTTTGGCCTAGCGGTTAAAGTGCTTGCCTAGCATGCACAAAGACCCGGGTTCGATTCCTCGGTATCCCACATACACAACCAAGCCGGAAGTGGCAGAGACGAGACACAACCAAACCGGAAAAGTGGCAGAGACGAGACTGCGACGGCGACAGAGAGCGAAAGAAGCGAGCTGAGCTGAAGTGAACAGAGCCCAACCGAGTGGTGGCCGGAGCGAGCGGGGCCGGAGCGAGCAGGGCCAGAAAGAGAAGGGGGCCAAAAAAAAAAAAAAAAAAAAAAAAAGCCCTACCAAGGGCTGGAAGTATGGCCTAGTGGTAGAGTGCTTGCCTAGCACCCACGAAGCCCTGGGTTCCATTTATTGGTTAACACATACATATACAGGAAAAGCTAGAAGTGGTGCGATGGCTCAAGTGGTAGAGTGCTAGGCTTGAGAAAGCCCAAGGACAGTGCTCATGTCCTGAGTTCAAACCCGAGGACTGGCAAAAAAGAAAGAAAGAAAAGAAAAGAAGGGGCCGGGAGTTTGGCCTAGTGGTAGAGTGCTTGCCTAGCATGCACCAAGACCCCGGTTTGATTCCTTCTACCACATACATAGAAAAAAGCCAGAAGTGGTGCTGAGGCTCAAGTGGTAGAGCTCTAGCCTTGAGAAAGTCCAAGGACAGTGCTCAGGCCCTGAGCTCAAGCCCAGGACTGGGGGGGAAAAAAAAAAGAAAGAAGAGAAAAGAAAAGTAAAAAAGCTCTACAATGTAGATACTATTATTATCTCCCTGCTCAATTTACAAATGAGGTAAATAAAGCACAAAGAGCTTAGGTGGCTTTCCAAAGAGCACAAAGATAGTAAGTAACACAGTTGGGCTCAGCTGAAGCAGTCTGGGCTCCTGTCTTCCTCCTTGCAAGGCTGCGGTGGGTGATGCTGAAGGAAGGCTGCAGGGCGGCAGAGCGTCTCGTGTGCCCATGGAGACAGAGGCTGTGGCAGTCATTCGCAAGAGAAAGCTGGTGGATTTAGTCAAACTTGGTATCAGAACGCCCGGTGACTCAGCAACTCGGCTTCTGCACATAGTTATAAATATAAACCTCGTCATAGCATAGTTATAGTCAGAGACAGTAACAAATGGTGCAAACAACTCTCATAGGAGTCCAGAAGGGACCTTGCACAAAACTAGTCTATGCCAAGCTGGGTGCCAGTGGCTCACACCTGAAATCCTATCGATTCAGGAGGCTGAGATCTGAAAATCAGGGTTCACAGCCAGCGAGGGCAGAAAAATCTGTGAGGCTCTTATCTCTTAATTAAGCAGCTAACAAGCTAGAAAGACAGGCATGACTCAAGTGGTAGAATGCCAGCCTTGACTAGGAAAAGGCCAAGTGAGAACCCAGAGCCCTGTATTGGCACAATAAATTAATTCCATGAAAATGAAAACAGTTGGCCAAGGTGGATAAACTAATTCATAGGACATGCTTCCATCACAGTAAATGGCACTTCAGTGAGTCAGGAGACCTGCAACATTTTAATCTCATGGCTCAAAAGATACAATGAAGCTGGGTGCAGCTGGTGGCTCATGCCTGTAATCCTAACTATCTGGGAGCTGAGACTTGAGGATTTCAATTCAAAGTCTGCGAGACTCTTATCTCCAATTAATCACAATAAAAGCTGGGCATAGCCTAGAGCAAAAAGAGCTCAGGGACAGTTCCCAGGCCCAGAGTTCAAGCTTCAGGACTGGCAGGAGGGGAAAAAAAAGATAAAATGAGAACTGTCTTCAGTCAGTACTAACACTAACAAAAATTTTGGATCACCTTCCAAAATAAAAATGAAACAGAGTAGTCTCCATTGAACTCTACACCAAGAACTGTGTTGTTCAATCTTGTTTACCTTAAATCCAAATATATTGACAAAATATAGGGAAGGGATCTCAGGGGTCAATGTTTCCCCAGATGCTAGAAGCAAAGTGAATGTGGATAGAGGAGTTGGATGTGGGGTGGGGGAAATTCTGAATTTCTCCTACTTACCAGTCTCTTTTCTCACTACCTTGACAAAGAAGCTAACAAAACAAAGGCTGTAAGGATTATTTCCTCAAGATATAGAACAGGGTTTAAGAAAGCTTCCAAGATAAATCATCCAGCTATGGCTATGTAGAGAGATACACACACAGAAACATACACACAAGTTCATGTGTCTTGTGTCTCTCTTTTCAATGCTTGTTTTTTAGTGCTTCCCCTCCACCAATTTCATTGTTTTTGCTTTGATTGTGCCAATCTGGGGCTTGAACTCAGAGCCTGTGTGTTATCCTTTAGCTTTTTTGCTCAAAGTGAACATTCTATTGCTTGAGCCAAAGCTCCATTTCTGACTTTTTGGTGGTCAACTGGAGATAAATCTTCTGGCAAGGCTGGCTCTAAACCATGATCTCAGCCTCTTGAGTAGCTAAGATTTGATTTCCATAATCCTTGCTAGATGATGGGAAAAACTGAAAAAATTCCAGCAAGGGTCTCAGACAGTTGCTTAGTTTTTAAGCTCAAAATTGGTACTCTACCGCTTGAGTCATACCTTCTCTTCTAGATTTTTGCTGGTTCATTAGAGATCCCTAGATCATTAGAAAGCTCTCTGATTTTTCTGCTCAGGCTGGCTTCCAATTGGGATTCAGAGATCTCAGCCACTTGAGTAGCTAGGATTACAGGCATGAGCTCTAATTACTATCTCTTTCCTTTCATCAAATTCTTCCTTCCTGCTCATAAATGCTTGTTGTTCCCTTGTGCTATTAGCCATAAAGCAGCATTCATTTCATTCACTCAACAACAACAAAATACATTTATGGAAGATGGGAACAAATGGCTTTCACCTAGCTGGTTGGGAAGCTATGACCAGAAGATCAAAGTCCAAGGCCAGCCGGTGACTAGTTGGTTGCGGTGGCAACAGCTGTCATTCTACATGACAGGTTGAAATCAGGAGGACAGTAGTTCCAGGTCAGCCTGGACATCCAAGAGTCCATAACAGAAGAAGCTGGTATACACCTATCATCCAAGCTACAGCAGATTAGCAAAACAATGTGTCATGGTCCAGACAAGTAGCAAAATCTAATCTTAATAAGCAATGCAAAACAAGGACTGGAGGGCTGGGAGTTTGGCGTAGTGGTAAGAGTGCTTGTCTAACATGCACAAAGACCCAGGTTCAATTCTTTGGTTCCACATACATAGAAAAAGCTAGAAGTGGGACTGTGGCTCAAATGATAGAGCACTAGCCTTGAGAAAGCCTAAGGACAATGCGCAAGCCCTGAGTTCAAGCCCCAAGACTGGTTAAAAAAAAAAAGAGCTGGAAACATGACTCTGTGGTAGAGCACCTGCCTGGCAAGCATTAGGCCCCAAATTCAAGTCCCAGTACCACAAAAAAGAAAAAGTAGCCAGGCACCAGTGGCTCATGCCTGTAATCCTAGTTACTTAAGAGGCTAAGATCTAAGGATTACAGTTCAAAGCCATCCAGGGTAAGAAACTCTGTGAGACTCTTATATCCAATTAACCACCAGAAAACCAGAAGTGGCACTGTGGCTCGAGGGGTAGAGCAACAGTCTTGAGCTGAAGAGCTCAGGGAGCATTCAGATCCAGAGTTCAAGCCCCATGACAGGCCAAAAAAAAAAAAAAAAGGAAAAAGTTATTGAATATTTTCCCGTAGCCTTAGCTGGATATTTATACAGGGAAACAAGGTGACCTTCTGTCCTTGGTCCTGAATTACACAGAAAAGAAATGAAATTATCACAACAGACTATGTGTGAGGATACAGATATTCTTGGGTTTTTGTTTTGTTTTTGTTGTTGCTGTTTTGTTTTGCTGTAGGTCATGGGGCTCGACCTCTGGGCCTGGGCACTGTCCCTGAGCTCTTCAGCTCAAAGCTATTGCTCTACCTCTTGAGCCACAGTGCCAATTCTGGTTTTCTGGTGGTTAATTGGAGCTAAGAGTCTCACAGATTCTGATGCCCAGGCTGGCTTTGAACTTCAATCCTCAGATTTCAGCCTATTGAGTAGCTAGGATTACAGGTATGAGCCACTGTGTCCGGCAGCACTTTTTTTAAAATATATTTTTTATTGTAATTAATAGAAGGGTTACATGATATTTGCCAGATAAATGGTGCATTAATTCCCATACATTGATACCGTTTCACATGTCTTGGTCCCCATTTCCCTTCTCCCCTCCCCCAAGCACTTTTATTTTTGAAGGATGAATAAATAACACAAGCCTGTAATCCCAGTACTCTATAGGTTAAGAAAGGAGAATCTTTTTTTTTTTTTTTTTTTTTGCCAGTCCTGGGCTTGAGCTCAGAGCCTGAGCACTGTCCTTGGACTTTCTCAAGGTTAGAGCTCTACCACTTCCGGCTTTTTTCTATGTATGTGGTACCGAGGAATCGAACCCGGGTCTTCGTGCATGCTAGGCAAGCACTTTAACCACTAGGCCAAACTCCCGGCCCAAGAAAGGAGAATCTTAAGTTCTAGGACAACCTAGTCTCTGTAGCAAGACCCCACAGAAGAAGGAGGGGGGTAGGAGGGGAAAGAGGAAGAAGAGGGTGAAGAGGAGGAGGAAGAAGAGAGAGGTGGTAGTATACAGAGAGTGGATTGGCCATTTGAGGAAAGGACAGGTAAGGCAGAGATCTGAGATGAAAGGCAGAAAGATTTAACAGAAAGAGTGGTAAGAGCGTTAAGGTCAGTTGAAAATTGTACTCTACCCTTTTAAAGGAAGAGGGTCTTGATTGTCTAGACTAAAATGGCCAAAGTACTAGTGAAGAAAAATTAGGGAACGGAAAAAATTCAATGTAGTTGGGTACTGGTGGCTCATGCAGGTAATCCTAGCTACTCAGGTTTGAGGATTGAGGTTTTGAAGCCAGCCTGGGCAGGAAAGTCTGAGATTTGTTTTGCTTTGTTTTTGCCAGTCCTGGGGCTTGAACTCAGGCTCTGAGCACTGTCCTTGGGCTTTCTCAAGGCTAGAGCTCTACCACTTGAGCCACAGTACCACTTCTGGATTTTCTATGTATGTGGTACCAAGGAATCGAACCCAGGTCTTTGTGCATGCTAGGCAAGGCCAAACTTCTAGCCCAAGATTTTTTTTTTTTTGGGGGGGGGAACAGCGTGGGCTTGAACTTTGGGCTTGAGTGCTGTCCCTGAGCTCTTCAGCTCAAGGCTACTGCTTTACCACTTGAACCACAGCGCCACTTCCAGTTTTCTGGTGGTTAATTGGAGGTAAGAATTTCACAGATTTTTAGTGCTGGGGCTAGCTTTGAACTGTGATCCTCAGATCTCAGCCTTCTGAGTAGCTAGGATTACAGGTGTGAGCCACCTGTGACAGGCTGAGACATAACTCCATTAAACTATCAAAAGATCCAGAAGTAGCAAAAGAAAGTCAGGGACAGTGTCCTGAGTTCAAGCCCCAAGACTGGTAATGCATGCATGTGTGTGTATGCATGCCCACATACAGGTGTGTGTGTGCACGTGCGTGAACTCTCTCTCTCTCTCTCTCTCTCTCTCACACACACACACACACACACACACACACACAGATTTTAAAACTCCAGTTTTAGAGTCTCCATTTGCATTTCCTGTATGGGAAGAAGAAAATATAATACTCCCCCGCTTTCCTATTTCTCTCTACTTTATATTGTCTTACTAAAATAAATATTTGGGCTTTAGGGTGTGGCTCCTGTGGTAGAGCCTCTGCCTAGCAAGAAGAAGGCTTTGAGGGCAATCTCTGGGGTATATGTGGGTGGCGCATAAGAGAGTGAGGGTGGAGTAGGGAGGGAAAAGAGCAAGAGAGGGTCAGGGTGTGGCCAAACAGTAAGAGCACTTGCCTAGCATGCATGATGACCCAGGTTCGATTCCTCAGTACCACATACATAGAAAAAGCTAGAAGTGAAGCAGTGGCCCAAGTGGTAAAGTTCTAGCCTTGAGAAAACCCAAGAACAGTGCTCAGAGCCTGAGTTCAAGCCCCAGGATGGGCAAATGGCAGGGGGGGGGGTGTCTGGCCACAGGGGTTCATGCCTGTAATCCTAGCTACTCAGGAGGTTGAGATCTGAGGATTGCCACTCAAGGCCAGCCCAGGCACTAAAAAGTCCAGGAGACTCTTATCTCCAATTAATTACCAGAAAACTGGAAGTGGCTCTATGGCTCAAGGGTAAGGTGGTAGATTTGAGCTGAAGAGCTCAGGGACAGCGCCCAGGCCCAGAGTTCAAGTCCCACGACCTATGGAAAAAAAAAAAGAGGGGAAGAGGGGAGAGACTTAAAAAACAAAACAAGAAAGAGCTGGGAGTGTCGTCTAGAGGTAAAGTGCATGCCTAGCATGCATAAAGCCTCAAGTTCAATTTCTCAGGACCACATACTCAGAAAAACTCAGAAAGAGAGTTTGGCTCAAATGGCAGAGTACTATCTGCTAACCTTGAGCAAAAAGCGTCCCAGAACTGTGCCCAGGCCCTGAGTTCAAGCCCCAGGATTGGAAAAAAAAAAAAAAAAAAGCCAGGTGCCAGTGGTTCACACCTAATCCTAACCACTCAGAAAGTTAAGATCTGAGGATTATGGTTCAAAAAGCAGGCTTAAGCAAGAAACTTCATGAGATTTCTGTTTCCAATTAACCTGAAAAGGCTGTAAGTGGCACTGTGGTTCAAGTGGTAGTGAAATAGCCTTGAACGAAAACAAAAACAAAGTTAAGGGGTGGCACACACGCCCAGAATTCAAGGGGAGGGGGGAGAGAAATAGAAAAAGGGGAGGGAGGGAGAAAGAAAAAGAGAGAGAGGGGGAGGGAGGCAGAGAGAGTTGAGAGACAGAGGAGTAGGAGCGAGACAGAGACCAAGAGAGGAGGGCGGGAGGGGAGGGGAGCCAGGGCATGGAGGGGGTGGACCGGAGAAAAGCTGAGCCCGTCTAGTCTGCGGCGGCTCCGCGCTCTCCCTCCAGGTGGCACTGCAGCCTCGCACTTGTGAACCGGTTGCTCCGCACCGTGGCGCCCCGGGCCCTTCGGGTCGGCCGCTACCCGGGCCCTGCCAGGCCTGGGTCATGCCCTCTCCAGTGGGGGTGTAACCGGGAACGCGGACCGGAGCAGCTCTGCAGGGTGCGTCGTCCACGCGCTCAGCACATGCGTGGCGACTCGGGGGCCGAGGGTCGGGTGGCGTGGTCGGCGTGCGCACCTGTCCCCGGGGGCCGCCTCGGGAGCCAGCGGGGGAATGCGGGTGCGGCTGGCCCGGTGGGCAGGGCCCCGGCCGCAGAGGCAGGACAACGCCGGATTCCGGCGGGCGTGCGGCCGCCGTACCCACGGGGAACAGACTTTCCTGGTGCCCGCGTAAACCCTTGGCGGGAAGCCTGCGGCGGACTCTTTAAGGCTCCGTCTCCTTCCCTCCGGCCCGGACAGGCCGGGACACCCGGGACCTGACATTTGGCAGAGCCTGCGCGTGGGAACTAAAAATATCCCCCTCTAGGTTACTTCGGGGCATTGTTTCCCAGCCGCCCCGCGCGCCCGCTCGTGCGCCCCGGTCCTGACACCCGCGCGCCGCCCCGCGCACCGGCCCGGCCCCTCCTCTTGGACCCCACGGTGGGCCCTGGGCTCGGGGCTCGGGGGAGGAGTCCCCCCACGTGGTTGGGCGGGGCCTCCCCGGCCAGTCCCCGTCCCCCACCCGGTGGCGCCCAGTCGCCCCAGGCGCGGGAGGGGGCGGGCCCTTTTTGGGGTGTGCGGGCTCCCGGCCAATGGGTGTTGCGAAGGGCGTCGCCCGTGGCGGGGCCGGAGTGAAGTGGTGGTGGCTCCTCGCAACTTTTCCCCCCCTCCCCGGCAGCCGGGCTCCGCCAGATCCCGGGGAGCCCCGCCGCTCTCTGGCTCCTGGGGCTGTGGGTCCCTCCAAGCCGGCTCCCCGCGCATCGCCCCCGGACCCCTGAAGACCCCCTGCCCCCCCCCCCCCCGCCAGGCCGGGGCCGCAGACCCCCCGTCGCCGCTCATCACCGCAGCTCTTCCAAGACAAGATGCCATCCGGCTTCCAACAGATCGGCTCGGAAGTAGGGTTTGGCTTGCAGGGGCGTCACGAGGGGGTGGGGGTACAGGTCTGGCTTTTCTGGGGCGGGGGTCGCTGTCGGGGGTCAATGTGGGGGGCGGTCCCTGCGCAGGCGCAGAAGGTGGATGTGGGAGCTGGCTATTTATACCCGGCCTAGACAACCCGTGACTGTCGAATTCCAATGCTGCCAAGAGAAAAGAGTGGGTCCGGGGGACCTTTCTGGAGCCCCGTCTGCGAGCGGACTCCAGGGATCCGGAGTCTGTCGTCTTTCCCATTCCGCGGCACGCCAAGTCGGGTGTGGGGGGCACCCTGCCGTCCATTCAGCGTGGGAAACCTGACTGTCGCCCTGCAGAAGCTGTGGGTCTGCCGGGCCCTGCAGGGTTTCCAGGACCGGAGGCCCTCCGTAGTCCCTCCGTAGTCCCCACCCCCACTCCTGGCCGCCCTCCCGGTTGCTGAACTTTTTCTCAGCCCTGTGATGGGTGGAGGGGCAGAGGGGAGTGTCACCCCCTCCCCCTCCCCCCAGCTCAGGTTTCCGCTTGGAGACAGTCTGTGCCGCCAGCGAGCAGCCACCGTGGCCACCGCCCCTCACGCCACCATCCCTCCCCTCTTCCCCTGGGCATGGTTCTCCTTGGCGAGAACCTCTGCACAGCCCCCCAACCTTTGGAAGCAGAGGGGAGGCCAAGGCAGAGACATAGATGGTTACCTCAAGAGAACGACCTGGATGCCCTTTTTGGAAATGCCCTTTTGGGGCCTGCCGGGGGGCCTTCTGGCTGGCTGGGAGAAACAGTGACTGATGACCACGACACACGTGTCCGTTTGTAAAACCAGCACTGTCTGGGTTACTGCTAGCTTAGTTTGAGGTGACAAGGTAGCCCTGCGGGGACAACCTCACCTTCCAGAAAAGGTTCGTTCAGACTGGAGAAGTGACTGGCCCAAGGTCACACTAATCTGAGTGTGTTCCAAGGTCACAAGGGAATCTTAAGGCATGGTTGCTCTAGTTTTCTCTGCGTTGTGGACTCTGAAACATCCCCTTTCTCAACGATGCCCACCTCCCTCTGGTGCTCCTGTTTATATGAGATCTTTGTAACAATTCCTAATATGGGCCAGTTTCTCTCACTCAGCATGTTGGATGGAACCCAGCATCTGTAGGCTTCAAACTGGGTCCTGGCCGCTGGAGGAAGACAAGCGGGTGGGATTGTGTGTGACTCGGCCCTCTTCCTTTCTGTCTGCCCAGGATGGGGAGCCTCCTCGGCAGCGGGTGACTGGGACACTAGTCCTTGCAGTCTTCTCCGCTGTGCTTGGCTCCTTGCAATTTGGCTACAACATTGGAGTCATCAATGCCCCTCAGAAGGTGAGGTGACCTGCAGCAGGCCGGGCTAAGGGTTGTTCAGGGGTGGTGGGAAATGAAGGGTCTGCAGGGAATCACTCCCATGCTGTCCCCCCCCTCAGGTGATTGAACAGAGCTACAATGCAACGTGGCTGGGGAGGCAGGGGCCTGAGGGACCTGGTTCCATCCCGCCAGGCACCCTCACCACCCTCTGGGCTCTCTCCGTGGCCATCTTTTCTGTGGGCGGCATGATTTCCTCTTTCCTCATTGGTGTCATCTCTCAGTGGCTAGGAAGGTATAGGGCTGGGAGAGGGGGCACAAGTGGAGGAGAGGGAGGGAAGCCACTGCAGGGGAGTTCGGACATTCACAGCCCTGCTCTCTGCCCTCCAGGAAAAGGGCTATGCTGGCCAACAACGCCCTGGCCATGCTAGGGGGCACCCTCATGGGCCTGGCCAATGCCACTGCCTCCTATGAGATACTCATTCTCGGACGGTTCCTTATTGGCGCCTATTCAGGTACCCACGGGGGCACCACATCCCAGTCCGGGGCCCTGCTCTCCTGCACTGTGTCTGGGCTTCGGGATGGAAGTGGACAGTTGCCCTCAGCCCTCTCTTCCCACTTTCCAGGGCTCACATCAGGCCTGGTGCCCATGTACGTGGGGGAGATTGCTCCCACTCATCTTCGCGGTGCCTTGGGGACCCTCAACCAACTGGCCATTGTCATCGGCATTCTAATCGCCCAGGTGAATGGGCCAGGCCAGATGGGGGGCGGGGGAGCCTCTAGGGTGAAGTTGGATCCTTGAGTCACCTTCTTCCCAACCTTTCCTACAGGTGCTGGGTTTGGAGTCCATGCTGGGCACTGCCACACTGTGGCCACTGCTCCTGGGCATCACAGTGCTTCCTGCCCTGCTGCAACTGATCCTGCTACCCTTCTGCCCTGAAAGCCCCCGCTACCTCTACATCATCCGCAACCTGGAGGGGCCCGCCCGAAAGAGTGAGCACTCACCCTTGGCACTGTAGCCCAGGCCCAAGCCTTCACCCCATCCTGTTAGCGCCCCCAGCCTTCTCTGAGGCCCTGTCAGGCCTGACCTTCCCCACCCCCAGGTCTGAAGCGTCTGACAGGCTGGGCTGATGTGTCTGCTGCGCTGGCTGAGCTGAAGGATGAGAAGCGGAAGCTGGAGCGTGAGCGACCCTTGTCCCTGCTCCAGCTCCTGGGCAGCCGTACCCACCGGCAGCCCCTGGTCATTGCAGTTGTGCTGCAGCTGAGCCAGCAGCTCTCAGGCATCAATGCTGTACGTATGGAGTGGCAGGGCATGGGGTCATGTACCAGGCCAGTGGAGGGGAGAAGCGGGCAGCCTCCTGGTCTGGAACACTCAGGCTCAGGCTAGTCTGGAGTGGCAAGGGTAGAGAACAAGACATTTCTGCCATCCTCTTCTCCTTTGCCTCTAGGTTTTCTATTATTCAACCAGCATCTTTGAGTCTGCAGGAGTGGCTCAGCCAGCTCATGCCACCATAGGAGCTGGCGTAGTCAACACTGTCTTCACCTTAGTCTCGGTAAGGAATGGCCTGAAGCACTAGCTTCCCATCCCTGTGTGTTCAGAAGTCCTCCTCTTGGGCTGTCCCTAACCATGCAAACTCTCAACTTCCTGTGTCCTCAAGGCCCCCACCAAGTTCTGCTTCTCCCTCCAGGTGCTCTTGGTGGAGCGGGCCGGGCGTCGTACTCTCCATCTCTTAGGCCTGGCAGGCATGTGTGGCTGTGCCATCTTGATGACTGTGGCTCTGCTTCTGCTGGTGAGGCCTGGGGGCTGGGAGGGTCTGCCCGACACAAGGCACAGCACAAGGGGCTCTGTGGCTTGCCAGAGCCATACTTTCCCATTCCTGGCTGGAAATCCCAGCACAAACTTGTGCGGCTTTGGTTTTAGAAACTGTTCACTTCTGAGGGATCCAGGCTGTGCTGGGCCTGCTTTAGGAAGTAGCTAGAGTACAAATCTGGCAGCTGAAAGAGAGGATGCCCAGCAAGCCGTAAGAGCAATTCCTAAGGACCCAGCTTCAGAGTCACGAGTGGCGGGGGGCGGGGCAGCATAGGCAATCTTGAATCTATTTGGGGTGCTTGGAGGAGTGTAAATATTCAGAAATGCTCCTGGAGACCGGGTGCAGTTATGCATGTCTTTGATTCTAGCTATTTTGGAGGCAGGAAGATCAAGACTTTGTGGCCAGGGGAAAAAGTGAGAACCTATGCCTAAAAACTGGTTAGAGGTGTGGCTTGCTTAGCATATGCCAGGCCCAGTTCCAATCTCCACTATGGGAGTGAGGAACTCCAGAGAAGCCAAGCAGCAGTACCTGGAAATCTGAGGCAAGAAAATGAGAAATTTAAGGCTAGCCTGGTCTAAATCAGACCCTGCCCATCTCTCCACTTCCCCTAAAACTGGGAAATGGAAGAGAAGAAGAGAAGGGGGAAGGGACAAAGTGGGAGAGAAGAGGGAAAGGGCCTGTTTTAGCCCAGAGAAATACATCCTCCAAGCTGATACAAAGGGTAGATTTTGTTGGGTGATGGTGGCTCACAGCTGTAATCCTACTCAAGACACTGAGTACTGAAGATTGCAGTTCAAAGACAGCCCCAACAGGAAACTCCATGAGACTTTCAATTAAGCAAAAATCAGAAGTGGAGGTGTGGTTTAAGCAATAGAGCAAGATCCTGAGCAAAAAAGCCCAGGGACAGTGCCCAGATTCTGAGTTCAAGCCCCAGGATCGATCTGTCTCTCTGTCTCTGTCTCTCTCTCTCTCTCCCTCTCTCTCACACTTACACACACACAGTTTCCAGTTCTCTGAGCCAAGGGCAAGTTGAACAATTTTCCTATCCTTCCCTCAGGAGCGGGTTCCAGCCATGAGCTATGTGTCCATTGTGGCCATCTTTGGCTTTGTGGCATTCTTTGAAATTGGCCCTGGCCCCATCCCCTGGTTCATCGTGGCTGAGCTCTTTAGCCAGGGACCCCGCCCAGCAGCCATGGCGGTGGCTGGTTTCTCCAACTGGACGTGCAACTTCATCGTTGGCATGGGTTTCCAGTATGTTGCGGTAGGTCTCTACCCCTGCCCCCATTCCCACACTGGAGACCAAGTGCAACTCACCGCTAGCCCACTTGGTATCTAGCCAGAGACCCCCAGCCCCTGACTGTTGATCTTTGGGTCACTCTGGTGAACTGCTCCCTGAAGTCAAAGGAAAGAAGGGGGCAGAACTAAATCGGGTGGTAACAGTGGTGTGTTTGAACTAATCAGTGACATAACTTCACTTTAGACCAGGAATAAAATAAGCTTCATATTAACCCAAATGGCTGGGAATCTACTCCAAGCACAGTAACACAGGATGGTGAAGAGGGCAAAAACAAAGGAGTTAGGGTTCTCAAAGAGTCCTTTTTTCCCCCATGTAAATTCTCATCCCTGATCATTTCCTCTGTCCTTGAAGGAGCCACCTGCAGCATCCCCCGCTCCCTCTCAAAGACTTTAATTCCCACTTGTCTGAGTCTATCTCTTCCCTCCTCATCCCTCTGTCAATATCTTTTTCTCTACCTGTCCCAGGATGCTATGGGTCCCTACGTCTTCCTTCTATTTGCGGTCCTCCTGCTTGGTTTCTTCATCTTCACCTTCTTAAAAGTGCCTGAAACTCGAGGCCGGACGTTTGACCAGATCTCAGCTGCCTTCCGCCGGACACCCTCTCTTTTAGAACAGGAGGTGAAACCCAGCACGGAACTGGAATACTTAGGGCCAGATGAGAATGACTGAGGGGCAAAGCCAGCAGGAGAACTGGCTCCTCTGCCTCTCAGAGATGCCCCTCCTTCCTCTGCGGCACTTTAACCCTCTTTCCCATTTACTTCCAGGGTGGAAAAATCCTTCCACCTGGTAGAACTGGGAAGCCCGAGGGATGGGTGGTCTGACCACCCCTCACTCCCCTGCGTGACTCTTGGATAATTATGTGTTGTGGTTAGGCCACGCCCATTCGAATAGGCCATTCTCCCCCTCCCCCTTCCCCCCCTCCCCCTTTCTCCAGCCTCAACCCAGACCCAGGCTCCAGAATACTTTCATCCCTTCTAGAAGAGGGGGACTGCAGGAAGGGGGGGTCCTAGCCTGTTGCTTCGTGGGACAAACGGAAGCAAGAGAGCAGGATGTGAGACTGACAAATCAAGTTTCTCACCACTTTCAGCTTCTCCCACCACCTGGCATTTTTGCCCAACTCTTGCCACATAGACTCTAGGTGAAGGGAGTTATCTTGACCCCTCCAGGGCAAAGGATATAACCTCCCAAAGTCTTGCCTCTCCTCCCTCCCTGCAAGCTCAGCCTTCCAGGGTGCAAGGGCACATGGCAATATATACCTACCTGTGGTGAGAAGAGGCGGCAGAGACCCACTAGCTTCAGGACCCTATTCTGATTGCCACGTCTGCCAAGTGGGGGCCCAACTCTCTCTACTCCCCTCCTGGAAGGGTGCTGTACCCACAGGCTTTTGATGTGTAAGGCTGCCTGTTAATACTGGTGGGGGGGGAGTGTTTAGATATTTTTGTATATGTTTGGGTAAGAGGTAGGGAGCAGCGATCAAAGGCTGCTGTTATTAAATGTGTATAGAGAGATTCATCTATAAAGTCAATGTATGGAGACGAGTGTCCTGTCATCGAGGCATTGGAAGGTGGGCTGAGACAGGTACTACAACCTCCTCGCTCACCCCTTCCCTCTCTCCTGCCTCAGTTCAAGGTTTCAGAATCCTCTACATGCTGGCAACTCATGTCCTATTTCTGTTTAATAGGAAATGTGCAATAAAGTGTAGCCATCGACTCTGGTCCCCGTTTAACGGGTGGGGACAGTGAATCGCAGTGAGGAGGGTCCTTGTCAAGAGTGCACAGCTGTGGCTGCTGGAGG
Source organism: Megascapheus bottae (assembly GCF_031878675.1). NCBI lineage: Eukaryota > Metazoa > Chordata > Mammalia > Rodentia > Geomyidae > Megascapheus > Megascapheus bottae. The sequence continues at coordinate 12,036,303 of NC_143525.1, read as the reverse complement.
CAGGCAGGACAGGCCCTGCCAGTGCATACGTCCCCAGCCCACACTCGAAAACAGAAAAGCGGCAGCAGAGACCAAGACGACAGGAAGGCCTGTTTTTGTTTTTACTGGAGGCTCAGGTGGCACGTGACAGTTCATAAAATGGCTTCAGAGGTAGGGGATGGGGGGGAACAAAAAATAAACTGGGGTGGAAAAGAAAAACAACCAGGAGGAGGTTAAGAGCTGGCTGATTCTGTAACAGCCTGACTTAGGGGAGGGAGCTGATGCCTCTGAATAATAAGGATGAATCCCTTCCTTCAACCCATCATAGGGGAGAGAAAAAACAAAACAAAACAAAAGGCAAAAGGCTGTTGCTTTAGCCCTCCTGAGTCTCAAGGAAAAAGGGAAAAGCCGGTGTTTTGATGTCATGAATTATGGGAAAGGGGGAGGGGGTGCTGCGTAGGGTCAGTTGGAAAAACTGGCAGATACCTAAGAGCAAAACAAAGCAAAAGACCAATCATAAAGGATAACTTATCATCGCAACCCAGTCCCCTGCCTTCTAGGCTACCCGCCCTGAAAGGAGTAGCCGCTAACCAGATGGTAGCTCTGGGTGTCCTTTGAGTTGGAATCACTCCAGTATGTTGTGGGGGGGGTCCCCACTGTTGATGGGGGCTGAGGTCTAAAGAGAACAGCAGTGGCCAATTAAGACTTGTTCTTTAGAGCCCTCTACTTCATCCTTCTCCCTCCTTTCCCTTCCCATCCCTGTGCAACCAATCTTCACGATTCACACCTCCAAGCTAGTGTTTGGGCTTCAAGGAAAGCTAGGGTGGGTTGTGTAGAGGGGACAGGGAGGGTTTTCTGATGGGAGAGGCGCCTGCCAGCAGCAGGGCCAGAGGCTGCACTGAGGGGCGTGGCTGGGGGAGCTGAGATACAAAAAAGGATAGGAGAAGGAGAGAAGGAAAAAAAGAACAGGACAGTAAAGAGGGCAGATGGTCTCAACTGTCCTTTTCACTTCATTCCCAGAGTTTCAGACCCCTAAGATCCTCACCTCTGGGGCTGTGGGCTGCCTGGGGCCAGGAGGTTGCTGCCGTCGCCGCTGGAAATAAGGGCGATTTCGTGGGCGCTGGGGCTCAGGCCGAGAACCATCAGTGGGGCCTTGGTTGGGTTTAGTTTCACCATCCCCACCTTCGGTGGTAGGTTGTTGCGGAGGCCTGGGGCGGAAAGGCCTAGGGAGAAAAGGAAGGGACCAAGAAACCTAGCGTGGACTGCCTCCCTCAGGATTTCCCAGGTTCTCCATCCCCAAGGGCCCAACACTGAACTGATCAAGAGCTGAGGAAAGGGCATCCTACCTTCGGTACCTGGGCCGGAATCTGGGTGGGGGCACCCGTTCATCTCCTTGCTGTTGGTCTCCCTCCAGTGGAGCTGTCTCTTTAGGTTCTACCCCGTCGGTGCCCTGGGAATGCACACGGCCTGGGTGGGCTGTGGATCTTCAGGCTCCGCCTGGCCCTCCCCAGCCCTCCGTCGCATTTCCTGTGGGGACCCTGTGATCTCTCACTCTTTCCTCTTGTATGTGGACAGCTGGCATTCCCTCACCTCTAAAGGCTGCTGCTGATTGGGGGGCCGAGGGCCTCGCACAAACCGTCGACGATAGAAGAAGGGTGGTGGACGCCGACGTCTGGGCCGCTGCCCCGAGTCCTCAGCCCGCTCCCCTTCACTGCCTGCTTCTGTCCCACCCGAGGGAGCCTCTGCTACCATGGGTGGTGGGGCAGCTGGGCGAGGTCGAGGGATGAATCGGCGGAACCTACGTCGATTGGGGGCATACCGGCTGCCCTTCACTGGCACCCCCCCAGGGCCAGTTACATTAGCAGCTTCTGCGCCCTGGAGAGAACAAGAGCAAGTCAGAGCTCACCCCAGGCCAAATTCATATTTGCATTTTTGCTGGAGTTAAGAGTACACTCTTCCAGCCTGATGGCTCCCTCCAGATGGCCTGTGGCTTCTCTAACCTCTACTTGTTTCTCCCCCACTCCATGGGCAAGACAGTGAGTTTTTCCTGTTTGGAAAGAAACCACCTATCCTTTGGAAATATTATGGCAATTCCCCCCAGAGTTAAAGACGAGGGTTAGGTGTAAAGGGCTGTCATCACTTTTCAGTTCACAAGGGCTGGTTCTGAGAACCTGCTAGGATCAGGCCTCCATGGGGAAGAGAGCCATGGAAGTGCTTGATGACCTTCATGCACAGAGGAAATCCAGACACTACTGATGGATAAAAGGGACATATTCTTTAGGACACTGTTTTCTTCCAGTTCTAGGGCTTGAACTCAGGGCCTGAGCACTGTCCTCGGGCTTTCTCAAGGCTAGAGCTCTACCACTTGAGCCACAGCACTACTTCCAGCTTTCCTATGTATGTGGTCCCAAGGAATCAAACCCAGCTCTTCGTGCATGCTAGGCAAGCACTCTACCACTAGGCCAAACTCCCAGCCCTTTTAGAACACTTCTTACAGCAGTTCTATTGCTAAGACAACGTGGGGTGAAAGAACACAGCCCCATCCCACAACCAGAGGCAAAGCTGATTCCACTGAGCTGAGGCTGACTTCCAGACTACCTTCCTATAACCCTGGCTCATGACACACACATACACAGCAGCAGCAGCACCCCCCAAACCTTCTCTCCTTCTACGACATCAAACTCCACAGTCTCTCCATCTCCAACGCTGCGCAGAAACTTCCTGGGGTTGTTTCTTTTAATAGCTGTCTGGTTGGGGGAAAGGCAATGAGAAAAGTGAGGGCAGCAAGACCAGAGTCTTCTCAAACCTGCTGCCATCCTCCACCCAACTCCATTTGTTCTTATGTGTATGTGTGGGTCCTATGGGTTGACTCAGGGCCTAGGCACTGTCCCTGGGCTTTTACTCAAGGCTAGCACTCTATCACTTGAGCCACAGCACCATTTCTGGTTTTTTCTGTATACGTGGTACTGAGGAATGGAACCCAGAGCTTCATGTATGCTAGGCAAGCACTCTATACCATGAAGCCACATTCCCAGCCTGTTCTTGGGCTTTTTTTTTTTTTTGCTCAAGGCTATTGCTCTACCACTTGAGTCATGGTTCCACTTCTGGTGGTTTTGTTTCATGTTTCTGGCAGTTAAAGAGTCTCACAGACTTGATTGAGCTGGATTTAAGCCACATCCTTAGATTTCAGCCTCAAGTAGCTAGGTTACAGGTGTGACCACTGATGCCCGATTCAACTTCTGTCCATTTCAACACTTTTACTTGGAGGCAGAGCAAGAAGGTAGTTAAGTTAGGGCAGGGGTGGGGTTAGAGCACTTGCCTACTTAGCAAAGCTTTGGGTTGGATCCCCAGCATCACCAAAAAAAAATTTTTTAATAGGGGAAAAGTCGTAAACTAGGGCCTGGGAATCCACTGTGAAGTTGTTGCTCTCACAAGAGGCTCTTCCCTTCCCCCTCCCCCGCTCAGAGACTTTAAAAAATGGGCAGGGGGCAAGACTATACAGAGATGGTCTAAAGTGGTAAAATGGGACAACCATACTACGCTCCTTACTCCATCCCGAGAGCTCAGTCCACCAAAGCAGTGATTCTCAAACTAGTGAGCAGCAGAACCACCTGGGAGCTTGTTAAAACAAGGGCGCTGGATCCCAGCCCCACGCCTGATTGAGTGATTGAGTACCTCGGGAGGGCTGAGCTTAGATGTCAGGTGATGCTGCTGCTGCAGGTGCAGGGACCACACTTTTGAGACCCCATAGCACCCAAGTCAGTCTCTCTGGGCTGAGTTATTTCCCTCGGAAAATTGCCCGGATTCTTTCCTGTGGTGTTAACAGGTCCCAGAAGGTGGTGAGCATGCCATGCTTAAGAGGGCAACACGTACAATTCTGATGGCCAGTCAGTAACCCAACACAAGTGTGGTTGACACAGGCACCCAGGGCTGGTGGGAGGGCGTCTATTTCCACGTGGGCAGGCCACTGTGCAGTTAAAGAGCTGGATAAACAACAGTGTGCAGCTAAGGGGTTGTGGCAAAGGCCTTCAAAGATAAGGCCGGTTCTTCCCCTTAAAGCCAAGCCTAGCTCTTACCTGGTGAACAAAGACATCCTCCTTGGTGTCATTCCTGCAGAACAGGATCGCGCATTAAGGGGTTGACTTTGGCAAGGGGCTCAGTTCCACTAAGGCCTCTCTACCTGCCCCTCCCCTCCCATGTGCCAGTAACCAGGGGGTACACAGGTAACTGTAAAAGCCATCAGGGCCCTCAGAAGCTGGTACTGAGGAGGAAGTACACTTTCAACCTCAGTGAAAGGGCAAAGGGAGGCGGCAAAGGCACCTTGGAAGAAGCTGGAACAACTCTTTACCTGCCAGTGCTCCACCTTCACTGCCCAGGGGCACCTTAGAACCTGCTGGTGCTGGGTATAACTGTCCCTGGCCAATATCCCCTCCTCCCCACGTACACTGGGATTTCTGGAAAATTCCACCTCTTCCTTCTATCCTCAAGGAGGAAGAAAGGAAGGCCAGGGCCAGAGGTGCAGAACAACTTTAAGAGGACAAGGTATCCAGAATTTGCTCCAAACTACCACCTCAACTTGGAAGTGAACCTAGGGGAGAGCCTCCTCTTGACATGGAGGGACCAAGGTCAAGAGAAGAAAATTAGCCATTCTGTATGATTACCATGACTATTAACCCTGGTTCAGCCTAGAATTCCCTACAGGGAAGAGAGCAGAAGGGCTCTGCACCTCACTCGGCCTTTCCCAGAACAAATGCTCTCATTTGTAAAGCACAGGGATCTGCGCAAAGGTCAGCCTGTTAAGAGGGAACTTGGGCCTCCCTGGAGGGCTCGGCTGGGCAGGGTGCCCAGGCTAGGGATGGCCCCACAGGGGTAGATCTGGCATTGCTCAGAATCCACCACCACAGCCTTCCCTAGGACTTGAAGGGTGGGGCAGCAGTCCCTGGCTAGGCTAACTCCTTCCTCCCTCCTTTTCCTATACCAGACCAGCTCAGTGTCAGCAGGTGAGGGGTTCAAACGAGCCACAGCTCTTTAAGTGAGCTAAGTTGTGCTTGAGGGTTGTCTTTAATTAGGAAATGGGAGAGGACTTCAGCACAGAGCCCAGAAGTGCAAAGAACCCAAACACTAACCCCCCACCAAAGACACAGCCCTCTAAACATAATGAAGCAATTTCAGGAGGTGAGACAGAAAAGGCAGGAAGGTCAGGGCTAGGTGTGCCAAGTTCCCAGATCATTAATCCTCTGCTGCCCTTGAAGATGTGGAGGTGGCTTCATCTTGCCACTGAGCACACATGCGTGCTGTCATTAAAGCCTTTCAACCACCACCAGCTGGACACTGCAGCCCTGTGCCTTGGCAGGAGTAGAGATGAGGTTGGGAAGGTGTCCAGTCCCACAGGCCAGTTCTGAAGACACCCATTCCTCCCCCTCCCTGGGTTCCTCGGATACCTGTTGATGAATCCGTAACCATTCCGGACGTTGAACCATTTGACAGTGCCCAGGACTTGGATTGCTGCCAGGCAGATGCAGTGGGGACAGTAAGATAGGGGGAGAGATGCAGTTGGACTGAGTTTTGAGACACTCCCAAAATCTAGCTTGCCCCCCCCCCCGCATGAAGCTTTCCTTTAAGCTGACCAGGTTTCCCGACTAGTCTTAAGGTATTGTTACCCCAATTCTACCAAATGGAATATAGGCTCTCCAAACGCGAAGACATGTTCCTCACACCCTACAAACCTAGAATCGGGTCCTCACCTGGTCCACAAAGTAGCCCTCCCCCATGTTAAGGGTCCCCAGTGCACCTGCTTCCCAGGCTCAGAGGTTCTCGCACTAACCAGAGGCAGCGAGGCCAAGTCTCCTGCACCCGGGGTGTGGGAGGACCCCACGGCTTCACTCTCCACCTCCCGCCCCCACCCCTCTGCTGGACCTGCTGGCCCCGCCCACGGAGGTACAGCGGGATTTCCCACCAGAGGGATCCACTTAGTTCGTTCCATAGCTCTCAGCCCAGAGTGGTGGGGTCTCTGAGACCAGCCCGCCATCAGCGTTTCCAGACCCCGCTTCCCCTCCCCCAGCCTGTCCCCCCCAGCCGCCCGGGCGCGCGACCCCCGCCCCTCACCCAACACCGGCTTGTCCGCCTGACTCCGGGCCGGGGGCGCGGGGGTTCCCGAGGCCGCCGTCGCCGGGTTGCCAGGGGTGCGAGAGCCTGGCGCCGAGGGGATCCCGGCAGCGGGGCCCGAGGCGGTTCCGCCGCCGCCCGCCCCGCCGCCTACTTTCTGCGGCTCTCCCGCGGGCACGGGTACCACCACTGCTACCACCCCTGCTGCCGTCGCGGGCACCGTCGCCGCGGGGGCCGCTGTCGCCACCACTGCCGCCTCCGCCTCGCTCATCCCGCCGGGTCCAGTACCGGCCCCCGCCGCCGCCACCACCGCCTCCGCCGCCACCGCCACCGCCCCGGCCCCTCCCCCCGGCTCGCGGACCCGCCGCCCCGCTCGGTCCTCGCGCCCCTGGCGGAGCCCGCACGCCGGCAGCGAGCCCCGAACCGAGGCCAATCGCAGCCCGCTATCCCGGCGCGCGCAAGCCCCGCCTCCCGGCCGCAAGCCAATCCCAGCCGCGCAGCGCCCGGGCCCGCACGCCGGCCCCGCCTCCCGGACTTCGCGTGGAGGCGAAGGCTCTCGGCCCGCAGCCCTGTAAGTACACCTGGGCCCCGCCCCTCTGAGGTCACATGGCCCGACAGGCCTGCCTATTGGTCGGCGGCTCGTTTCCCCTCCCCCTTCTCCCCTTGCCACCGGCCGCGGGAAATCAAACGGGCTGGTCCCGCCCCAACTGCCACCTGGTCTCTGCGCGAAAGGCGGGGCCGGGGGCGCGGCTCCCAGGTTGCCCCTGACGACCCAGGTGGGGGGCAGCAGTCGGCAGCCTCAGTTGTAGCTGTTCGGGGTGCTGCTAGCTTGCACTCTCCAGACCCCAGGTGCCTAAACATTGACAGGTGTAGACTCCGCCTCCCGCCCACTCCCACCCTGGGAATGCCCCGCACAGCCCGCAGGGCAGGCTGGAAATGGGAGCGGGACTGTCTTTCCAGCTCAAGTTGTCACAAACCGAGAGCCCTTAATCTTATTTTCTTTTTGAGATACAGTTTGCGTGCATATGTATAGACAGCTTACTGAAGTTTTGCTAAATGTATCCATCTGTGTAACCCATGTCCTAATGAAACTATATCCTTGCCCCAGGAGGATCCCCTGGAGCCTCTTCCACGCCACCCCAGCTTCACCACGGGCCACAGTTCTAGGTCTCCATCCTCTACTAGTTTCTGGGTCTTTCAAGTCTACATGTGGGGAATCTAGGGTCCCCGGCCTTGACACGTCATTTCCTCTAGTGAGGATGGATATCAGCTAATCACTCTTTTTATAGACTTTTAGACAATGTTAAAGGATCTTGACCATTGACCATTGTTTTTTTGTTTTTTTTGTTTTTTTTTTTGTTTTTTTCCCCTTCTCTGCCCACCGGCAACGAACACACGTACTACGCTGTGGGAGGGAGAACCTCGTAGTTATGCTTGATGCCTGGGACAGTGCACAGGATTGATATTTACTGAATAAATGAATGATTCCCAATCCACAGACGGGAAGACTTGAGTTGTGATGCGATTGCGCGCTCAGGTTTCTGGAGAGCCTGTGGAAGTTGGTCAGGGAGGAAGCTTCCATGTCCCATCCAAACCAAGGAGGCTCCAGAAGTCGACCCGCTGGCCCTGCGCGTATTTTTAGCAAGCGCACCTCACCCGGGAGCAGCCCACGTGGCCCCACGCGCGCGCCGCGCCGCCAGCCCCACCCCGCCCCACCCCACGTGCGCCTCCCCAGCGCTGGAGTCGGTGCCAGGGCCCCGGTCCTGCAGACCGCGACCGCGGCCTTCGCGTCTCCCGGTCCTGGCGCGCCCTCTGCCGGTTGCTGCTGGGGACGGTCCGGTTGCGCTTCCCTAGTTGGAGATGTTCAGCTACCCAGAACTTAGCACTTCACCTTGCCACTCCTTTCAAGAGCTAAGCATTCTGATTTCCAAGGCGTTTGGCCCAGTGGACAGAAAAGAGAGAGAAGACACACAACGAAATCGCAAGGAGAGGTCATGGAAGATACTGATATGCCCACACCTTCCTTCTTACATCATTAAGGACCGATTTACTTGTGCCCAGCCGTGGGTCCTCAGGGGAAGGGAGGAGCCTGACTGAGACCCAGACTGGGAAAAGACAAGCAAGATCCTTCACAGCCTGGCCGAGGCCGCAAAATAATGACATGGAAGGTAAGAGATCACCCAGACTAGTGGGCTAGTTAACTATGACTTTGAAGGTGAGGTGGGAGAAAGCTCAGCATAAAGGAGGGATGAGCTCTTTTCGTGAAAAGATTAAGAAACATCAGGCAGCCAGGCGCTGGTGGTTCACACCTGTAATCCTAGCTACTCAGGACGCTGAAATCTAAGGATCACCATTTTTTTTTAAGTCAGTTTGGGGGCTGGGAATGTGGTTTAGTGGTAGAGAGCTTGCATAACATGCATGAAACCCTTGGTTCAATCCTTCAGTACCACATAAACAGAAGAAAAAAAACGGAAGTGGCGTTTTAGCTCAAGTGGTAGAGTGCTAGCCTCGAGCAAAAGAAGTTCAGGGACAGTGCCCAGGCCCTGAGTTCAAGTCCAAGAACTGGCATTGAGAAGAAGGGAGAGGGAGAGAGAGAGAGAGAGAGAGAAGGGTGCGATGACTCACGCCTGTAATCCTAGCTACTCAGGAAGCTGTGATCTGAGAATCAAGGTTCAAAGAGGACATGAGACTCTTATCTCCAATGAACCTCTAGAAAATGGGAAGTGGGGCTTGGCTCAAGAGTAGGGCTGGGGCTGGAAATCTGGCCTAATGGTAGAATGCTTGCCTACCATGCACGAAGACCCAGGTTTGATTCCTTGGTACCACATATATAGCAAAAAAAAAAAAAAAAAAAAAAAAAAAGCTGGAAATGGTGCTATGGCTATGGCTCCAGTGGTAGAGCTCTAGCCTTGAGAAAGCCCAAGAACAGTGCTCAGGCCTCAAGTTCATGGCCCAGGGCTGGCAAAAAAAATAAATAAATAAAAGAATAGGGCTGTAGTCTTGAGCTAAAGAACTCAGGAACAGTGCCCAGGTCGAGTTCAAGCCAAGCCCCATGACCCACAAAAAGAGAGGGGGAGAGGGAGGAGAAAGGTATGGAGGAAGGAAAGAAGGAAGGAAATATCAGGTGAGTAGAGGGATGAGAATTGCAGGGAAAGTACCCGTGGCAGATGAACACTACCTATATTTGGAACAGGTGGAGACTGCGTCCCCATAGAAAGGAACATGCAGAAGTCACTGAGAGATGTAGTAAGTTTGTGCATGTAATATTCTAATTATTTAATATTTTTGTTTTCATTTTTCTTATTTATTTTCCAGTCCTGAACTCAGTGCCTGGGCATTGTCCCTGAGCTTTTTTTTTGCTCAAGGCTAGCACTTTACCATGAGAGTCACAGCACCACTTCCAGCTTTTTCTGTTTATGTGATACTGAGGAATTGAACCCAGAGCTTCATAGGCAAGCACTCTATCACTAGGCCACATTACCAGCCTTTTTTCCTTCATATTTAAAATAATGTGCGCACGCGCGCACGCTTGCACCATTACTAGAGCTTGAACTCAGGGCTTAGGCACTGTGTTTTTGCTCAAGGCTAGTGCTCCACTACTTGAGCCACAGCTCCACCTTGGGTTTTATTTTATTTATTCTTGCTAGTCCTGAGGCTTGAACTTGGGGCCTGGGCACTGAGCCACAAAACCATTTTTGGCTTTTCTTCTGTGTATGTGGTACTGAGAAATCTACCCCAGGGCTTCATGTATGCTAGGCAAGCACTCTACCACTAAGCCACATTCCAAGTCCTGCAGTCTCCTCCTCTTCGTATTATTATTATTATTATTATTATTATTATTATTTTGTCAGTCATGGGACTTGAACTCTGGGCCTGAGTGCAGTCCCTGAGTTCTTCAGCTCAAGACTAGCACTCTACCACTTGAGCCACAACACCACTTCCGGTTTTCTGTTGGTTAATAGAAGATAAGAGACTTTTTTTGTGCCTGACTTTCTTGTACCCGGACTGGCATTGAATCATGATCCTCAAATCTCAGCCTCCTGAGTAGCTAGTATTACAGGTGTGAGCCACCAGTGCCTGGCTGCAGTCCCTTCTTAACTGAGATGTTCACTGAATGTGTTTCGTTCTCCTTTGACTCCATTCAGTGATGGGATCCTGTCACAACTTCTGCAATTGGATCTGCCTTCTTCTTCCTCCTCTCCTTTTAGCTTGGCTTTCTATTGACATCATTTCGGATGACGTTCTCCTGCTCTCTATAGAGCATTTTCCCCATTCCCTGGCTTTGATGGTGAATTTCTGATGATTCTCCACCCTGAATCCTCCCATTTTTCTTCTTTCTTTCTTTCCTTCTTTTTTTTTTTTGCCAGTCATGGGGCTTGAACTCAGGGACTGAGCACCGTCCTTGGACTTTTTTCTCAAGTCTGGTGCTCTACCACTTGAGCCACAGCACCACTTCCAACTTTTTTCTATGTATGTGGTACCGAGGAATCAAACCCAGGTCTTTGTGCATGCTAGGCAAGCACTCCACCACTAAGCCACATTCCCAGTTGTCTCCTTCCATTTTCTAACAGATGCTGAATCCAGTCCTAAATCTCTCTTCCCCATCCTCCTCACATTACTTGCTCAGAGACAATCATTTTTAGGACTCATTACACATGTGTAGAAGTCAACCCTGGAGGCCCAGGTTTCATATAGAATAAGAGAGAGAAGATTTATGATATCAAATTGAGATGGTCTGTGACTGGTGTGTGTGTGTGTGTGTGTGTGTGTGTGTGTGTGTGTGTGTGTGTGTGTTTTGCCAGTTCTGGGGCTTGATCTCGGGGCCTGGGCACTGAAATTGGACATTTTGCTCTGCCACCTGAGCCACAGCACCACTTCCAGCTCTTCCTGTATATGTGGTACCGAGAGCTTCATGCATGCTAGTTAAGCATTCTACCACTAGGCTACACTACTGGCCCCTTTTGTGTGGTTTGAACCAGCTTGGATGCTGTCCCTTAAGCTTTTTTTGTTGTCCAAACATGCGCTCTACAACTTGAATCACAAGCTGATTTCTAGCTTTTTTGCTGCTCAATTGAAGAGAATAGTCTGAGCTGGTTTTGAATCTTGATCTTCAGATCTCAGCTTCTTGAGTAGCTAGGGTAAAGGGAGCCAACCAGAGGCACCCAGTGTCACTCTTCTAATAGCTGTTCTTTTCTTTCTGAACTACTAAATGGTTCCAGAGCTTCAGCCCTCTTTTCTCCTCTCCCACTACAACTGTTCTCTCACCTCTGCCCTCCCATTTGCCAGCTCCACTAGCAACTGTGCCAAATACTTGACCTTTTCTCCACCCTCCACCTCCTGGTTCCATCTGCTGTATCTGATTCTCTTACTTATCATCCCCTTCTTGGAAATTCTTCCTTATCATTTCTTCCTTTCTTTCTTAGTAGCAACAGTTAGAACCACCCTTTACTGAACATTCATTGGGTGCCATGCAGAAATCTTAAGTGCATTTGATACATTAAATCATGTGGTTCCAATAACAATCTTGGGAAATAGATACTTTAAAGTAAATTAAAAGGGGGGGGGCGGGAGTTTGGCCTAGTGGTAGAGTGCCTGCCTAGCGTGCACGAAGACCCAGGTTAGATTCCTTGGTACCACATAGATAGCAAAAAGCCAGAAGTGGTGCTGTGGCTCAAGTGGTAGAGCTCTAGCCTTGAGAAAATCCAGGAACAGTGCTCAGGCCCTGAGCCCAAGCCTAGGACTGGCAAAAAAAAAAAAAGTAAATTAAACCATCTTCCACCTAATTTGTTTGTTTGTTTTCAGGCAGAGTGCCAGTATATAACCCAGGAGGACTTTAACTTCAGAATCCTCCTGTCTTAGCCTCTCAAGTGCTGGGATTACAAATGTGTTCAACTGCCCAGCACCAGTGGCTCACATCTATAATCATAGCTACGCAAGAGTCTGCAGCCTGAGGATCATGGTTCAAAGCCAGCCCAGGCACAAAAGTCTGTGAGACTCTTACCTCCAATAAATCACTTAAAAAATCGAAATTGGTACTGTGGCTCAAGTGGTAGAGAGCTAGCCTTGAGCACAGAGAGGCTCGGGGATAGCACCCAGGCTCTGAGTTTAAGCCCTACAACTGACAAAAAAAAATGTATTAAACTATGCTCAGCGCCCCCTCCAAAAAAAATCCCCATTTCATAGAGACAGAAAGAAGGGATAATAAAGTTAAACAGCTAGCTAAACTCATACAGCTGGGAACAAGCACAGCTGGGGTTCTCATGCAGCTTGGTGTAAGTTTCCAGTTTCCCTTCTACTATGTTTGCACCCATATTTTTTTTAATCATAAAGATCTTTCGGCTATTTCATTATCCATCGTTCCTTGGCTTCATATCCTTTCTAGATTTTTTCATATGGCAGGTTTTTGCTTCCAACCTTTTTTTGTTTAATTGGTCTTGAGGCTTGAACTCTGTCTGGGCCTGGGTGCTGTCCCTGAACTCTTCATATCAAGGCTGTCACTCTACCCCTTGAGCCCAGGGCCACTTCCAGTTTTCTGGTGGTTCATTGGAGATAAGAGTCTCACAGACTTTTGTGCCCCAGCTGGCTTTGAACTGTGATCCTCACATCTCAGCATCCTGAGTAGTTAGGATTACAGTCGTGAATCACCAGCACCCAACTTCCAACCTATTTTTTTGGGGGAGGGGAGTGTTGTTTTTTTTTATTTAATTGGTCATGTGGCTTGAACTCAGGACCCGGGAGATGTCCCTGAGCTTTTTTCAATTCAAATCTAGCACTTTCCACTTGAGCTCCACTTCTGACATTTTGGTGGTTAATTGGACAGAAGAGTTTCACCAGCTTTCTTGTCTGGGCTGGCTTCAAACTGCGATGATCAGATCTCAGCCTTCTAAGTAGCCAGTTTTATAGGCATAAGCTCTCAAAATATTTATATTAAGTATCTGTATGAAAGGGTTTTAATTATTTTAGAAGGCTATGAGTACAGTTTTTTTTTTTTTTTTTTGCCAGTCCTGGGCTTGAGCTCAGGGCCTGAGCACTGTCCTTGGACTTTCTCAAGGCTAGAGCTCTACCACTTGAGCCTCAGCACCACTTCCGGCTTTTTTCTATGTATGTGGTACCAAGGAATCGAACCCGGGTCTTCATGCATGCTAGGCAAGCACTTTAACCACTAGGCCAAACTCCCGGCCAGTTTTTTTTTTTTTAATACCAGTCCTGGGGCTTGAACTCAGGGCCTGAGCACTGTCCTTGGTCTTTCTCAAGTTTAGGGCTCAGCACCACTTCTGGCTTTTTCTATGTATGTGGTACCAAGGAATCAAGCCCAGGTCTTTGTGCATGCTAGGCAAACACTCTACCCCTAGTCCAAACTCCTGGCCCACCTCATTCAATTTTTATATAATCTACATTGACTATAATGACTATGTTTTTTCATCCTCTCTCCATTTGTATGCCTCCCCCTTCTCAACACATTTCAGCTTCCTGGTACTCATTTTGTTAAACAATATCCTGAATTTTAAATTTTTTTAATTTTAATTCTGAGAGAGAGAGAGAGAGAGAGAGAGCGAGCGCATGTATACCAGTACTAAGATTTGAACACAGGGCCTAGGATCTGTCCCTTAGCTTTTTACTCAAGGCTATGCTCTACCACTTGATCCATAGCTTACTTTCAGCTTTTTCTGGTTAATTAGAGATAAGATTCTCACAGACTTTGCTGCTAGGAGCCATCTTTAAACCTTCTCCTCAGATCTTAGGCTCTTGAATAATTGGGATTATAAGTATGAGCTGCCATTACCAAGTTCAACCTACATGTTTTATTTCATTTTATTTTTTGCCTATCTTAGGACTTGAACTTTGGGCCTGGGCTCTGTTCCTGAGCCTGTTTGTGTTCAAGGCTAGTGTTCTGCTACTTGAACCACAGTGCCATATCCGACTTTTTCTGACTAGTTTATTGGAATTGAGTCTTATGAGGGCTGGAAATGTGGCTTAGTGGTAGAGTGCTTGCTTAGCATTCATGAAGTCCTGGGTTCAATTCCTCAGTACCACATACACAGAAAAAGCCAGAAGTGGCCCTATGGCTCAAGTAGTAGAGTGGTTTAGCCTTGAGCAAAAGAGGCTCAGAGAAAGCGCTCAGACTCTGGGTTCAAACCCTAGGACTGTGATCAGGAGTTTGGCCTGGTGGTAGAGTGCTTACACAAAGACCAGGGTTTGATTCCTCAGCACCACATACAAAGAAAAAACCAGAAGTGGTGGTGTGGCTCAAGTGGAGCTCTAGCCTTGAGAAAGCCCAAGAACAGTGCTCTGGCCCTGAGTTCAAGCCCAGGACTGGCAAAAAACAAAACAAAACAAAAAAAACAAAGAGAAAGGAAGAATGAAAGAAAGAAAGAAAGAAAGAAAGAAAGAAAGAAAGAAAGAAAGAAAAACTGAGCCTCATGGACATTCTTGCCCAGGCTGGCTTTGAACTGTGATCCTCAGATCTTAGCCTCCTGAATAGCTAGAATTACAGGCATGAACCACCAGCGCCAATTTCCTGCCTACATCTTGATTTCAGGCTCCCAGCTTCCAGAGCTGGGAAGAAGTTTTTTTATTATGTTAAGTATCAAGTTTGAGGTATTGGCTGCCATCGAAACCACTACACATCCAAAATACAGGTGACTCTCCAGTCCTGTGCCACCAGCCCTGATGTCATCCTCATCTTTGGGCTATGACAGCTAACTGCCAGATGGAAATCTCCAGCGTCTCCTGCCCTGAAAAAAAGGGCCTTTAGATAAGAGACCTGCAACTCTACCTTGACTCTAGCCACTTCTGTTGTTTTTTTTGTTTTTTTTTTTTTATCAGTCATGGGGCTTGAACTCTGGGCCTGGGCACTGTTCTGAGCTCTCCAGCTAAAGGTTAGTGTTCTACCACTTGAAACTATAGCACCACTTGTGGTTTTCTGGTAGTTAATTGGAGATCATTGTCTCCTTCTTGGGCTGGCTTTAAATCATGATCCTCAGATCGCAGGCTCCTGAGTAGCTAGGATTAAAGGCTTGCGCCTCCAGTGCCCAAACCCTTGAGATTTTTGCTCAAGGCTTAGTGCTCTATCATTTGAGCAAAAGCTGCCCATCTAGATTTTTTTAGTGGTTAATTGGACTTTCCTGCCTGGACTGGCTTCAAACCTGGCTCCTCAGATCTCAGCCTCTTGAGTAGCTAGGTTTACAGGTGTGAACCACTGGTACCTAGCTCCAAACAGATTTTGTTGAGCAAATTCATTTCTTTGTTTAATTATGGGAAAGATCATTTCCATCATCTTCCTGACAGTTGGGTTTTACCTCAGTGTTATTGTTAAATCCAAGTAGGCCATGACATTGACATTATTGCTACAGAATGAAAACTTTTTTTGTGTGGGTCATAGGACTTGAACTCAGACTGGGCACTGTCCCAGAGCTCTTCAGCTCAAGGCTATTGACCTACCCCTGGGCCTGGGTGTTGTCCCTCTGTTCTTCAAGTCAAGGCTACCACCCTACCCTTGAGTCTAGCCCCACTTCCAGATTTCTAGAGGTTAATTAAAGATAAGAGTATCAAGTCCTTTTGTGTCCTGGCTAGCTTTGAACCTAGATCCTCAGATCTCAGCCTCCTGAGCAGCTAGGATTACAGGCGTGAGCCACTGCCTGATTTCAGAATGAAAACTTTGTTAGTTTGTTGTTGCTAAGACAAGACTCCTAATACAAACAACTTAAGAGATATAAAGAGCCAACAGGCCCTGAGTTCAAGCCCCAGGATGGCAAAAAAAACAAAACAAAACAAAACCCTTATCATTTACAGATGGTAGACACCTTGAAAGTGACATGAGCATACAGGCCAAGATTATATATTATCTGTCTACCCATCCATAACTTCAAAATGTAAACTGAGGCCTGGGCACTGTTCTAGAGGTTTCTTAGGGTTAATGCTCTACCCTTGAGCCACACATCACCTCTGGCTTTTTCTGTGTATGTGGTACAAAGGAATTGAACCCAGGGTTTTGTGTATGCTAGGCTTGCACTCTACCACTAGGCCACGCTGTTGGCCCTGTGACAAGATAAGGGCTTGCTAGTTAATAGGCCCACAGAATATTAGTTGAATGAATAAATGAGTGAATGCAGTCAAGGCTTTGCTACAATCCCAGAAGCCTGTGCTCTGGGAACAGGGCTTGTGAAATTCCCATGAAAAAGATTATCTAGCTAGGTGTGGTGGCTCACACCTGTAATCCTAGGTACTCAGGAGGCTGAGATCTGAGGATCTAGGTTCAAAGCCAGCCCAGGCACGAAGGACCAAGAGACTCAGCTCCAATTAACCACTAGAAAACCAAAAGTGGCCCGTGGCGGTATGGTAGTAGCTGTGAGATAAAGACCTCAGGGACAGAGCCTAGGCCAAGAGTCTAAGCCCCATGACTGACAAAAAAAAAAAAAAAGATTATGTGTCTTCCAGTCTCCAAGGTTCATTTGCCATGCTTGACTTTTTCTTTTTTCTTTTTTGGTTGGTTGTAGAACTTGAACTCTGAGCCTGGGCACTGTCCCTGACCTTTTCAGCTCAAGACTACTGCCCTACCCTTGAGACAAGCCCCACTTCCAGTTTTTTTAAGAAGTTAATTGGAGATAAGATTCTCAGGTCCTTTTGTGTTCAGACTGGCTTTGAACCTTGTTCTTCAGATCTCAGCCACTTGAGTAGCTAGGATTACAGGCGTGAGCCACTGTCCCCCTCTTCCTCTGGCATTTTCTGTGATTGATTGGAGATAAGAGTCTTATAGACTTCTTTTCCAGGGCTGGCTTTGAACAGTGATTCTCAGATCTCAGCCTCCTGATTAGCTAGGATTATAGGCATGAGCCACAGGCACCTGGCTTATTGTCCAAAATATTTGTACAGTTGACTCTTCTTTTTTTTTTTTGGTTGGTTATGGGGCTTGAAATCTGGGCTTGGGTGCTGTACTGAACTCTTCTGCTTACTGCTATAGCCCTACCCTTTGAGCCTCAGCGCTACTTCAGGTTTTCTAGTGGTTAATTGGAGATAAGGGTCTGATGGGCTTTATTGCCCAGGCTGATTTTGAACCACAATCCTCAGATCTCAGCCTCCTGATTAGCTAGCATTACAGCTGTAAGCCACCATGCCCGGTTCAATTTGCTCATTTTTATAATTTAAAAAAAAAATCTAGTCTTTTTTTTTCTTTTTCTCATTGGACTAGGAATCAAACTCAAGGCTTTGTTCTTGATAGACAAGCATCCTACCACTTGATCTACATCTCTAGCTCTCTTTCTCTCTTTCTTTTTCCTTCTTTATTTATTTATTTATTTATTTATTTATTTATTTTGCCAGTTCTGGGGTTTGAACTCTGTCCTGGGTGCTGTTCCCGAGCTCTTCAACTCAAAGCTAACACTCTACCACTTTGAGCCACAGAACTACTTTTGATTTTCTGGGGGTTAATTGGAGATGAGAGTCTTGGGGACTTTAAAGCCTGGGTAGGCTTTGAACCGAGATCCTCATATTTATATCACCTGAGTAGCTGTGATTACAGGTGTGAGCCACCGGCACTAAAACTTACTTCCTGTTTTGTTTGCGTGTGTGATGAACAGGAGATAAGAATCTCAAGACTTTCATGCCTAGGCTGGCTTCAAACTCTGATCCTCAGATCTCAGCCTGTTGAGTGGCTAGGATTACAGATGCAGATAACCCTAGCCTGAGCTTTTATTTCTCTTCTTCAGTCCCGAGACTTGAATTCAGGGCCTGGACACTGTACCTGGGTTTTTTTGCCCAAGGTTAGCACCCCACAGAAGCCTGGTCAGTGCCACCTGGTGGATGGTATGTCCAGCATTTGGTCTTCTCGGTAGAAAAAAGATGAAACCCCTACCTCCCAGGTGATGGGTGTACCCAAATCCCTAGAAGCAGGGCAAGGACAAGGACGGTAGGTTATGAAAACTGTCAGTCCAGTACCTAGATCCCAAGTTTCCTGTGACCTGCTGACCTGCCTCCTAACCTGGACACCGTTATGCCAAGCCATGTATCTCTGTGTTCATGTCCTGTCTCATGGCATCACGACATCCCCCTTCAGCTCTCCATTGGAGCTGAATTGGTTTGTTGGTATTGTTTTTGTTCTTTTTTCCTTCTCCAACCTTCATGACAGTTTCCTGACAGTGTTTGGTGTATTTTCTGGCTTCTGATCTTTGAGACAGGAGTCCCCCATGCCTGCCTTTTAATAAAGACTCTCGATTAGACCTTCAAAAATGTGGGTTTCTCACCATTCAACACTACCACTTGAGCCACAGCTCTACTTCTAGTTTTTTTTTTTGTTTGTTTGTTTGTTTGTTTGCCAGTCCTGGGCTTGAGCTCAGGGCCTGAGCACTGTCCTTGGATTTTTCTCAAGGCTAGAGCTCTACCACTTGAGCCTCAGCACCACTTCTGGCTTTTTCTAAGTATGTGGCACCAAGGAATCAAACCTGGGTCTTCATGCATGCTAGGCAAGCACTCTACCACTAGGTCAAAGTCCCGGCCCTCTACTTCTAGTTTTTGAGTGAGTTGGAGATCAGATTGATATACCAGGAATGGATAGTCCTTCAGCCTCAGCTTCCCAAATAATAATAATGGATGAAAAAACATTTCCCTTTTTACTAAGAGAGCCCAATTCCTTCCTTTCAGGCAGGAGATAGCAGATAAGAAAAAACTGGTTTGAGGCTGGAGTGGTAGCTCTTACCTGTAATCCTAGCTACTCAAGAGGCTGAGATCTGAAGATCAAAAGGGCCTGAGACTCTTATCTCCAATTAACCTCTAGAAAATGGGAAGTGGGGCTTAGCTCAAGGGTAGGGTGGTAGCCTTGAGCTAAAGAGCTCAGGGACAGTGCCCAGGCTGAGGAGTTCAAGCCCCAAGACTCACCAAAAACAACAACAACAACAACAAAAACTGGTATGGGGCCAGGAGAGTGGCCTAGTGATAGCCTAGTCCTAGCATGCATGAAGCTCCAGGTTTGATTCCTCTGTACCATATACACAGAAAAAGCTTAAAGTGGCCTGTGGCTCAAGTGGTAGAGCACTAGCCTTGAGCAAAAAAGTGTCCAAGGACAGTGCCCAGACCCTGAGTTCAAGCCCTAGGACTGGCAAAAAAAAAAACCCAAAACAAACAAACTGGTTTGCTCTCTCTCCAAGTCTTACCCCGACTTTCCAAGCCTATCCTCCTTTGGGACTTAGGCGTACTTTATCCAATCTAAGCACTCTTCCCAGGGGTCTCAGAATCCCAGGACCTTAAGAGAATTCCTGCATGGATGCATTTATTTTTCAGCAGTGTCTTAATCCATTATGTAGTCTAGCATACAGTCTTTGTTTCCCCCCCTCGAAGCTGGTGCTCTACCATTTGAGCCACACTTCAATTTCTGGCTTTTTCCTGATTAATTGAAGGTAAGTCTCTTCTCTTGGATTTGCCTGCCCTGGCAGACAAACAGTATCAACAGATCTCAGCTTCCTGAATAGTTCTATAGTTCTGTGTGTGTGTGTGTGTGTGTTGGCAATGGGACTGAAACTCAGGGACTATGCTTTGTCCTTCAGATTTTTAACTCAAAGCTGGCACTCTACCACTTGAACCATAAGTCCATTTCCGGCCTTTTGGTGGTTAATTGGAGATAAGTCTTTTTTTATTATTACTATTGCTGCTTTTACTCCTATTTTTTTTCATTTTATTTTTTTTATTATCGAGGTAATGTATAGAGGGATTACAGTTACATTTTCCAGGTAGTGGGTGCATTACTTCTCACACATTTATACCCCTTCTGGAGATAAGGGTCTTGTGTACTTTTGTGTGTGTGTGTGTGTGTGTGTGTGTGTGGAGGGGGTCTTGGGGCTTGAACTCTGCCTGGGTGCTATCTCTGAGCTCTTTAGCTAAAGGCTACCACCCTACCCTTGAACCAAGCCCCACTTCCCATTTTCTAGTAGTTAATTGGAGATAAGAGTCTCAGGTCCTTTTGTGCCTGGTCTGGCTTTGAACCTTGATCCTCAGATCTCAGCCTCCTGAGTAGCTAGGATTACAGGTGTGAACCACCGCCTAGCTTCTTGTGGACTTTTTGCCCAGCCAAGCTTTTAACTGGAATCCTCAAATTTCAGCCTCCTGAGCATCCACAATTACAGGCATAAGTCACCAACGCCTAGCTCTGAATAATCTTTTGTTCTTTTTGTTTTTTTTAATCAGTCATGGGACTTGAACTCAGGGCCTGGGCACTATCCCTGAACTCTTCAGCTCAAGGTTTATGCTCTACCACTTGAGCCATAATGTCACTTCTGGTTTTAAGTTGGTTAATTGGAAATAAAAGTTGCACAGAAGCTGGGTGAGGTGGCTTATGCCTGTAATCCTAGCTACTCATGAGGCTGAGACCTGAGGATCAGTTCATAGCCAGCCTGGGCACTAAAGACCATGAGACTCATCTCCAATAAACCACTAGAAAACTGGAAGTGGGGCTGTGACTCAAGGGGTAGGGCAGTAGCCTTGAGCTGAAGAGCTCAGGGACAATGCCCAGACCCAGAGCTCAAGCTATATGACTGAAAACAAAAATGTGTAGGTTAGTGGTAGAGTGCTTGCCTAGCATGCATGAAGCCCTGGGGTGCTATTCCTCAGTACTACATAAACAGTAAAAGGCAGAAGTGGCACTATGGTACTATGGTATCAAGAGGTAGAGTGCTAGCCTTGAGCAAAAGCTGAGGACACAACCCGGGTCTCATGACTCACAAGAAAGAAACTGAAAGAAAAAGAACAATTCTAAACCCGGCACTGGTGGTTCAGCCTCTCTCAGAGGCTGAGATCGAATGATCATGGTGTGAGACCAGCCTGGGCAGGAAACTCAGACTTTCTTTTGGTCAGTTGTGGGCCATGGAGACTCTTATCTCCACTAAACTACCAAAAGCTGGAAATGGAGTTGTAGGTCACGTGATAGAACTCCAGCCTCCAGAGAAAGGGGAAAACAAAACCAAACAACCCTCATGGATGGTCTTCAGGCCCTGAGTTCAAGCTCTAGGACTGGCACACAGGCACAAAGCTGCTAGGTGCCAGTAACCAGTGACTCACTCCTGCAATCCTAACTACTCAGGAAGCTGACAGCTGAAGATTTTGGCTCAAAGCCAGCGTGGGTGCAGGAAAGTGTGACTCTTATCTCTAGTTACTAAAAAGCCAGAAGTGGTGCTATGGCTCATTTGGCCCTGGTTGCAAGCTCTAGGACTAGAAAAAGTTCTAAAACTATACCAGAACAAAACTAGACTCAGTTGACAAACATGTTGTGTGCATGCTCACTGATATTAGGCACTGTCTCTTAGCTTTTTCTTTGTGGGTCATGGGGTTTGAACTCTGGGCCTGGGCGCTGTTTCTGAGCTCTTTTGCTCAAGGCTACCACCCTACCCCTGGAGCCACAGCCCCACTTCCCTTTTTCTAGTGATTAACTGGAGATAAGAGTCTGAATTAATGCACCTTCTATCTGGAAAATATCATGTAACCCTTTTACTAATTACAATTAAAAAAAAAGAGTCTGGAGTTTAGTGCCGTGATTGTCAGATCTCAGCCTCCCGAGTATTTAGGATTACAAGCATGAGCCACCTTCCCCGGCTTAGCTTTTTTTTTTTTTCTTAAGGTTTGTACTTTACCATTTATGCCATAGTTTCATTTCCACTTTTTTAGTGGTTAAGGTAAGAGTCTCAGGAACTTTCCTGCCCAGGTTGGCTTTGAACAATGAACCTCAAATCTCAGCCTCATGAACAAACCTCTTTCTCAGTAGAATACCTGTACCCTGTAATGTTACCTTCTCAGTAATGAGTGATTGTCACTACAAGTATGTCATTCAAAGCCGTTGAAAGTCTTTTTTCTAAAATTTTTTCTTCATATAGGGATAGTCACTTAAAGATTTAAAAGTTTATTTTATGATTTTTATCTAGTTCTACAAAGGAGTGGCCACTAAACAGTTTATGAACCCAAGGCTACATATCTTCTTTCTTTTTCTGGTTAGCAGGGCTTGAATTCTGGGCCTGGACACTGTCCCTGAGTTCTTCAGCTCAAGGATACTGTCCTAACCCTGAAGCCACAGTCCCCGTTCCCGTTTTCTAGTGATTAATTGGAGATAAGAGTCTCAGGTTCTTAAATGCCCATGCTAGCTTTGAACCTAAATCCTCACATCTCTGCCTCCTGAGTAGCTAGGATTATAGGCATGAACCACTGTGCCTGACTCCCATTACCACTTTCAACCTTCTCACCCATTCCTCCCAACCCACCCCTTCACTTGCTCTGAAAATCTTTTGGAATAGCTGAAGGGGTTTGGTTGTTTGTTTGTTTGTTTGTTTGTTTTGCAAGACCTGGGGAATGCCTGAGCCTGTTCTTGGGCTTTCCTCTACCACTTGAGCCACAGCATCACTTCTGGCTTTTTTTTTTTTTTTGCCGGTCCTGGGCTTGAGCTCAGGGCCTGAGCACTGTCCTTGGACTTTCTCAAGGCTAGAGCTCTACCACTTGAGCCTCAGCATCACTTCCGGCTTTTTTTTTTTCTATATGTGGTACCGAGGAATGGAACCTGGGTCTTCATGCATGCTAGGCAAGCACTTTAACCACTAGGCCAAACTCCCGGCCCACTTCTGGCTTTTTGTATGTATGTGGTACTGAGGAATTGAACCCCAGTCTTTGTGCATGCTAGTCTGGCACTCTACCATTAGGTCAAACTCCTGGCCTGAAGAGTTTTCAAGAATGTCTGAGTTGTAATCTTGAGTGAGTAGATGTTACCATAAGAATACAGGAAAGGAATCCAGGCACCATGGCTCACGCCTGTAATCCTAGTTACTCCAGAGGCTGAGATCTGAGGATCAGTGTTCATAATCAGCCCAGGCACTAAAGACTGAGAGACTCTTATCTCCAATTAACCTCTAGAGAAGTGGAAGTGGAGCTGAGGCTCAAGGGGTAGCCTTTAGCTGAAGAGCTCAGAGACAACGCCCAGGCCCTGGGATAGGGTGGTAGCCTTGAGCTGAACAGCTCAGTGAGTGCCCAGGATCCCCCCCCCAAAAAAAAAGGAAGACAGGAAAGGATTATAAATGCTATTTAAATAAACTGTAGTCCAACCAGTAATATTTGAATCAATTCTTAAGATATTTATATATGACTAGAAGAGGCAGACTCAACATGTAAATTAAAAGAGACATGAGAAGTTCTCTAATAGTTTTCAGGAGAGTTCCGATCGAGAATTATTAATAGTCCAGGAGTCTTCTGGAAAAAACAGGCCTTTTTCTTAAAAGGGAAAATACATTATTTTCTTAGAACTTTGGTACTAGTCATAGAGTAGGAACAACTATTTCTTTTCTTTTTTTTTTTTCTGTGGGTCATGGGGCTTGAACTCAGTCTGGGCGCTGACCCTGAGCTCTTCAGCTCAAGGCTACCACTCTTCCCCTGAGCCCAGCCCAATTTCTAGATGTTAAATGGAGATAAGATCTGAGTAGCTAAGATTACAGGGTGAGCCACCACACCTCACTAAACTCATTTTGTCTTGATTTCAAGGCTCCTCCACTATAGTCTCCACATACCCCATCTTTCTGGCAGAACTAGGGTTTGAACTAACATTTGACTCAGACCCCCAAACTTTTGGCTTCTGTTATTTTTTCAAGCAGGATCTTACTCCCTGCCTCCCTGGGCAGAATTGTAATCTTTTTTTTTTTTTTTTGCCAGTCCTGGGCTTGAGCTCAGGGCCTGAGCACTGTCCTTGGATTTTCTCAAGGCTAGAGCTCTACCACTTGAGCCTCAGCACCATTTCTGGCTTTTTTCTTTTTCTTTTCTTTTTTTTTTTTTTTTTTTTTTTTGCCAGTCCTGGCCTTGAGCTCAGGGCCTGAGCACTGTCCTTGGACTTTCTCAAGGCTAGAGCTCTACCACTTGAGCCTCAGCACCACTTCTGGCTTTTTTCTATGTATGTGGTACCGAGGAATCGAACCCGGGTCTGCAGGCATGCTAGGCAAGCACTTTAACCACTAGGCCAAACTCTCGGCCATTTCTGGCTTTTTTCTATGTATGTGGTACCGAGGAATCGAACCTGGGTCTTCGTGCATGCTAGGCAAGCACTCTACCACTAGGCCAAACTCCCGGCCCTAGAATTGTAATCTTTTTTTTTTCCCCCAGTCTTGGAGCTTGAATTCAGGGTTGGGGCACTGTCCTTGGACACTTTTTATTCAAGGCTAGTGCTCTGCCACTTGAGCCACAGCGCCAATTTCAGCTTTTTCTGTCTAAGTGGTATCAAGGAATCGAGCCCAGATCTTCATGCATGCTAAGGGAGCATTCTACCATTATCCCCTGAATTGTGATCTTTCTATTCCATCTCCTACATAACTGGAAAATCAAGAACCACTATAGTTGGAGAGAGACACACCAACTTTTTGCCCTGCATGTCCTCAAGTCTCTTGTGTAGCTAGGGTGATGGGCTCTGTGCCCAGCAACATTTGTATTTTCTTAGGGAAAGAATGAACAAATGGACCAGTCAACACAGAACATAGAAGTTCTGATGCTTAGCTGGGTGCTGTAGCTCACACCTGTAAACCTAGCTACTCAAGAGGCTGAGATCTGAGGATCAAGGTTCAAAACCAGCCTGGGCACAAAAGAACCTGAGACTTTAATCTCCAATTAACCTTTAGAAAACTAGAAGTGGGGCTTGGCTTAAGGGTAGGGTAATAGCCTTAAGCTGAAGAGCTTAGGGACACCGTTTAGGCCCAGGGGTAGGGTGGTAGCCTTAAGCTGAAGAGCTCATGGGCAGCGCGCAGGCCAAGTTCAAGCCCCAAGACCTACCAAAAAAAAAAAAGTTCTGATGCTTTAGCCATTTCAATTCAATTTGCTTATAAATGAACATTGTTCCCGTTTTGACAATCTATTGTGCATTTGGTAACCTTAAGTCAAATGTATTTTTGTTGTTGTTGGTCATTGGGCTTGAACCTTGGGCCTGGGTGTAGTTTCTGAGCTCTTCAGCTTAAGGCTATGGTCTACCCCTGGAGCCACAGCGCCACTTCCGGTTTTCTCATGTTTAATTGGAGATGAATCTCACAGACTTAAGTGTCCGGGCTGGCTTTTTTTTGTGGGCTATGGGGCTTGAACTTGTCCTGGGCATTGTCCTTGAGCTCTTTAGTTCAAGGCTTCGGCCCAATCCTGGAGCCAAGCCCCATTTCCCAGTTTCTGGAGGTTAATTCGAGATAAGACTCTTGGGTCTTTTTGTGCCCTTTTCTAGAGGTTAATTGGAAATAAGAGTCTCAGGTGCTTTTGTGCCCGGGCTGGCTTGAACCTTGAATCTCAGATCTTAGCCTCCTGATTAACTACAGGATTACAGGTGTGAGTCACCGAGCCAACAGATGTATCTTAAACTGATATTCATGGTATATTGAGTATTTACTAGCACCATTGCTGTGCTTGGCTGGTATTAGATGTCATTCTAGAAGTTCATTGTAACGAAGACCAGACATTAATAAAGGAATTAATTGTAGAAATAATGATAACAATTTTTGCAAATACCCAAATGTTTGTTATGGAAGCATATTATAGGAGAAGCTGACGTAGTCTGCTTGTTCCATGAAGATATCTGTGAAGAATTGCCTCAAGTGGATAACTTGGACTTGGTCCTCCAATAGATTCTCTGCCCCCAGGGAGGCAGAGTGGACCCAGATCTTCCCATCTCCTCACTCGGAAAGACAATCATGTGTTCTTCCCTGTCTTGCTCTGTGTATATCTGTCTTCTGTCAAGATTGTGCCTCTCCTACCTTGGTGGTAGAATTTTTTTCCCTTCTTTTCTTTTTGGTACTGAGGATGGAACTCAAGGCCTTGACTTTGCTGGACAAGCTCTATCATTTGAACTCCCATCCCAGGCTGTGCCTCTTCTATTTTGAATGGAAGTGCTTGGGGTCTGTGGTCACTTGTGCTTTAGCTCCTTAGCTCAGAAATGACACTATGTCCAGGTCTCAAAAACAGAACCAATTACGGCTGTCATATCAAGCACAACTTATTTAAAATTAATGTTTTAATATGAGTTGTGCAACCGTTAATTTAATTTTAGAATGTTTTCATTATCTTAGATTCTCCTACCTTTCATGCTCCCTTGTATGTATTAGTATTCACTCCCTAAAGTCCTCAATATGTTAGGCTAGAACTAGCTTTATGTATTTACCTATCCTTTTTTTTTTCAATGATAGGGATTGAACCCAGGATCTTTATGTTTGTGAGGCAAGTGCTCCATTTTCCCCTCCTTTTTATTTGATGCCAATACTGGGGCTTGAACTCGAGGCCTTGTGCTCTCCTTTGACTTTCTGGCTTGCAGCTCTGAGCCACAACTCCACTTTTAGTTTTTCTGCTGTTGCCTACAGATAAGCATGTCCTGCTTGGACTTTCCTGCCCAGGCTGGTTCCTAACCATGATCCTCAGCCCTCCGCCTCCAGAGTAGCTAGGATTACAGGTATGTGCCACAAGTGCCGGGCAGGAATGGAAGTTCCGGAAATCGAAAGGGTCCAGGGTGAACGGTGTGTCATGTGCAAAAAAAACACAAAAAAACCCCCCCAAGATTCTCATCTCCAATTCACCAGAAAATAGTGGCGCTGCGTCTCAGAGTGGTAGAGTGCTAGCTTTGAGCAGAAAGAGCTCGGGAACTGCACCCAGGCCCTGAGTTCAAGACCCATGACCGAGAAAAATAAAAGTTCAAACGAATGTTTGCAGCTGACCAAGGTGTTAGACGATTCACATATCCAATCCGTTATTTAACTTAAACTGGGAGGGGGGGACGTGGCTTAGTGGTTGCATGCATGAAGCCCTCGGCACCCCATCAGCAGAAGAAGCCACAAGTGGCGCTGTGGCTCCGAGTTCAAGCCCCAGGACCAGGGAACTAACACTAGCAACATGGGAAAGACATCAAGGCTTTGGTCACTTGTTTCTAACCCTATTATCCAGCCATCACCCCCGCCGCGTGCTGGGGCGTCTTCCCCGGCGCGAAGGTCAGGGAGACCAGCTCGGGAGACGACTTGCTTCCAGGCCTTCTCAAGGGCAGCCATTTAACACAGCCCTCCTAAAGCCGACTCGGGACTTGAAACCCCCCCGGTCTCCCCGGGGAACCACAGGGCCGCTAACATCTCTCAGGATCCCCCACCTCCCCCGGGACGCCACGGGGACCCGCAGCCGTCAGGGCCGGAACAAGATGGTGGCGGGGAGAGGGCCGCTCTGTCTCCGCGAGCCGCGCTCCACCGCCCCGCCGGAGGCCCAGAGTCCCGGAACGTGAAGCTGCGGTGGGCGGCGACCCGACCGCACGTAACGCCACCGGGGCAGGGCGACGGGACCTCCCGCGCATGTGCAGAACTGGAGCGAGGGCGGGGGGGAAGACTCCGGAACTGGAGTCCCACCCCACAGTGCAAGTTTTCTGGCCCTGTGGGTCGTTTAAGTCTAGTGAAAGACGAGGTGGGGCGTTTCCCCAGACGCATGCGTCGTGGCCAGGACCAGCGCTAGAGTGGCGTGGTCTTTTCAGCGCCCGGCGTACAGGCGACGTCTAAAGTGGAAGGGGCGGTTAGGATTCCCAATACGCATGCGTCCTGTGGACCGAGGCGTTTCCTTCAGAGGGTGTGGAGTGCAGGGGGTTTTTTTATTGCGCAGACGCAAGGACTGTCCCGTAGGGCAAGTGGTCTAAGCAGGCTGGGGAGGAGGAGATTGAAGGGCTTAAAAAACCGGGTGCGCCTGCGCGTTGCTGACTGGTTGGAACCGCTCTGGGCTTGCGAGGGGCGGGGTCACGTACGCGCGTCACTGGATGGGTAGTGGGAGAGAGGGTGGAGACCGGGGAGGGGCGATGCGCTTGCGCAGTGCGGGGGTGGAGGGCGGAGGACCTAGTTAGCACGCTTGCGCGGCTGTCATAGGGCTGCTTGGTTGGTCAGTGGGAAGTCGGCGCCTGCGTACTAAGACCCGTGTGCAGCAGCGGCGGCGGCGGTAGAGGCGGCGGCGGCGGCGGCGGCGGCAGCGGGCTCGGAGGCAGCGGTTGGGCTCGCGGCGAGTGGACGGGGTCGAGTCAGTGCGTTCCCGCGAGGTGAGAGGGAGCAGGGTGCGCCTGCGCGGAACCTCGATTTGGGCCAGGGAGGAGAGATGGAACTGTGCGGGGGTCGGGGAGGGGGCAGAGGGGAGCGGCAGCCACCGCCACACAGGTTCGGCCTGGGAGCGGCGCGAGGTGCGGAGAGGCGCGGGCGCGCGGCCCGCTTGGCACGCGGGGTGACGGTTGGGGCCGGCCGGGTGACGTTGGAACGACGCAGGGCGGGGGGACGGCGAGCCGCGAGGCCGCCACGCGGGAGAGGCCGCCAGGCGGCCACTCCGGGGAGAGGGCCAGGGGCCGGATCGGCCCCGCTGGGGCAGGGGGTCCCTGGGCCGTTGAGGACCCGGCGCCGCGCGGCCACGTGAGGTGGGGGAGGGGGCTGCGCGGGGAGAGGGCATGTGGGGGTGCTGGCGGCTGGGGGGGAGGGGAGGCGGCGTGACTCCGGCCCGGCGCAGCCTTTGGGGAGGGGGCGGCCGCGGCACCGGAAGTGGCCTCCGCGGGCGGCACTGCTCGGGGTCGGAGGCCGCATGGCCAAACGTGGACCGGGACCGCATGGAAGCGCGGAGACCCCTCCCCCTACCCCCCCCCCCCCGGTCTCGGCCACCGGAAGCCCCGGGCGGCCACATGGTGGGCGGGAGCCGGCAACCCTCGGCGCGAGGAGGGCAGGTCCTCGCGGACGAGGGAGAGAGCCTGGGATTTTTGAGGTGCCAGGGAAGCCCGGGGCCCGGGTCACGATTACTCCGCAGGGCCCGCATATGTTAGCCGACCCAGACCTCATGGGCTCCTGGCTCTTCCCTCCCAGTCTTCGCGTGAAGTGAGGCCGCCGGCAAGGTGTAAGTGGCTCTTCTGAGCTAGGGAGGCCAGAGAAAGGGAGAGACCGAGGGCAGCCGGGTAGCCCCACTCTTCTGTCGCCATCCGAAGCGTCTTAAAAGTGTGGTGCAGAGGAGTTCTCGGTGATCTGCACTATTCACCTTGTCACTGTCTTCCTCGGTGTATGTGACTGGGAAAGAGATCCCTTGGTTTTAGGAGTTCCTAACTCCCATAGCCTAGTGTGATCTACTACTCACTACTTCGTACGAGCCTTTTAGTTCCATTTTATTGTCACTCACCACCCCTTCACTCTCCCACTTTCTACTGACTGTACAGGCCGGGCCTGAAAAGCCGACAGGACCGGTGCATCTTGGGAGAAGGGGGAGGGCCTTTGAGGAAAGGCTAGTCCTGGGTTCCCTTTGAGAACTGAGATCCAGATAGATGGTGTGGAGGGGAATGGGCAAAGCAACTTTTACTTTTTCCTCCTTGGCTCCATCTAGTACTGCACAGGGCGGGAATCCCCCAAAGAGGCCTTGTGGTTTTCCTGTGCCAAAGATTAGCTTGTGTGTGGATGGGGTGGGGGGGTGTAACAGCTGGGTGGGGCCTTGTCCTCCAGGCTCCACCCTCCCGATTAGCCCCGCCCTTTTGCTGGCTCATAGCTGCTCACCTAATTATAGCCTTGGCCATGTGTGGAGAAGAGAGGTGGCTGGTTTCAGTGGCAAGTAACACCTGAGTCCTCCCTCCCCCTAGGAAGTAGGCCTTTCCTCATCTGTGAGATTTGGCATCTCAGCTCCCTGGAGCTTTACTTTCCCAACTCAACTTTACTAAGCTTTCATTAGGAGGGCTCAGCCATATACTCCTTCCACAAACACACAAGTGTATATAACCCCAGTCATTGTTAGTCCAAGAATTTTAAGTTTCTTTTAGGTGGGTGATGGAATAGAGGGTTGGGGAGGGGGGAAGGAGCAATGCTTCAAACAGAAGAATGGGATAGATTCAAATGGGAGATTATCCTTCACCCTCACTAACCCCAGTTCTCTTCTTGGCTTTAGTTGGAATCGAAGCCTCTTAAAATGGCAGATGATTTGGACTTCGAGACAGGAGATGCAGGGGCCTCAGCCACCTTCCCAATGCAGTGCTCAGCATTACGTAAGAATGGCTTTGTGGTGCTCAAGGGCCGGCCATGTAAGATCGTGGAGATGTCTACTTCCAAGACGGGCAAGCATGGCCATGCCAAGGTTAGAATTTTACATCTGCAGTTTTCTTCCCTGTACCTTTTGTCATCCCTGGGGCTGGCAGCAGGCTACTCAGTCTTGGCCCTGACTTTTCTTTAGCTCTTCTTGTGTTTTAGACCTTTCCTTCAGCACATAGCCCATGCACCCAATCATGCTACACCTACTTCCCAATCTTCAGCCTCTTCCATCATTTAATGGTACTACTTTGAATGTTACTGTGGTTCCTTTATGCTTGGCCTTTAGTGCTCATTTTCTTCTAAACCTTTGTGGGTTTTGTTTCCTTTACTTTATCTAGTTTCTTAGATCCTAACATAGAAGATAGCATTGCCTGGAGACCTCCACAGGGAGGTTGTACAGTGTTTGTTCTTTTGTGTTTTCTGGGTGTGAACTTGGGCCTGTGATCTTTTGCTTAAGGCTGCTGCTCTACCCCTTAAGTCACAGTACCACTTCTGGCTTTTTGGTGCTTAAGTGGTGCTTTAAGTTCCTTAAATTCCCTGCTTTCTGGCATTCTTGCTTGTGTTTGTCACTATAGGCTTTCCCTTTTGTGTTTGTAGTTTTGTCCCCTAATTTTCCATCTTATTGTCTGGCCATTGATTCTACATTTATCTTCTAGTGCTTAGGTTCCTCTTTGGTTGGTTTCTTTTTTTTTTTTAAGTTGTGGGGCTTGAACTCAGGGCCTGAGCAACTCTTCTTGGACTTTTCACAAGGCTAGAGCTCTACCACTTGAGCCACAGCATCACTTCCAGCTTTTTTCTATGTATGTGGTACCAAGGAATCAAACCTGGGTCTTCGTGCATGCTAAGCAAGCACTCTACTACTAGGCCAGACTCCCAGCTCCTGTCTCCTTATTTCTTAACTGCAGGTTTTATTCTAGTCTTTCCCTAGATCTTTTCACAGGCCTTTTCTGTTCCTTCTCCCTTATTTTCAGTCTTCAGTCCTTTTTGTGAGTACCTAGAATAAATTAACTCCTAGACTAGGGGCATTTAATCAGTGTTTTTTTTTTTTTGGAAGGAATCCAAGGTAATGGACTTCAAGTTGGCTCTCCCACTTGCCTGTGCTATCCCACTCACATCTCATTAGTGGCTTTTAATTTCAGGGTTTTTTGTTGTTGGTGGTGTTTTGGTGTTTTGTTTGCTTTAATGTTTCCAAGCTGACTGGTTTTACTTCCAACTCCCCTAATCTTCCTTCTAATGAGGTGGCAGGCTTACTTCCCCCATCAGCTAGCTAACAAAATAAGCTTTGTCTCTTCTCTGTGCTAGAGTTTGGTTAAATTTCTCTTTATGCGTACACAGGTCCATCTGGTTGGTATTGACATCTTCACTGGGAAGAAATATGAAGATATCTGCCCGTCAACTCATAACATGGATGTCCCCAACATCAAAAGGAATGACTTCCAGGTATTTAGGATGAGGATGGGTAATAGTTTAGGGGTGTATGTGGATTGTTGAGAAGCTGTAAGAGGAGAATGGCAGAAGATATTGATTGGTAGCAGTTAGTTGCCACTCCAGTTTACCAGATTTTTTATCCTTGGTTAGACATCCCTTCAACTTCCTTCCAACTTCCTTCCCTTTCTGTCCTCAGCTGATTGGCATCCAGGATGGGTATCTATCACTGCTCCAGGACAGTGGGGAGGTTCGAGAGGACCTTCGTCTGCCTGAGGGAGACCTTGGCAAGGAGATTGAGCAGAAGTATGACTGTGGAGAAGAGATCCTGGTAGGTTGCTTCTTTCCCCTGTTGTGTTTTATAGACTTAAAATTATATGTGAGTTCTGGCATCTCTAGACTTATTTCTCTCTCCCAGATCACGGTGCTGTCTGCCATGACAGAGGAGGCAGCTGTTGCAATCAAGGCCATGGCAAAATAACTGGCTCCCAGGTTGGTAACAACTCTCACCACTATCCTGTTTTTAAATGTTACTGGGTTGGTTTTCCAACTCTTTAATTTAGTCCTATCCTTCCTGCCCTTTTTGTTCTTACCATGTTTTAATATGGCTTTTTTCTTTATTCAGGATGGTGGTGGTGGCAGCAGTGATCCTTGAGCCTGCAGAGGCCCCTCCCCCAGCCTGGCCCTGCTCTGGCCGGGCCCTTGGCCGGACTCCTATACAATTTATTTGATGTTTTATTTTGGTTTTACCCACCCCCTCAAACTGTCGGGGAACCCCTGCCCTTCACCTAGCTCCCTTGGCCAGGAGCGAGGGAGCCATGGCTTTGGAGAAGCTGCCTTCCTCTTCTCCCCTCGCACTACAGCCCTGGTGGGGGAAAGGGGTGGGTGCTGCTTGTGGTTTAGTTTTTTGGGGGGTTTTGGTTTTGTTTTGTTTTTTTAATTCAATTGGAATCAGAACGCTGTGGATTCTGGCAAATGATCCTTTTGCCCTCCCCATCCTGTCCCTGGTCTGGTCCCATTGTCCATGGCCCTTTACCCCAAGCACCACAGATTAGGGACCAGTCCCCTCCCCTGTCTGGGTCTCCTAACCCCTTTGTATGAGGGGGGGGGAAGGAAGGGGAGGGGACCCTGCCCCCACGGGCTTCACCCTTTCCTGTGGGCTCTCTCCCCGACACATTTGTTAAAATCGAATCCTGAATAAAACTACAAGTTTAATATGAAGCCCCCAACTCAGTTGCTTATTTGAATTAAGTGTTTTTTGCTTCCCAAGGCTTAGTCAACACACAAACAGCAGTAGCAGGTAACGGTGGTAGATACATTTTATTGGTGTGGGGGACTCTCACCCGAGGGGAATGGGGAAGGGAAAGTGCAAGGCACACTTCACTTGTGGTAAAACCGAGGATTCTGGCTGTGCTGGATGAAGGGCAGCCGAGGCCCAGCTTGGCTGGTAGTGGCAAAGCCTGACTGAGTGAAAAAGTCATTGTCAGTGGGTAGACTGGCTTTTCACCTCACACTAAGGGACGACCCACAGTATATCCTTCTTCCCTGGTAGTGCGAGACTATTCTTACCTTTCCTGCTGGCTGCATCTGCACAGGGAGTTGAGGGGAGGCAAGGAGTCCAGGGGCTGGATGCAGAGCCTGGGGATGCATGGGGCGCAGGGAAGACTGCAGAAGACAGTGGTATACCTGAAGCATACTGGGTTCCTTAAGGCTTACACCTTCCCACCCCCACTCCCCAGACTTCAATACTTACTGAATCAGAGAAGCCAGTCTGCTGGCTAGCATGTTCAATCTGCTTTTGCAAGGACAGGGCACCACCAGGCTGGAGGAACCCTATACAGCAAGAAGGGATGATAAGTGAATAGACAATGAGGGTGGACCCATGGAGCCAGGGCTGCCATCCAGAGTGTTATCACCTGTCTGGGTGGGCTGGAAATGGCCATGCACGGCATAGGGCTGTGGCTGTGGCTGAGACAAGTACTGCACTGCAGGAAACGCTGAAGGTGCTGAGGGAGGCAGGAGGCACAGCCATTAGTGTTCTTTCCTCTGGGCTCTGAGGAAAGACCCACAACTTCTTCCCAACACTCACCTCTGAGCTGCTGACTAGGACTATAGGTTGGCTGCGTGGGTCCATAGTGAGGAGGGGGCTGAGCTGTCCCATAGGCACCACCTGGGCTGCCCTGGAACTGCCCATGCTCTGGGGTCCCTGTGAAAGCAGCAGCTGAGCCCACGTAGTGCCGAGTCTAGAAGGAAGGATGAAAACTCAGTCCTTGGAAATGGAAACTTTTCTGCTCCACTTTCCTGGTATCCAGTGCATGCCTGGTATGTTTGAGGTTTGAATGATGGTGGCCACTATGCTGGGGAGAAAAGTAGAGAAAAGCAATTGGGGCTACACATTCACCGTAAGCACTTGAGGTCCAAACATCTGTTTAGCTCTGTCGGCCGCCATGAGGGTGGCTGGGCGATTGTGTCCTCCAGGGCTTCCTACAAAGAGAAGGGCTTCATGATGCTGAAACAGGAGGCTGCAAACTCCAGGAGGGACTCTTGTGTCATGGGTTTCTTTAGTTCCTCACCCTGCATGCTGAGGAGGTGAGTTCCTGTGTGAACTGTCAGGCTCTGCTGATAGGCGGCGGATGTCAGAGTGGTCAGGTCGCTACAGTGAAAGGAAAGCAGGTCCAAGTCAAGGATATGTGACCCCTCTTGCTATTAGACATTTTTTTTGGTGCTGATCCTGTAACTTGAACTCAGGGCCTGGGCACTGTCCTTGGACACTTTTTTTCTCAAGGCTAGTGCTCTGCCACTTGAGCCACAGTACCATTTCTGGCTTTTCTGTGTATGTGGTACCAGGGAATCAAACCCAACGACTTCGTGCATGCATGTTGAGCAAACTCCCGGCCTTTCCTGAGCCTTTTCATTCAAGGCTGGTGCTCTACCACTTAAGTCCATCTCCCACCGCTTGGTGGTTAGTTGAAGATAAGGGTCTTATGGACTCTGTTGCTTAGGCAAGCTATGAAGCATAATCCTCAGATCTCAGTCTCCTAAGTAGCTACAATTGCAAGAACGAGCCACCAGACTGGCTAGACACTAAGTCTTGGTCCCATTTGCCTCCACATTTACATTTCACTAAATATCACCTTTGCTCTTTCCGCCTCCTTTTTTCTTCCTCATGCAAAACTTTCTTGAGCTGAAGGAAAAGCTGGTGCTTCTCTTCCTGGAGGGCCAAAAGTTTCTCCTGCAACTTCAGAATCTGAGAACAGAGGGGAGAGAAGATCAAGGTAGGAAGGGCCAAGAAAGGAAGTCAAAGGCTTGGAGACACTGGGGCCTGCTTACTTGTTCCTTGGTTTCTTCTAGTGACATTCTCTCTTCCATCTCTTTTTTCTTTCTTCTCTCTTGTTCCTCCTTCATTTTCTGTTCCATCATTTTGTCCACCTCTTCCTCTTCTGGAGAATTAGTATGAAGGGGGAAGTGGGCAGAGTGGTGAGAAAAAGTATTAAAGTTAGACTGACAGCCAGCAAAAGTTAGTTTGATCACTCCTGGGGACGCTGTTAGGACACGGCTTCATGCAGAAGGGAAAAGGAGGCTTTTTAAGGTGCTCTCCAAGGTCCTTCCCATCCAGGCCTCCACCTGATCCCGACGGCCCCGTTCCCACCCTGCCTCCCTCTGTCCTCGCCCAACAGGCGGACTCGCGTGTGGAGGCCAGCGCTGGGACAGTGGGCGTCCCATGCTCGGTGTGCTCGACGTCCCCCTCTGGCCCTGGCTCACCCTGCCGCTTGCGCTCCCGCTCCATCATGATGTGCCGGTGCAAGGCCCTGGCCATGGCGTTGGAAAGCTTGGGGCGCTCCAGGAGCGCAGGCATGGTGCTGCCGGGGGCGCTCGGGCCGCAGGCGCCCGGCTCTTGTCACTGACGGCTGGAGCTCGGTTGGGGCCTGCTGGGAAGCCGACCGTCAGGAAGAACGCACCCGCCCCGGGCGGAAGCCAGGCGGCGCGGCCCGCTCGCCCCCGGGTCACGTGTCCCGAGCGCGGGCGCTCCGCTGGGCCACAGCTCCCGCCCAGCGCGCGCTGGCCGCGCGGGGGTCCCCGGCTCGGCGCCCACACCTCCCCCCGCCCCCCTCAGCCTGCACCAGCACCACCCTACCCGCCTCCTCAGCAATCTTTGCGGCCTCTGGAGCGCCTGGTGCCTGCGTCACTTCCGGCGACCGGGCCGAATGCTTCCGGAGTCACCAGGGGGAACCGCCTCGCCGGTTGGGCGAGAGGGAGCCCCGGAAGCGCTGCGGGACGGACGGAGTGGGCGTCGGGGCCGTCTCGGGCCGCGAGCTAGCCAGCCTCGGAGCTCTGCACCTGGAGATCGCGGACACGGAGCGGCGCGCGAGACAGAGGCGGAGGCAGATACTCTGAGAGCGTTTATTGGCTCTTAGAAATCAGAGTCAGTATCAACTGTACAGAGCCCGCCCCTTCCTAGGGCCCGCCCTTCCTTCCCCACTCCCACCCCATCGCCCGGGAGAAAGCAGCTTTGTGTGGGCACAGGGAGAGATCCCTCTGGAATTCACAGTAACCAGAAACAAAACAAAAAAACCGGAAATAAATAATATGGGAGGGGAGTAACAGGGAGTCACGTTCCCCAAGTCAGTGCATGAAGGGATCCAGGGCCTGGAGCTGTGAATCTGAGAGCCTGCCTAGTGCTCCCATGTCTGCCAGAACAGCACCTGTGCATGCCATGAGTCACTGGAATGAGGTGGAGGCAGTCAGTCTTCACTGAAGAGTCCAGGGCCTAGGCCCAGCTGTGCTTGTAGTAGTGGCGGTTCACCCCTCATTCCACCCGTACCAGCAGGGCATAGAGGAGTGTGGCCCCCTTCTCCTTTGTGACCCACTCAAGTTCGGCTGGGCTGAAGTGTGGGTCGGGAGGTTCTCTGAGTGCAGCAGAAGGAGGGCCAGGGGTGTAGGAGCCAGGGCGCACACACACCTGGAATGCCACCTGGGCCTGGTGCGTCCGCTGGGATTTGGGGTCCCGGAATCTGTCAGACAGGAAGCAGAAATAATCCAAACCCAAGCACTACCAAAACTGGGGAGGGGGGGTCACACACAAGACACTGCAGAGTTAGGGGATTGAGGCCTTCTAGTCCCCTTGCAGTTCCCCTAGCTAATCCCTCTCACTACAGAGTTGGTTCTTCCTGAGAAATATTCCTGCCTAAAGGACTCAGCTCCAGCAGTAGGTACTCTGTTGGAAACGTTTTTTCCTTCCCAGAGCCTGCTTAGCTAGCTCCACCACCCTCTTCATGCCTTCACTCAAACCTCACCTTATGCCCACTCTGACACCACCCTCTTTAACAATATAGCCACTCCAAGTGCACTTCTCATCTACTTCACTCACTGTCTTCGTTTCCACAGCATTGACTTATCACTTTAAAAAATACTTAAGACGGGCCGGGAGTGTGGCCTAAAGGTAGAGTGCTTGCTTAGAATGCATGAAGCTCTAGGTTGGATTCCTCAGTACCATATACACAGAAAAAGGCCAAAGTGGAGCTGTGGCTCAGTGATAGAGCACTAGCCTTGAGAAAACTCAAGGACAGGGCTCAGGCCCTGAGTTCAAACCCTAGGACTGGCAAGGAAAAAAAAAAACTAGACTAAATTAAGCTATACACTCTGGAGAGGCCAGATGCTGTTACCTCATGGCTCACACCTGTAATTCCAGCTACTCAGGAGGCTGAGATCTAAATATTGAGGTTTGAAGTCAGCCCAGGCACAAAAGTCTGTGAGACTCTTATTTATTTTTTTGGTGGGTCATGGGGCTTGAATTCAGCCTGGACACTGTCCCTCAGCTCTTCAGCTCAAGGCTACTGCCCTACCCTTGAGGCACAACCCCACTTCCCATTTTCTAGAGGTTAGTTGGAGATAAGATTCTCAGTTCCTTTTGTGCCTGGTCTGGCTTTGAACCTTGATCCTCAGATCGCAATCCCCTGAGTAGTTATATATATATATATATATATATATGACATTGTGTGTATCTATCTATCTATATCTATATATCAAATTTCACAAGAGCAAGGTTCTTAATTTTCCAACACTAAGGTAAGTGAGGAGAGGCCTCAGCTGGAGAAGCAGCAACCAGTAAACAAGGGTAGGAAGAGAGGGAGTAACAAATCAAAAGGACCCAAGGGACCATGGGTTTTCCCGATCCAGTGTACTCACTGCACTTTGGAGGCCAGGGGCTCGGCCCCAGCATATTGAAGGGAGGGCGAGAGCAGCACTGGAGGGGGCTGCTCCTCCCGGGGAGGTGCACAGTTCTCGCCAGGCTCCTCAAACCCCACTCTAGGCTCGCTCTTCAAGGGCCGGCAGCTCAGGATGGAAGCAGTTCCTGTGAGGACGGCTGAGTCAGCACAGTTCTCCCAGGACAGCCTGCTCCCCCCCTGCCTGCTCCACGATACCTGCTCCCAGCTCCCCTCGGTCCAGCACCCTTCGCACAGCTGCCACATTGCTCCCATGATACGCCATGTGCCATTTTTTGGTTAGTGTCCCAGCTTCCAGGCGGGGATTCACTCTAGGATAGGCAGACAGGACAAAAGTCATGCATGTGTGTCCCCAAGTTCATTCTCTACACAGAAAGAACAATCATTAGTTTCGCATGCACCTCCTCCTGGGACTCTTCCACAAGATGGAAAAAAGCAGTAGGGAAAAAGCCTGAAAGTATACCTGAGGTTGAACCTGCACCAGCCAAAGGGCAGGGCATATTCCCGTGGGGGCTCCCCTCTGCGCCTGTGGGCCTCATCTCCTCGAAGCTTCCGGCAAGATTCACAGTAGCACAGGCTACGCTTCGGTGGAGGCATGAAATAACCCTCTGTGGGGCAATGACAAACTTAGGTTCAACCCCACTGCTGCCCCTCAGCCAGGCTCTGGGCCTGGCTATGGCCCCTAGTCTGGCTGTGGGAAGGAGGTGGT
This sequence comes from Megascapheus bottae, assembly GCF_031878675.1. NCBI lineage: Eukaryota > Metazoa > Chordata > Mammalia > Rodentia > Geomyidae > Megascapheus > Megascapheus bottae. The sequence continues at coordinate 11,997,838 of NC_143525.1, read as the reverse complement.
TTCTAGGGAGACCAGAACTCACCAGGAAGCAGCAGCAGTTCTTGGAAGCGAGAGCAAAGGGCATGGTACTCACAGCTCTTTAGAGGGCTAGCAGTGGGTGGGGGACCCCAGCATACACTCTCCTTGATACCTGGAGGAACAGAGGTCTCAGTAGGAGGAGCTAGAAGAACCAGAGTTGGGCCGCTACAGTGCCTCACACCTGCAGTGCCTCACACCTGTAATCCTAGCTACTCAGGAGGCCGAGATCTGAGGATCAAGGTTCAAAGCCAGCCCGGGCACAAAAGGACCTTAGACTCTTATCTCCAATTAACCTCTAGAAAACTGGAAGTAGGGCTTGGCTCAAGGGTAGGGTGATAGCCTTGAGCTGATGAGCTCAGGGACAGCGCCCAGACTGAGTTCAAACCCCATGACCCACCAAAAAAAAAAAAAGAACCAGAGTTGAGTAGGAGGGAGGGAGGAAGGGTAGGATCATGCTCCCTTTGGGCAGGCATACGTACCATCCACCATGTCAGCTTTCTCCATGTCTCCTTGGGTTCCAGCACTTTTCCCATTGGCAGCCCCTGGCTCAGGACTGACGATTGTCACCTGTAGGGCCCAGGAGTGGTCAGCCAGAGCTTGTTCAGTCCCCCAGGGTCTGCTCATTTCCTCCGTGGACTACGAACCTCCCAGTTTCTCCAGCTCCATTGCTACTAACCTGCTCACACTGCCCATAGAGGTCCACAAGTGCATGGCAGGGCTGGGGCACGTCAGGCACAGCTACCCCCTGGTCCACCCCATTGACATGGAGATGCAGCCCCCCACAGCTGTCTAGCCGCAGTCCCAGGATGGTACCTTCAGGACATGTATCCAGATTTGGCCCAAACTTCTCACAGATCTGGGAAGAGAAAACTACTGTCTTCCAGACATCAGACTCACTCGGCCAGCAGCCATCCAGTCCTCACTGGGCTTCTGGCGCCCATCTCTCCACTATGCCTCCACTCTCACCATCCCCTGAGAACGTGCTACAATTTCATTATGTAGAGTTCCCTCTCTTAGCCCAACTGTAACAGTAGAGGCACAAGAGTATGAAGCAGGGGGCTGGGAGTTTGGCCTAGTGGTAGAGTGCTTGCCTAGCACAAAGACCTGGATTTGATTCCTCGGTCACTCACATAAAAAAGCTAGAAGTGGTGCTGTGGCTCAAGTAATAGAGTGCTAGCCTTGATGAAGCCTAAGGACAGTGCCCAGGCCCAGAGGTCAAGCCCCAGGACTGGCAAAAGAAAAAAAAAAATGAGTATGAGGCAGGCCTAAAAGTGATGATGTAAATATCACATGCTTATCACACACACACCTGCCCCCTTCAGACCCGAGCTCCTACCCCCAGGGCTGTGGCTTCCTTTGCTACTAGAGACATGTCTCTCACCATTCTCTCTCTGCCTCCCTCCTTACCTTGAGACCATTGTGGAAAACACCTCGGCCTCGCAACAGCCAAGCTGCCCGTTTGAGGGCACAGGCAGAGGCAGGAAAATTGAGCCTCTCCGGTGGGCAGGTGATGACTCCCAGGACAAGGGAAGATGTCCACTGTCGGTTTAGGAAGTCTATCCGTATCTGCAAGAAAAGAAACTCATCTACAACCATGGCTTCCTGGGCAGAGGCCACTCACTTAGCCTTTCTCCACAGTCAGGGCCAGGACCTAGGATACTACCCTTCATGATTCTTAGAAAGCACAACCTCAGAGGGAGTGGGGGAAGAGGGGGAGAGAGGGGGGGGGGAGACAGAGAGAGAGAGAGAGAGAGAGAGAGAGAGAGAGAGAGAGAGAGAGAGAGAGAGAGAGAGAGAGAGAGGGAGAGGGAGAGGGAGAGAGAGAGGGAGAGAGAGAGAGAGAGAGAATGCTCTTACTACTGGGGCTAAACTAAAACTCAAGAGTCTCAGCACTCAGTCATTTGTTCTCATGGTCACTGCCCTAACACTTGAGCCATGCCTCCAAGTTCCAGCTTTTTGCTAGTTAATTGGAGATAAGAAGATCTGGGCTACTACCTGACAAATGTAACTGTAACCCCTCTGACAATAGAAAAAAAAATAATATCTGGAGACCAGGAATGTAGCTTAGTGGTAGAATGCTTGCCTAGCATGTATGAAGTCCTGGGTTCAATTCCTCAGCACTACAGAAACAGAAAAAGCCAGAAGTGGTGCTGTGGCTCAAGTCGTAGAGCACTAGCCTTAAGCACAAAGAGGCGCAGGAACAGAGCCCTGGCCCTGAGTTCAAGCCTCATGACGGGGTGAGGGGGAGGGAGGGGAACTGAAAAAAAAGGAGTATATGGGGTGGGGGCTGGGAATGTGGCATAGTGGTAAGTGCTAGCCTAGCATGCATGAAGCCCAACACTGGATTCCTCAGTAGTACATAACAGAAAAAGCTGCAAATGGTGCTATGGCTCAAGTGGTAGACTGCTAGCCTTGTGCACAAAGAGACTCACGGACATAGCCCAGGCACTAAGTGTAAGATCCAGGACAGGCAAAAAAAAAGAGTATCTGGAACATTTTTGCTCAGGCTGGCAGACTGGCTCAGTTTCCTAAGAAGCGATTTTTACAGGCATAAGTCAGTGGTACCTGGCCCTCTTTTTCACCCTCCTTTCTGCTGGAAATGGAACCCAGGACTTGGGACATGCCAAGTAAATACTCTATCACTGAGCCACATTCCCCAATAAGCTATAGCTTTTTGTAAGCCTTCATCTTACTATCACCTGCATAAGGATTCTTGTTCCTAGAGGCTTCTGTCACTGGGCAAACTACATCTTTCAGTTTGTAGGTGAAATTTCCACTACGGGAAGTCCTGGATCACAATGGAGCAGGAGGAGCCAGGCAGAAGGAGGCCAAGTACACACCTGCACCAGAAGCTGGGGCACCAGGGGCTGGCTGATGACCACGATGCCCTGATTGTAGCTGGCCACCCGCGTGGCTGTGCAGTTCCCATTGGACAAAAGGATATTCTTCCCATGGTTCTCCAGGAACTCGAGGGCTGTGGGTATAATACCCACTTGGTTCTGGTCCTGGCAAAGAGGAAGATATTGAACTGCCCCAGAGACCAATGGCAGGCCTGACCCACCCTCTCCACTAGAATGTGCACAGAGCTTGAGCACATGAGCTTCTGTGAGTCACTGGAGAACCATGGAGAGCCTGGCTCTCCCCCAGTGGCCCACCAACTGCTTAGCCCTGGCCCAGCAGGCCCTGCCAATCTCTTACTCCTAGGCCACGCTCCTCGCCCTCATCATCATCCTCGCCCTCACTGCCAGTGTCGGAGCTGGGGGAGGGAGGCTGAGTACTTTCTGGCTCTTCCATCCTTGAGGAACTGACAATGGACACACTACGCACTGGCCCGTACAGATCCAACACAGCCCATACATTCTGGGGACAGAGATAAGGCCGAGGAAGTCAGAGATCAACACAAAACTCCCACACATTCACCCCAAGGAAGCTGAGGTCTACCTTGGCAATGCCAGTAGCTGCAGGCCCCATATCTTCTCCATCCACCAGGATGTGCATCGTGTCATCAGTTCCCCGACGAATACCCACCCGGCTCCCCACCTAGGTGGAAGGAAGAACAGGACAGACGCTTAGTTTGCTCTGTGACACACTCTCATTCCCCACCTCCTACCTCCTTGCCCTGGCGTCAGCTGCTTCACCCCCAGTCTCTCGAGATTCCGGCCATAGTTCATCCTCTGGAGCTGCCCATCACGCCTCACTTCACAGCTGGACACCATCCAGGTAGTCTTAGTCCGGAGCTCTGGCAGGGATGGAGGCAGCCCTGGACCACCACCTGCTCCAGGACCTGTCTCCCCTGGGGCCAGTGTGGTCAGTCCTAGCCGGAGAGAACCTGCCCACTTTTCATCTAGTTCTTCCACTTTCACCTAGGGGACAGAGAATATCAGCTTTATTTTTATTTATTTATTTATTTTTGCAAGTCACAGGGCTTGAACTCTGGCCTAGGCACTGTCCCTGAGCTCTTCAGCTCAAGGGTACTGCCCTACCCTTGAGCCAAGCACCACTTCCCATTTTCTAGAGGTTAATTGGAGATGAGAGTCTCAGGTCCTTTTGTGCCCAGGCTGGCTTTGAACCTTGATCCTTATATCTCAGCCTCCTGAGTAGTTAGGATTACACGTGCGAGCCACCGTGTCTAGCAGCTGACCCTTTCTGAAGGACGATCCAGCTCTCCCTCCCCTGCTCACATCTCTGGAACCCACCTCAAAGACTTCATCAGCTTTGAGCTCCTTGGTGCTAAAGACGAGGCCATGTGCATAGCCAGCCACACGCACTGCCCTTTTGCCATCTTCCTCCAGAGTGACATTCTTGCCGCACGTACTATGGAATCGGTGAGCCACACCAGCCACTGTGGATAGATGTAGATGGCCAGGAAAAGGAGGAGGATTAGGGCAACTAGCTTCAGGTAAGATACAGAGCAAAGCTTTTGAATGAAACTGGAAGCCGACACTAAGACCTCAAGTGCTAATGTTCATTTTAGGCCTAGCCTAAAATGGCCCGCAAATGCAGTGACTTAGGAGGTAGAAACCAGGAGAGTTTTAGTTCAAGGCCAGCCTGGGCAAAAAGTTAGCATGGTGGCACACAGCTGTGATCTCAGCTACACAGAAGGCAAACATGAGAGGATTACTGTCCCAGGCCAGCCCCAGTTCCAGGCAAAAAAAGCTTGAGATATTATCTAAAGCAAATAAGGACTGAGGATGTAGCTCAAGTGGCAGAATGCCAGCTTAGTAAACTCAGGGGTCCCTATATTCAAATCCTATATCACAGGGCCGGGAGTAAAGCATAGTGGTAGAGTGCTTGCCTGTCATGCACGAAGCCCTGGGTTCGATTCCTTGGTACCATATACATAGGAAAAGCCAGAAATGGTGCTATGGCCCAAATGGTAGAGTGTTAACCTTAAGAAAGCCCAAGGACATTGCCCAAGCCGTGAGTTCAAGCCTTGAGATTGGCAAAAAAAAAAATCCTATATCGCTAAAAGAAGCACCTAAACCATTCATCATAACACGATGTCCCAACATAGCATTCTGGCTTCTGGGTGGTAGGGAAACAACCAGGCTCTGTGCCCCAGGGCAGTCCCCTCTTTCTGAGCTGCCTGTCATCAAAGGAAATTCCCTCTCCCCGCCCCCCCCCCATTCCCTCCTATAGCCTATAGCATGTTCTGTCAGGCCCACATAGGTACCAGGGGAGTGCAAGGGGAATGACTTCTCAGTGGCAGTGTTGCTGGTCGTCAAGCTGTTATCCATGGGGCCAGTAGCATTGGTGATGGACACTTGAACACACTGGCCATAGAGATCCACTACTGCATACACCTCTGTGTAGAAAAGGAAAGCATCAGAAGCCTGAGAGTCCAGGCAGCTTGAACCAAGTGGGGCAGGCTGGAAGCCACAGTAGTCACCTTTACCCGGAGGCAAGCCTGAGCAGGCAGCGCCTTGGTCCTGGCCATTGATAAAGTAGTGTAAATCCCCCTTGGCAGTTCTCATCATGCCAATTCGGGCACCTGTGCCCAGTGCATCCAGGTCACATCCATAGTTATTGCGCATGGTGTTACCATCTTGCATGATGGCTGTGCCACTGTGGGGAAGGCAGAAAGGGTGGGTCCAGCTCAGTAAGCATGTCAGTGGATGTGTGTGTGTGTGTGTGTGTGTGTGTGTGTGTGCACGCGCGCGCATGTGCACGCGCATATTTCTTGATCTTGGTCTTTAGTCTAATCAGGCCTTTTTTTTTTTTGCCAGTCCCAGGGCATGAACTTGGGACCTGAGCACTGTCCTTGGGCTTCCTCAAGGCTAGAGCTCTACCACTTGAGCCACAGCACCACTTCTGGCTTTTTCTATGTATGTGGTACCGAGGAATCGAACCCAGGTCTTCATGCATGCTAGGCAAGCACCCTACCACTAGGCCAAACTCCTGGCCCTTAGGAGGTAGAAACACATCTCTTTTACCCTTGGGATTCCCCTAGTTGGAATCCCTAACTTTCCAGAACTGAGCAGAAGAGGCAGCCAGATCCCCTAGATTTACTCCTTGGGCCTAAACCCTGCTTCCCTGATCCCAGTCAGTTTATCTCAGCCCTATCAAGCTGACCCCGGGAGCAGAGAGCCTCACCTCAGCATCCACGTATCATAGTCGATGTCCGTCATGGTATTGGGGAATTCCAGGTCTTCGGGTCTAATTGCAGTTACTCCTGGGAGAAGAGAGCAGAAGTCAGAGCTGACCTGGGGGCCGCAGGCATCCAGCACCCCTAAATGTTCACACACAGACAGCCACTCACCAGCCTCAATGGAGCCAGACCAGCGGTCCACCATCTTTTGAATAACTATTTCAAACAGCTCTCCATCCCGCAGGGCCCTGGTAGGGAGATTAGGGATCACTGAGGCCCTGCTTATATGAACAACAGGACAGTGGAGACATCCAAGGGCAGAGACTGACCGGTTGGAAATGACGATAGCATCATTGAACTCGCTACGGCAGTTGTGGCGGAGTGCAGTGCGGCCGCCATTAGTGATGACTGCATTACTGCCATGCAACTGGTGGAAGCGCAGGTCAGAGGCCCCTGCCCCTGAGGATGGGGAGCTTGGAGACACCTGATTATTCCCCTCAGAGAGTGGCTCAGGGACAGGAGGCACCTCTGCGAAAGTGAACATCCCCTATTAAGTTTTCAGGTGTAAGGCTTCCCAAAGCCACCCTAACCCATGCCCCAGCCTGCCCGGCCCTCACCCAAGTCGTCCACAATGGTGGCCTGAGCCGCCTGGCCATAGAGATCAACGACAGCATAGACACCCGGGGGTACATTCCAGGCAGCAGGACCCTGTGTCATTCCATTGACAAAGAAGTGGAGAGTCCCGTCCTCCCGCCGCACCACGCCTACCGTGTCCCCTGCCTTGGAAGAAGTGGGGCTGGAGTGAGGAGTCAGGCAGAGTTCCTACCTGGACTGAGCCTGTATCCACCCCGCCTCTCTGGCTGCCCTACTACTTTGCCCAGGCAGTGGTGCCCACTCTCCCACCTTGAGGCGATCCAAGTTGTGCCCATATTCATCCAGGATGGTTGTCCCATTGTGCATCACCCCATTCCCGGTCATCATCCAGGTCCCTATGAGGGCAAGAGTGACAGAGGGCATGAGAAGGACAGTAGTGACAGCATTCAACCATTCCTCCCCACCACCAAGAGCCTACCCTGTCTTTCCTTTAAGGTTTGGCTTCTGTCTTTCAGTTCCTTAGACAGCCCACAAGATGAGCTTGCACAAGTATAAGCAAGGGGCTCACACACATAATCCCAGCTACTCAGGAGACTGAGATCTGAGGATCCTAGTTCAAACCAGCCCCCGGGCAAGAAAGTCTGGGAGACTCATTTCCAGTTAACCACCAAAAAGCTGTGGCGCAAATGGTAAAGTGCTAGTTACACTAACTTTGAGTGGAAAAGCTAAGGAAAAAACACCCAGGTTCTAAGTTCAAGCTTCAGTATCAGCCCTTGGGTACCAAGGGCTCATGCCTAGAATCTCAGCTACTCAGGAAGCAGTTATAACACAGCCCTGGAAAGAATGCCGAAGACTCAACTCCAAACAACTGCCAAAAAAGCAGTGGTAGAGCTAGTTTTGAGCACAAAGGCTCAGGGACAATGCCCACATCTAAGTTAGAGCCCCAGAACTGGCACCAAAAAAAAAAAAAAAAGCACACACAAGCACAAGAGGGGGGGGTGAGAGAGCATGAGCACTCAAGAGCTGAAGAACAAAGGCGAGAGAGAGAGAGAGACAGAGACAGAGACAGAGACAGAGACAGAGAAAAGGAAAAAGAGAATAAAGGCCAGGAATGTAGGAATCACTTCCTCTCTAGCTAGGACCCAAACAAACCCAGTCTTGTCCTCCTCAGGAGCTCACCAGAGCGCAGGTTGGTCATAGTAGAGGGCAACTGGAGGTAGGCAGGGTTGTGGGTGGTGACACCGATTTCAATGGAGCCAGCCCATTTGTCCACCATCTTGTCAATGCGCACCTGAAACACCTCTCCATCGCGAAGGGCTCTGCTGCTCAGTACCACGCCGTGGTTGAAGTCATCAGTGGCACTGAGAACACAGAAAGTAGGAATTCAGATCCCAACACACCCTGAGTCTATCAAGGCTTAGCCCAGCAACAGCTGCCCCATACCATTGCCCTAAGCCACCAACCAGACCTCATGCTCCAGAAGCTCCCCATCTTTCTGTCCAGGACCCCCCAAACCAGACCCCCACGGGCTTCTGCGTGTCCACCCTGCCCCAATGCCAGTACAGCCCCTTCTGTAGGCTTCTCCCCACCCCATGGGCCATACTGGGGCCTCAGGGCAGTGCGTCCCTCGTGGGTAATAGCTGCCTTCTGCCCACAGTTGGGGTGGAAGAGCAAGCGCTCAGGTTCTGCCTGGGCAGCAGGAGTGGCACGGCGGAGAGCACCCTCAGGTGACAGTGCCCGCAGGATGGCATTGTTCCGACGAAGACGATCACTGTGATTATTATTGTGAACGATGGTCACCTTCACCGCCATCCCGTATAAGTCTACAACACCATAGACTACCGGAGGTGTCAGTGGGGTAGCCACACCTGCAGAGGCGAAGTGGAGAGTCTAAGAAAGCAAGAACCACAGAAGAAGGGATGACAGGAAGACAGAGACCAGACCCAACCACAGTCCCAGCCCAAGGCCTCCTTCAGTGTCCTCTTACCCTGGTCAATGCCATTAATGAAAAAGTGCAGAGCAGAGTTGGACTTTCTTGTCAGGCCAATGTGGTCACCTTCCTATTCAAAGCAGAAAAACAGCTCAGTCTGGAATCTAGTGACAGTCAAGGTCTAGAGTAGTCCTGGGTCTTTCCACTATCCCATTCCACTGGTATTTTCATGACTGTCAGCAGCACAATGACAGACAGACAAGACCTGGGTTCGATTCCTCAGTACCACATACATAGAAAAAAAGCCAGAAATGGTGCTGAGGCTCAAGTGGTAGAGCTCTAACCTTGAGAAAGTCCAAGGAGCTCAAGCCCACGACCGGCAAAAAAAAAAAAAAAAAAACTTCTTGTGCCAAGCATCAGTGGGTTGTGTTTATAATACTAGCTACTCAGGAGGCTGAGATCTGAGGATCGCAGTTAAAAACTAAGCTCTGTGAGACTCTCCTCTCCTATTAATTACTAGAAAACTGAAATTGGTGCTGTGGCTCAAAGTGATAGAGTGCTAGCCTTGAGCTGAAGAGCTCAGGGATAACATCTAGGCCCAGAATTGAAGCCCCACGACTGACCAAAAAGAAAAGAAAAGAAGAAACTACTTCAAATCTCAACCTCCTACACAGTAATTATTCCACAGGCTCGTGGTATAGCTCAGAGGGAGACCAAAGTGCCTTACACGTGAAAGGTCAATGTTCTACTCCAGTACTACAAAAAAAAAAAAAAAAGGCACTTGTTTTCAGCTGGGCACTGGTGGCTCACACCTGTGATCCTAGCCACTCAGGAGGCTGAGAGCTGAGGATCTTAGTTTAAAGCCAGCCCAGGCATGGGGCTGGGAAAATGGCTTAGTGGTAGAATGTTTGCGTAGCATGCTTCGTGAAGCTGGGTTCAATTCCTTGATACCACACACACAAAAAAAACTGGAAGTGGTGCTGTGGCTCAAGTGGTAGAGTGCTAGCCTTGAGCAAAAAAAAGTTCAAGGACAGTGCCAGACCCTGAATTCAAGTAAGCTCCACAACCACAACCACTCCCACCACCCCCAAAAAAAAGAGCTTAGAGGTAATGCCAAGGCCCTGAGTTCAAGCCCATGCCTCACCCCACCCCCAACAAAAAGGAGCTTTTTTGTAGCATTGGGTATTGAACCCAGGACCTTGCATGTGATAGGCAAGTGCTCTACCACTTGAGTCATGCACCACAACCCCAGCCATTCTATTTATAAGGTATTTAAAAGTGGTGCTAGGGGGCTGGGAGTTTGGCCTAGTGGTTAAAGTGTTTGCCTAGCATGCATGAAGACCCGGGTTCGATTCCTCGGTACCACATACATAGAAAAAAGCCGGAAGTGGTGCTGAGGCTCAATTAGTAGAGCTCTAGCCTTGAGAAAGTCCAAGGACAGTGCTCAGGCCCTGAGCTCAAGCCCAGGACTGGCAAAAAAAAAAAAAAAAAGTGGTACTAGGGGGCCGGGAGCGTGGCTCAGCATGCATGAAGCCCTGGGTTCAATTCCTCAGTACCACATACACAGAAAAAGTCAGAAGTGGTGCTGTGTCTTAGTGGTAGAGTGCTGTCCCCCAACACAGAGAGGCTCAGCGCCCAGTTCCCAGGCCCCAAGTTCAAGCGCCAGGACTGGCAAAAAAAAAAAAAAATAGTGACTTAAACTCAGGGCTTTATGCTTTTTAGGCTGACAGTCTACCACTTAGTTATGCTTTCAGCTATTTTTCCACTGGTTATGTTTGAGACAGGGTCTTGTCTCCTGCCTAAGAGTGTATATGACCTTTGATCTGACTACTTAGGCTTCCCATAGTAACTAGAGCACACCACTGCATCCAGCTTCCCTCTGTGGACAGGGAGTCTCCTCCACTGTTCGACTCAGGCTAGTCTGACATTGCAATCTCAGCTTCCCACATAGCTTGGGGTGGCAGGCACATGCCAATAAACACAACTATGGGTTATGAAAGGGGTCTCAAAAGCCAGGTTGACAGCTCACACCTGTAATGATAGCTACTCAGGAGGCTGAGATCTGAGGATTGTGATTCAAAGCCAACCTAGACAGAAAAAGTCTATGAGACTCATCATCAATTAACCACCAGAAAACTGGAAGTGGTGCCATGGCTCAAAGTGGTACATAGCTAGTCTTGAGTAATAAAAGAGAGGTCAGGGACAGTGCCCAGGGCCTGAGTTCAAAACCCCACAATCAACCACAAAGAAGAAGAGGAGGAGGAGGAGGAGGAGAAGGAGGAGAAGGAGGAGAAGGAGGAGGAGGAGGAGGAGGAGGAGGAGGAGGAGGAGGAGGAGGAGGAGGAAGAGGTGGAGGAAGAAGAGGAGGAGGAGGAGGGAGAAAAAGAAGTCCTAAGAACTTTTCTGCCCAGCTGCCCTCAATTTTTTTTTTTTTTTTTTTTTTGTGGGTCATGGGGCTTGAATTCAGCCTGGGCACTGTGCCTGAACTCTTCAGCTCAAGGCTACGGCCCCACTTCCTGTTTAGCGGTTAATTGGAGATAAGAGTCTCAGATCCTTTTGTGCCCAGGCTGGCTTTGAACCTTGATCCTCAGATCTCAGCCTCCTGAGTATCTAGGATTACAGGTGTGAGCCACCACGCCGGGCTACTGGCCTCAAATTTTAATCCTTCTTTTCTTAGCCTCCAAAGTAGCTAGTATTAAAAGTATGAGCGACCAGTACTCAACAGGGTTTTTTTGTTTGTTTTTTGTTGCCAATCCTGGGGCTTGAACTCAGGGCCTGGGCACTGAGCTTCTTTTGCTAAAGGCTAGCACTAGACCATTTGAGCCACAGCACCACTTCTGGCTTTTTCTGTGTATGTATGTGGTACTGAGAATCAAACCCAGGGTTTCATGCATACCTGGCAAGCATGCTGCCATTAAGCCACATTCCCAGCCCCATACTGGACAGTTTTAAAAGAGGAACTCACATAGGCTCAGGTTGGCCTATAATTCAAAATCCTTCGGCTTCTACCTTCCAGGTAGTTGTGACTACAAGCATAAGCATATGCCACCATATCTAACATATAGGCGTTTAGTTTGTTGAGCTACCCTTGGCTTTTCAAAAGGAACACCAAGGGGCTTCCTCTAGATAACAGAGAACACTGTGGGCTGCCCACACAGAACAGAGTACCCAGGGCTCCCCTGGAATGGCTGTGACCCACTCTTACCTGCAGCTCATCCAGACTGAATTCACAGTACTCCCGGCGGGTGCCTTTGCCATTGGTCAGAATCCCACAGCCACTCATCATGATGGTGCCTGAGAGAAGATAGAAACCTGGGTATAGGCTGCCTTCTCCTCAGCACCCCCAAGCTGTAGCTCTCCCCTTGTTCTGGGCTGGTACCTGACTGGAGGTTGGTCATGGTGGCTGGGTATTCCAGGCTGTTGGGGTTGTGAGTGGTGACACCAATTTCAATGGAGCCTGACCATTTATCCACAAGCTTGTCGATACGGATCTGGGGTTGAAGGATGGCAGATGGGAAAGGCAAGAAATGTAGAGAAGAGATTTTCAGCCCATGGTTCTCCCCAGTTCCTACCCTCTAGGCATCAATGGTTAAGCCCCACTTTTAGCTGCCAGAGCAGGCAGCCCTGTCAGACTTCAGGATCTTGCACACCTCAAACATTTCATTGTCCCGAAGCGGGCGGTTGGTCATGACAACACCATTGTTGAATTCATCCAGGGGCCTGCGGCGCTCAGCTGTCTTATTATTGTTACTGAGTTTGATGAGGGTGCCACACTTCTCATGAAAGAGCAGGGCGTCATTGGAGGTGAGGACAGGTGAGGTAGCAGCACCGCTGGATCCCAGTCCATCCCTTGCTGGAGGAGAGCTCAGGTTCACATTCAGGAGCCCTCCATTGTAGGCGGATAGGATGGCATTGCTCACCACTTCAGAGAGCTCCATGCTGGCAAAGTCTACATTGGCAGGATGAGAGAGGACATCTGAGGTGAAACCCTACCCCCTCTGGCTTGGGGAACTCTCTCCCTAACCCTCTGTTAAGGTCCCACCCTTATCCACCTCACTGCCCACTCCCCCTTCCCTGACCTTCCCCGAAGCCCTCACCATTATGCGACTCAAGGCTGTTAGGAAACGTCTCCGGCCGGGCCTGCGCTGGGGGCACCATGAAGGCTGGGGACCAGGTAGGACGGGAGGGGAATAAGGGTTCAGAGCCCACAGCCAGGAGGCCCTCTCCTCTACACCCTGCTCTCCCCAACAACAGACTGTGGAGGCTCAATGGCCCTGTCCACACCCAGGCTAGCTTGCCACTGCATTTGCCCTCTGTCCCATCCCTCCAACACCACCCTAACTGCTTTCTTACCTTCATCCCCAGAGGTCCCCTGTTGAGCCAAGGCAGAATCCTCAGGGGGGGCTGAGGGCTCTAGGGGAGGTGTAGGGATGGGAGTAGGGGGGCTGAAGCCTGGCTCAGGGGGAAGCACTGTAATCTGCGTGCACTTGCCATAAAGGTCCACAACAGCCCAGACACGGGCAGGGAGGCCTGTGGCAGCCACACCACAATCCCGCCCATTCACCCAGAGCCGCAGCTCCCCGGAAACTGTGCGCTCCACACCCACACGGTCCCCTTCGCCCAGCTGATCCAGGTCCTGGCCGTATTCTTCCAGCACAGAGCGCCCATCCTTCAGCACCGAGCAGCCGGACACTACCCATGAGCCCCCCTTCAGTCCTGTGGCACTGCTTGGGAAGTCCAGCACACTGGGGTCCAGCGCTGTCACCCCAATCTCAATGGAGCCACTCCAGGAGTTGACCTAAGATGAGAGATGTGGACAAAGATTCAGTGCGTCTCCCACTACTGGAAGCCACATCCACTGGCATCATGGCACACTTCTCAGATGCTAACCCAGAAATCAGGCCCACCGGTAATTTCCTCAGTGATACTATGGAGGGAATAATTGTTTTGTTGGTTGTGGAGCTTTAACTCAGGGCCTGGACTGTCCTTCTGTACTCAAGGCTAGATTCTACCACTTGAGCTAGAGTGCCACTTCCAGCCTTTGAGGGGTTAATTGGGGACTTTTTTGGCCGGGGCTGGCTTCAAACCATGGTCCTCAGTCTCCTGAGTAGCCAATATTACAGGCGAGCCACCAGTGCCGGTGAATAATAGTTTTCCTCATACTCAAGTACTCAATGTTTACACTACTTTCCCCTCCCACCAATCAGGTTAAATTCCACCCTTTAGCCTCCTCTTAATGTGCCTGTTTCAATGGCTCATCAGACACCCAAATTCAAACGCCCATACCTGTCTTGCTTCTGTACATCTCTCTTACTCCTCCTAATTCTCACCCGGATCCACTCTCCTCCCAAATCCTTCGGGATCAAGTAAATCAAACATGCCTCCCTCTCTCTGACTGGGTCTCCTCGCCCATTTTCCTGGCCCTATCTGCGAGTGTGCCCTTCAATAGTTTGTATTTCCCTGGGTTATGTCTCCCCTCTTGCCATCACACCTCTGTCCCATCTCTCTCCTCCATCCCTCCAAAACTGCCAGGAGGTCTGTTCCCCAGTCATTCTAGTGGGTGGGCCGCGGTGGCCTTTCCTTGTCTCCTTTCCTTGAGGCTGAATGTCTGCTTCGTGTTCTCTTCCTCCTCGCCCCCCCGCCGTGCCCTCTGGATGCCCAGGGCTGGGGCGGTCCTGCCTCGCCTCCCTCGGGTCCCCTCCCACCATCCTCCACATCTCGGTTTCGCGGTCGCAGCTCTGCACCTTGCGGTCGATGCGGACGGTGAAGACGCGTCCATCGCGCAAAGGTTCGCGGCTCAGCACCAGCCCGTGGTTAAACTCCTGGCCCGGTTGCTGCCGCCTCGCCGTCCGCCCACAGGCCGACAGGCTCACCAAGCGCCCGGTACGCGGGTGCAGCTCGCCGCCGCTGCCGAGACCCCCGCTGGACGCCGGCCCCGGCCCGCCGCCGCCGCCGGGGCCCCCGCCCCCTCCCGGCCCTGGCCCGGGGCCTCCCCCAGACCCCCCACTCCCAACCGACCCCGCCGCCATCGCCGCTGACACGGGGGCCGCGCGACAGCCGCGCTTGGCGGCACCGTGGCAACCGCGGCGGACACCCTAAGGGAATACGGCGGGGGGCGGGGGGCGGGGGAGGGAGCTGGGGCCAGATGTGCTTTACGGCACTGCCGGGCAATGAGCTAGGGAGCTGATACCGCGGTAGGAACGGAAGGACGACCGGGTCGGGAGGCCTGCTTTACGGCACGGCGAGATGAGGAGCTTTTGCGACGTTGGGTGGAAGACACGCCCGCCGCAGGCATCTTTGCGACGGAGGCTGCGGGAGCCCAGACGCGCTTTGCGACGGCATCCTCGAGGGCGCCGCCCCCGCGTTGAAGTGATCGCTCGACGGCGGGGGGCTCGGGAGGGGGGGGGAGGTGACGGGGTCCTCGATTTGGAGCAGTAAAATCGGTGTCGAGGACACCGAAAAACGGTAGCTCGCTAAGTGGGGGTCTCCGTCGTCCACACCGGAAGTGTCGCAGTCGCAGTCCCCCCTCACATTACATCACTCCTGTCCGGAGAGGAAAGCACGTTAGATGGCGGCGGGAGGAGCTCGCGGACACGTCAAGCCCAACTCCGAGCGAACTCTTTCTTTTTTTGGTCGGTGGTGAGGCTTGAACTCTGGGCCTGGGCGCTGTCCCTGAGCTCCTGAGCCCCAGGGCCCCGCCCCACCCTGGAGCCACAGCCCCACTTCCGGTTTTCTGGTGATTAACTGGAGAGGAGAGGCTGACGTTCTTTAGTGCCCGGGCTGGCTTTGAACCGCGATCCTCAGACCTCAGCCTCGCGAGTAGCTAGGATGGCAGGCGTGAGCCCCCGGCGCCCCGCTTCAAGCTCCTAGGTTTGAAGGCCACAGATAACCCAAAGAAACC
Organism: Megascapheus bottae; assembly: GCF_031878675.1. NCBI lineage: Eukaryota > Metazoa > Chordata > Mammalia > Rodentia > Geomyidae > Megascapheus > Megascapheus bottae. The sequence goes on along the minus strand of NC_143525.1, from coordinate 11,982,307 downwards.
CCGACAGGCAACCTGGAACCACAGCGCTCCCGCTCCCCCGGCCCAGCCCCCGGCGCCCCCGCTCAGCAGGGCTGGGGCGGGCACGTCACAATTCCGACCTGGCGCGGCCTCGCCCGGCCCCCTGCCTACGATTGGCTGGCTCGGGGGAGGGCGGTGATGGCCGGGGGAGGGCGGGAACCAGTCGCTGGGACAAACAAAGAAAATCTCTGGGTGGGACCGCTGGGCCGGGCGAGCCCTCGGGCGGGGCGCTCGGCCTGAGATCCCGAGAGTCCCGCGTCCGCCCTTCGCCTCTCGGGAAGCCGAGGCGGGGCGGACCCCGACCCGAGCCCCGGCGAGGAGGGCGGCTGGGGCGGGGCTATGCGAAGCGGAGCGGCGGGCCGGGCGGACTGAACGCGTGTCCCCGGGTGGGGCCATGGACAAGACGGGGTCTCTTGGAGCTGCCGGTGGCGTCAAGGGAGAGATCCCCGGAAGGACCACCAGGGAAGGGTCCGGCGGGGGCCGAGCCACGGACGCCGACGCCAGACTGCCCCCGAGGGCGGCTGCGTTTCAAGGCTCTGGGCCTCCGTTGTACTCCGGGGGCATCGTAATTCCCTGTCCTAATTCCAGCCGGCCCTCGGACGGAGTCCTGACCCTCGGTTCCTGGCCTGGGGAGGTGGTTGGCCATGGCCTTGGGCCCGCCACCACCCCTGGTCGAGCCAGCGTCCCCGGCATAACTGGGGCGTCCAGTTGCGACCCCGGCGGGCTCAGCCCGGGGTGCAGTGGGCACTCCGGATCTACCTGCTGTGAGGAGCGGCCTCGGAGCATCCTAAAAAACAGCAGCTCCACATTAGTGCAGAAATCACCCGCTGTGGAGAAGTAAGAAACACTCCCCCTTCTTAAAAGGCTAACCAGAGACTGCGGTGGAGTTCCCAGCACCCAGGAGGCGGAGCCATGGGAAGGGGCGGAGCTATGAAGAAAGGGGCGGGGTTCCTGAGAGCTGGCCGGGAGAATCTCTGAGGGCAACTGGGTGGGGAATCAGATTTCTGGTCCCTGGTACAGCATCAGATGCCCAACAAATCGTAGCCACACAGGATCAAGGTCGTCATTGGTCTGACCCTCATCTCTGAAAGGGACTGAGGAGGAAACGGGAGGAACGGGCCACTGAACGATCTCCTCCCCCTCCCCTCGGTTATGTTCTCTCCCCCACCTTAGGAAGTCTCAGCGCTGGGATGAGATGAACATCCTGGCTACCTACCACCCTTCTGACAAAGACTATGGCTTTATGAAGGTGGATGAGCCCAGCACCCCTTACCACAGGTGCCAAGCCCTTGGTCGGGTTTTCCACCGAGATTATTCTTTGTTCTAACAAAGGGACCTGGGGACTCCATATTGCCCCAATCCTGGCACTGCTCCTCTTTGCAGGATGCAGGACAGTGATGAGGACCTATCTGCGGGGCCCTCCTTCAAGGTGACTCCGGAAACACTGTCAGAGAAGTGAGTGTTCTGTCAGTGGAGGTATGCATTGAAATGTGACCATGCAGCTCGTTTTCTTTTTGCCCTCTAAAATAGAGGGGTATATTTTTTGTACTGAAACTTGAACTCAGAGCCTGGGCCCTGTCCCTTAGTGTTCTCAAATTGGTGGTGCTCTACCACCTGAGTCACACTTCCTCTTCCAACTTTGTTGCTGCTCAGTGGAAGATAAGAGTTGTTAGCTGTGTGCCAGTGGCTCATGCCTATAAATCCTAGCTACTTAGGAGGTTGAGATCAAAGTATCCAGATTCAGCCCAGGCACTAATGTCCGTGAGATTCTTTATCTCCAATTAATCACCAGAAAACCAGAAGTGGTGCTGTGGCTCAAGTGGTAGAGCAATAACCTTGAGCTAAAGAGCTCAGGGACAGTGCCCAGGCCTAAAGTTCAAGCCCCAATACAGAAAAAAAAATGCCTATCAAGTCTGACCAGGACCCATGGGGGTGGAATCTGCTAGTTTGGTCCATCCTACCACCTGTTCCCATTATGTTTTTCTCCCTTCTGCATCCCCAACTAGTCTCCCTTCCCTTCAGGTTTGCAACAATGGACAATTTCCTCCCCAAGGTCCTCCAGTATGGAGATAACAGAAACTCGAGGACTACAGATGATTTTTCCAAGACACGTGAGATACAGATAGGGGAATGGGCACTAAATCGAAAGGGAAGGCTTCAGCCAGGCACTGGTAGCTCACTGGTAACTGTAATCCTAGCTATTCAGGAGACTTAAGATTTGAGGATCATAGTTCAAAACCAGCCCAGGCAGTAAAGCCCAGGAGACTTTTACCTCCAAAAAGTCATAAGCTAAAAAGCTTGAGTGCATAGACCCTGAGTTTAAGCCCTAGTTGTGGCACAAAGGAAGGAAGGGAGGGAGGGATAGATGGAGGGAAGGAGGGAGGAAAGAAAAAGAGAAGGAAGGAATGAAGGAGAAAGGAGAAAGGGCAGGCTTTAGTGAGAGTCTGTCAAGAAAGCCAAGCTCTCACATTGGTCCATAGACTCCAGTGATTTTGACAAGCATCGCAAGATACACTACAACGAAGGGAAGTTTCTCAAAGCTCAGAAAAACCTGCCTTTGGACAATGACATGGACAGCAGTGAGAGTAGTTCTGGCATCAGTAGTGGTATTCAAGGTGTGATGATAAATCCAAAGCCCAAGCCTGTGGAGAGAGACTGGACAGGAAGACTGACCAGAGAAATCAAAGACAAGACTGGTCCAGGGACTTCAAGTCGCATCGGAAATGCCAACGGTTAGCAGTGGGAAGCTCTGGGATCTCAAAAGACTTTGTAGTCGAGTGCCAGTTTCAAAGTCCATGTTCCTCTTAGATTTTATGTTCCTCACTTGACCACCATAGTCTTCTGTAGCAGGGCCTACTGTCCTGCTGTCTGGCAGAGACAGTCATAGAAGGTGATCCCAGGAAAAAAATAGGACAGGGCCTGGAGTTTGCTAGAGGGCTTGCCTAACTTGCAGGAAGCCCTGGGTTTGATTCCTCAGTATCATATATACAGGAAAGGCCAGGTGTGGTGGTGTGGCTCAAGTGGGTAGAGCACTAGCCTTGAGAAAGCTCAGGGACAGTGCCCAGGTCCTGAGTTCAAGCCCTAGGACTGGCCCAAAAAAAAAAAAAGAGGGCAGCAAGAGTGGAGTCCCTACTCAGGGTGGCCATCAGAAGGTGAAGAACAGAAAGCCCTATAATCTTAGCTACTTGGGAGGCTGAGATCTGAGGATCACAGATCATAGCTGGCCCAGACTCTCCTATCTCAAAGGAATCAACAAAAAACTGGAAGTGGAGGTGACTCAAGTGGTAAAGCACCAAACTTGGGGGATAAGGGGAGCCACATGAGAGAGTGAGGGCCAGCACCAGTACCAGCGCGCACACACACACACACACCAAGAAGACCACTGAGAATGGAAAGGTCACTGAAGGTTTCCTAATATGGAGGACAAAGTAAGAGACGTAACTGAGATGAGAGTATGGACTACATGGCCACAGCTGGTTGTCACAGACTCTGTTTTGGTGTTTTCCCCAGATTCCTCTGCCTATGGAAGTCATTTCCCCAAAGCTTCAGGTCCCATCCTTATAGAGCAGAATGTCAGTCAGCAACGTAAGGAATTTTACAGCAAAGGAAGATACCTGAGGTCCTGCTCCCACCCGGAGAGTAAAGAGGACACAGAAGATGAGCAGGACAGTGAGAGTGAGGGCAGACAGCCTGGGGGTGTGGTGGGAGGCGGGGGGGGGGGGGCGCGTGGCTGAGAACCAACAGCCAGCTTGCATCCCACAATCCCCATTCCACACTCCACAGGCTTGTCCATGAGCACTGAGGTACATCTGTTGGACCATGCAGGAAGCACCTATAGAGAGCACAAGGCTGCCCACGAGTCCCTGGATATGGCAGTGACAGGACTACAGCCAGGTGAGGGCACCAGGTCACCATCTCCCTGGGCCTAGGCTCTTGGCAAGCTCCCCATCTCCTAGCCTCCCAGTCCTGTTAGGCTAGAGTACATCAGCAACAGGTAGTGATTAAGAGAGACCCTAACACATCCCAGACTCTGAGTTTGCCACTGTAGTCAGAAGGGGTCTTAAGCCTCCCTTGGTTTCTGCTTAGACTTCCATGGAACCTGGCACTACCACTAGCTCTATGGCTTCTTGACTCTTCTCTGCCATCCCACCCCACTCTAGGTACTACCATGTCCTACAAAAACCATAGGTCTCAGGTGTCGTCCAACTGGTGTCAGTGGCTGAGGGCCAAAGGACTAAACTGCCGAAGCCCAGGGAGCTCAGAAAGTAAATGTGAAAGTAGCCAGAATCCTCCAAGTCGGAATGGGCGCACACGTGAGCTCGGGCAGAAATAAGGGGTGCTTTCACTGGTCAGGGAGGCAAAGGGGCTAAGTGAGTAGGATCTAAGAAGTGTAGGGGTCACAGGGGTAAGATCTCATGCCTGCTGCAAGAAAGCCCCTAATCCAACCTCTTCTCTCCAGATGAAACCCTGCGGCCCCAATGGACTCTGGAAAAGGAAACCAGACCATGGAAGATGTAGCTTGATTGGGGTGGGGGTAAGGGTAAGGGCGCTCTTCCCCTGCCTGCACCGCCCTAGGGATAGACAATAAAGAAATGAAGATCAGGAATCCGGGTGCTGTGAATTGAGTGCCCAGGCTGGACCTGCTCTGTTAAGGAGTCAAGCTTTTTCAAGGGTATTCACACAGAGGAAATCAGGAAACAGATCAGAGAGAAGAAGGCTGGGGATAGCTCAGAGACTGGACTCAACAAGAAATAGGATTAGGCCAGGCATGGAGATGCAAATCTGTCATCTCAGCATTTAGGAGACTACTGAAAGATGTCAAGTCAAGGGCTATCTAGTGAAACCCCTGTCTCAAAAACCCAAACCCAAAACCACAAAAGCAAAGAATCTAGGATTTCAACAGGATCCAAGCTACAGCAGGATGGCAATGACTAATACAGTTAATTTACTTTGCCACAAATTTCCCAGTAAAACCTTTTCATTTCACCCTGGAGGGAGGGATTTTCGTTTCCATCTTCCAGATGAGAAACTGAGGAACCAGAAAGTGACAAAGCTAAGATTTGAACCTAACTGGATAAGTCCCCAAACTTAAATCACCATAGGAGAGAGAGAGAGAGAGAGAGACAGAGACACTAGGGCCCCCAAGAGGAAGGTGACGGCAGATAGTCCCTGGGGCGGGGCTGTGGCTTGTCTGATCTCAGGCCCCCTCCTCCTCCCAGGCCCCACCCTTACCCCCTCCTACTTCCAGCAGTCTGCAAGTTTGGGGTGAGAGCTCCTCCTAGGATACCCCTTGCCCTTGGGGGAAAGAATTGCACCCCCAGGTCCGACCCAGCAGAGGATCCTTCCTCATCAACGCTCCTCCTGGGGCAGGGAGTACCTCCATCTGCATCCTCCCCTGCCCGAATCTCTAGGGCCCTCAGCCCGCAGCAGTCAAGCTAAGATGACGGTCAAGCTGGATTTTGAAGAGTGTCTTAAGGACTCACCCCGCTTCCGGTAAGTGCATGCTAAGTGTATGTGGGTCTGGAGATCTGAGGAAGGGAAGATTCAACACACACACACACACACACACACACACGCACACGCACACGCACACGCACACGCACACACCCCTACCTTTCCTCAGGCCAGACTGCCCTTCTGGGAGAAGGCCTCACAGCGACAAGATGGAGGTGGCAGCCCAAAGTGGTACCTATGAAACCAGGGTTCTTCAATGCTTTCCACCCTCTGCCAGTACTTCTGGCTTTTCTATGTCCCCCCACCTCCCCTCCAACTGGGATCCTGCCCCTCCCCCAGCACCTGCTCTAGGGTGGTTAGCAACTTCCTGTCCTAGCCACATCCACCCTTCTTCTCACTCTTCCGGCTGTGGCCTGGGTTATAGTAGCTTCAACCATGCCAAGTGTGTAAGAGCAGGTGGATGACAGCCCTCGAACCAGAAGCTTTATCTGTGCCCACCACCCCAAGACCCCAGTATAAACCCTGATAAGATAGACAACTCAGTACGCCCAATCTCTTTCCCATAACCCCATTCCTTCTTTTCCAGAGCCTCTATAGAGCTGGTGGAAGCTGAAGTGTCAGAACTGGAAACTCGTCTGGAAAAGGTGATCCAGACATGGAGACTGACCCAGAATCAGATTAGGATAAGAGGGGAAGGCCTAGGCAGTCGGGAATGAGTTAAAGGGTTACTGAATGCTAATTCTGTGAAGTAGAAAAATAAAAGCAGTTCTATGTCCTTGCTCAAAGCTAATGCTCTACCACTTGAGCCACAGCTCTACTTTCAGCTTTTAGGTGGGTGATTGGAGATACAAATCTTACATATTTTCTTGCCTAGTTTGGCTTCAAGCCACAATCCACAGATCTCAGCCTCCTGAGTAGCTAGGATTACCTGGCTTTTTTTTTACAGTTCTGGAGCTTGAACTCAGGGCCTTCAATTTTTCTTCAGATTTTTCACTCACAGCTGACTCTACCTTTTGAGCCACACTTGTAGTTCAACATTTTGCAGGTCAGTTAGAAATAGAGTCTTGGATTTCTGATCTGTCTGTTTTTGAACTTTGGGTCTCCCTGTCTCAGCTTCCTAAGTCGCTTGCATTACCCAGCTTCTCTTAGTTTCCTTCCTTACCTTTTCCTCCTCCTCCTCCTCCTTCTGTTCCTCCTCCTTCTCCTCCTCATCCTTCTTCTCTTCTTCCTTCTCCTCCTCCTCCTTCTCCTTCTCTCTCTCTTTTCTCTTTCTCCCTCTTTCTTTCTCTCTCTCTTCCTCCTTTCTTTCTTTCTTTCTTTTTTTTTTTTTGCTAGTCCTGGAGCTTGAACACAGGGCCTGAGCACTGCCCTTGGGCTTTCCTCAAGGCACTACCACTCTACCACTCTACCACTCTACCACTACCACTTTAGCATAACTTCTGGCTTTTTCTGTGTATGTGATACCAATGAATCAAACTAGGGCTTCATGCATGCTAGGCAAACACTGGTACCACTAGGCCATGTTCCCAGGCCCCCTTTCTTTTTTCTTGTCCGTTGTGGGCCTGGGCACTGTCTCTGAGCTTTTTCTACCCAAATCTAACACTACCACTTTTGGCCACAGATCTACTTCGTTTCCTGGTAGTGAATTGGAGATGAGTCTCACAGACTTCCATGCCTGGGGCTGGCTTTGAACTGTGATGCTCAGAGATCAGCCTCCTGAGTAGCTAGGATTACAGGCATGAGCCACCAGCGCCCAACAAGGCAGCTAGTTCTTGCTACACCCAAGAATAGGATTCTACATATGTGTATCATTGGAGCATATCTGCCACACTTGCTTATTTGTTTCTTATACAGTTTCCCTTGCTAGAATGTGACAGGAGGGTTTTGTGTTTTGCTTTTGCGGAATGCTATATGCCATCAGGCCTATACCATAGCCTGAAAGCTAGTAGGTTACCAATCTATTTTCTCTTTCTGTTTCTATTCTTTGAGATAAAGTGAAGTTGAGGGAGGTCATCTCATATCTCACTTTGTTGTCCAGGCTGGCCTTCAATTCTTTTTTTTTTTTTTTGTGGGTCATGGGGCTTTGAATTCTGGACCTGGGTGCTGTCCCTGAGCTCATTAGCCCATTACTACCACCCTACCCTTGAGCCACAGCCCCACTTCTCGTTTTCTAGTGATTAACTGGAGATAAGATTCTCACATTCTTGGGTTAGGAGTTTGGCCTAGTGGGAGAGTGGTTGACTAGCATGCATGAAGACCCAGGTTAGATTCCTCGGTACCACATACATAGAAAAAAGCCAGAAGTGATGCTGAGGCTCAAGTAGTAGAGCTCTAGCCTTAAGAAAGTCAAGGACAGTGCTCAGGCCCTGAGCTCAAGCACAGAACTGGCAAAAAAAAAAAAAAAAAAAATCTCATGTTCTTTAGTGTCCAGGCTGGCTTTGAACCACAGTCCTCAGATCCCAGACTCCTGAGTAGCTAGGACTACAGGCGTGAGCCACTACACGCAGCTGGCCTTCACTTCTTGAGCTCAAACTTTTTCCTGCCTCAGCCTCCTGAGACTACAGACACACTCAACTGTACACATTTTTTTGGGGGGTGGGGGTGGGGGAGGTGGGTCATAGGGCTGGAACTCTGGGCCTGTGCGCTGTCCCTGAGCAATTCAGCTCAAGGCTAGTACTCTTACTATTTGGGTCAGCGCCACTTCCGGTTTTCTGGTAGTTAATTGGAGATGAGTCTTAGGACTTCCCTGTCCTGGCTGGCTTTGAACCGTGATCTTCAGATTTCAGCCAGTGTTTGTTTTCTGGGGCTTGAACTCAAGGCCTGGGCACTGTCTTTGGACACTTTTTGCTCAAGGCTAGTACTCTGCCGCCATTTGAGCCATAGCACTACTTTCAGCTTTTTCTGTGTATGTGGTACCAAGGAATCAAACCTAGGGCTTTGTGCAGGTTAGAACAGCACTCTACCAGGAGGCTACACTCTGCTCCTGGCACTCAAAAAAAAATATGTGTGTGTGTGTGTGTGTGTGTATGTATGTATGTATATATATATGGAAATATATATATATATATATGTCATGGAGCTTGAACTCGGCCTGGGCACTGTTCCTGAGCTCTTTAGCTCAGGGAGCTGGGCTTCAATTTGGGGGTCTCAAGCTATCATTTGGCCTTCTCTGCTCGTGTCCAGGCCCTAAGTTTAAGCCCCAGGATATAGCTACTTAAGAGGATAAGATCTGAGAATCTCAGTTTAATTATTTTTATTATTTTTTTTTAAAATTACTACTGTGATGGACCTGTGTATTTGGTGAAAATAAAAGGTTTAATTAAAAAAAAAAATTTGAGAGCTGGGAGCGTAGCCTAGTGGTAGAGTGCTCGCTTAGCATGCATGAAGCCCTAGTTTCGAGTCCCTGGTACCACATACTCAGAAAAAGCCAAAGTAGGACAGAACCCAGGTTCTGAGTTCAAGTTGCAGGGCTGCTTCACAAAAACTAAACAAAATCCAAATTTTTGAGTTAATCATAAATTACAGTAATAGCCAAGAGGCCCATTTACTCAGTCACCCCAGCTTCCCTCAGTGGCAGAGCTTACACAACTTTGCTGCATTGCCAGTATCAGGAAAGAAAGTAACATTGGCATAAGACACTTAACAATGAAGTTTGCTCCTTCTCTACCCCTTACTCCCTCTCTACTTCCCTCTCCTTTTCCTCCCCCCACCTCCTCTCTTCTGACAGTGGCTTTAGAGACTGGCTGAGAGGAATGGGCAGGGTTTTGTATCAGAGCCAACAACAGCCAAACAGGCAGAGCTCACAGAGCAGGTGCTTATTAGGGCTGAAAGCTAAACCTGGCTGGAGGGAAAGTGGGTGAAGCCGGAAAAGGGAAACATCGCCTTGGGCAAGGAGAGAATTGGGGCATGGATGGAGGGTGTCAGCTGTTCTGGGGGCTGACAGCACCATTCTCTGTTTCCCTCATTCTTCCCCAGCTCCTCAAGCTGGGCACGGGCCTCCTGGAAAGTGGGCGTCATTACCTCGCTGCCAGCCGTGCCTTCATCGTTGGCATTTGTGATTTAGCTCACTTGGGTCCACCAGAGCCCATGATGGCGGTATGTGAGTCTGAACCTGGGTGAGCTGGGGAGAGCTGGGGATGAGGAGATGCTATAAGGAGAAGAGGACTAGCAGGGCTAAGTCTGTGCCATTTAGGGCAGCCTTAGTAGGAAGAGTCTAGAATGGGAAGTCCCTGCTGTCCCACACCTGGTACTCTCTCTGTGCCTTTTCTTCTCCCAGGAATGTCTGGAGAAATTCACTGTGAGCCTGAACCACAAGCTAGACAGCCACTCAGTGAGTGGGGGAAGGGAGGGGTGGGAGGCAGAGATGGGGCATGGTTGCCTGTGGTCCTGATCCCCACTTGCCATCTTCTGCTTCCTTTAGGAACTTCTTGACGCTACTCAACATACACTGCAGCAGCAAATCCAGTCCCTGGTCAAGGAGTGAGATGGGAGGGAATGGGGCCTCGTTTCCCAGAAACCAGCTCTCTAGCCCTTTACCACAGGGGCCCTTCTGATGGAAGCAGCTGTGAGGTTGGGGGTTTCTAGTGGCTTGATCTCTATCCCTCCATCCTAAGGATGCCCTTGGATTTCTGACTGTGCATAAGGGTGCATGCTGGTGGGCCTTTCTTGGGACTACTCTACTGGGAGCAGGTGGATCCATCTGTGATTCTGTGTTGTCCTCTCCTTCCCAGAGGCCTCCGGGACTTCCGAGAGGCTCGTCGGGATTTCTGGCGGGGAGCTGAAAGCCTGGAAGCTGCCCTTGCCCATAATGCAGAGGTCCCCAGGCGCCGTGCCCAGGAGGCAGAAGAGGCTGGAGCTGCCCTGAAGACTGCTCGAGCTGGGTACCGGGGACGAGCTTTGGATTATGCCCTTCAGGTGCTTGCCCCAGCCTCTCCTCCCAGGGTGCCAGGGCCTCAGGTGTCCTAATCTCAAGGCTGGTAAATCCCTCGTATGTAGTAGTGAGGGGTGCTGCTATGATTTCAAAACTCATGTGAGGACTTTTGGGGCCTTCAGATCAATGTGATTGAGGACAAGAGGAAGTTTGACATCATGGAGTTTGTAAGTTCTGGTATTGGTGGGGTGGTGGGGGCAGGCAGAAGGGAGCCTGCTGACCAACAGCAGGAAGGGAGATGGAGAAAGAGGTTCTTCCTCTGCTCTGTGCCCTGCCCATCTTGTCCTCCAGGTGTTACGTTTGGTGGAAGCTCAGGCTACCTATTTCCAGCAAGGCCACGAGGAGCTGAGCCAGCTGGCCCAGTATCGCAAGGAGTTAGGTGCCCAGGTAGGACCCCTTGGAATCAGAAGATTGTTAGGCTTGAGTGAGGGAGGCTTGCATATCTGAGATGCCTCTTCTATGCCCAGTTGCACCAGCTGGTCTTGAACTCGGCACGAGAGACAAGAGACATGGAACAGAGACATGTGTTGCTGAAACAGAAGGTGAGGGCTGGGACTGTGGGTAACAGGGGTATGGCTTTGGTCTCTGCCCACCTCACTTGACTGTCCTGTGTCCCCAGGAGCTAGGAGGGGAAGAACCAGAGCCAAGTCTAAAGCAGGGGCCTAATGGCCTTATTGTGGAAGGACATCTCTTCAAACGGGCCAGCAACGCATTTAAGACCTGGAGCAGGTAAGGAGAGGACACTCAAGTAAACCAACCAAAGTCATTTTGTTTTCTGGTACTGAGAGGTTGAACCCATGGCGTCATGCTCACCTAGCATGTGCTGTACTACTTGGGCCACAGTCCCAGACCTTTTGTTTATAAGTTATGCTTGTGTGTTTATGTGTGTGTGTGTGTATGTGTGTGCTCATATGCACTCGTATGTAATGCTGGTCCTAGGGCTTGAACTCAGCACATTGTCCCTGAGCTTTTGTGTTCAAGGCTAGTACTCTTATCACTTTGGGCCACAGATCCATTTCTGGCTTCTTGGTAGTTAATTGGAGATGAGTCTCATGGACTTTCCTGCCCAAGCTGATTTTGAATGTCAATCCTCAGGTCTCAGCCTCCTGAGTAGCTAGGCTGACAGGTGTGAGCCATCATCACCTTCTGTAAGCTGTGCTTGAGTTAAGGTTTTGCTAAGTCCTTTTCCCAGGTGTGTGTGTGTGTGTGTTATACTGGGGCTTGACTTGGGGCCTGGGCACTGTCTCTCAGCTTGTTCCCTCAAGGCTGACATTTTTCCACTTAAAGCACAACTCTTTTTCTGGCCTTTTGGTCGTCAGTTGGAAATGAGAGTCTCATGGCCTTTCCTGCCTGGCCTGGCTTGAGACTGGGATGCTCAGATCTCAGCCTCCTGAGGAGCTAGGATTATAGATGTGAGCCATTGGTACATGGCTTTTTGCCTACCTGTTTGTTTGCCTGCTTGCCTGCCTGCCTGGCCTGCCTGGCCTGCCTTCCTTTCTTTGCCAGTACTGAGACTTGAACTCAGGGTCTTTTTCTTTTTCTTTTCTTTTCTTTTGCCAGTCCTGGGCCTTGAGCTCAGGGCCTGAGCACTATCCTTGGACTTTCTCAAGGCTAGAACTCTACCACTTGAGCCACAGCACCATTTCTGGCTTTTTTTCTATGCATGTGGAACCGAGGAATTAAACCCGGGTCTTCGTGCATGCTAGACAAGCACTCTACCACTAGGCCAAACTCCCGGCCCTGAACACAAGGTCTTTTAAGACCTTATGCTTATCCTTTTTTTTTTTTGGGTGGGGGGGTTGGTCATGGGGCTTGATCTCAGCCTGGGCACTGTCCCTGAGCTCTTCAGCTCAAAGACCTTATGCTTTTTATTTGTCCTTTTTGTTCATGCTGATGCTCTATGTACTTGAGCCATACCTGAAGTTCTAATTTTTTTTGTGGGGGGGTTCATGGGGCTTGAACTCTGGACTTGAGCTCTTCAGCTTAAGGCTATTGACCTCCCCTACTTCCCATTTTCTAGTGATTAATTGGAGATAAAAGTCTCTTGGCTTTAGATTGCCGAGACTGGCTTTGAACAGCGATCCTCAGATCGCAGTCTCCTGAGTAGCTAGGATTACAGGCGTGAGCCACTGTGCGGGCTTGCAGTTCTGATTTTTGCTGGTTAATTAATTAGAATTTTTCTGAACATGCTGGCTCCAAACCATGATCCTCAGATCTCATTCAACCTCTTAAATGCCCATGGCTGGTCTTGAACTCAAGATCCTGTGACCCTGAGTCCTTAGTAGTTGGGGTTACATCCCACTGTGTCTGGCATTTTCTGAGTAGTGGTTTTAATGTGCCAAGTACAGAAGAAGAAAAAAAAACAGACAAAAAACCATTTTATAGAATATACATTCCATCAACAAAAACAGACAATAAGCATAAGAAGTAAGTTAGGTTGTTTGTTATATTAGAAAGTAAGGGCCGAGTGTGTGGCCTAGTGGTAGAGTGCCCATCTAACATGCATAAAGCCCTGGGTTTGATTCTTTGGTACCACATACACAGAAAAAGTTGGTGCTGTGGCTCAATGGTAGAGCATCAACCTTGAGCAAAAAAAAATAAAGAAACTCAAGAATCGTGCCCAGGCCCTGAGTTCAAGTCCCAGAACTGGCAAAAAAAAAAAAAAGAATACCATGCCAGTGCTGGCGGCTCATGCCCATAATCCTAGCTATTCAGGAGGCTGAGATCTGAGGATTGCAGTGTGAAGCCAGCCTGAGCAGGAAAGTCTTATTCCAATTAATCATAGTGAAAGCTGCAAGAGTGGTGTAGTTCAAGTGGCAGAGTGCTAATCTTGAGCAAAAGGAGCCCAGAGACAGTGCCCAGGCCTAGAGTTCAAGGCCTCGGACCAAAAAAATAATAATACTGCCATAGAAAGGAAAGAATACAGGGGCTGGGAGTTTGGCCTAATGGTAGAGTGCTTGCCTACCAGGAATGGAAAAAAAAATATGTGTATAGTGTATGTTTGATTTCTTGGTACCATATATGTAGAAAAAAAGCCAGAAAGGGTGCTATAGCTCAAGTGGTATCTAGCCTTGAAAAAGCCCACAGACAGTGCTCAGGCCCTGAGTTCAAGTCCAAGACTGGCAAGAAAAGAAAAGAATACAGTGGAGAACATGGCACACTGTGCAGGCAGTGCAATTGTCTTTTCTTTTCTTTTGGTGCTGAGGATCAAACCTTAGGTCTTCAGACATTGCTAAGCAAAAGCAATCCTGGATGCTAGGCAAGCACTCTACCACTAGACCACGCTCCTGGCCCCCCACAGCCTCTCTTCTGTCCCTTCTTGTGCCTTATCCAAGGCTGTCCTTATTTATGACTATATTCACCTCCTCCAGACGCTGGTTCACCATTCAGAACAACCAGCTGGTATACCAGAAGAAGTATAAGGTGGGTAGGTGCTGGATGCCTGGGTTCCAGGGAAACTCAGCCGTTCCCTGTGGCTGGTCATCAGCATCCTCATCACCTCCTTCTGCCAGGACCCTGTGACTGTGGTGGTGGATGACCTTCGACTCTGCACAGTAAAACACTGCCCAGACTCAGAAAGGCGCTTCTGCTTTGAGGTGGTTTCTACCAGCAAGTGAGTATAATCCCCAGAGGTGACACTCTAAAGTCTGTTTAGCAACCAGAAAGGCAGGGCAGTCAAAATGGAGCCCTCATCTCCAATGTCGTCTGAGCACTGTCCCCAGACTTCTTTTGCTCAAGGCTAGCACTCTATCACTTACCCATAGCACCACTTGTGGCCTTTTCCGTTTATGTGGTACTGATGATTTGAACTCAGGGCTTCAAGGCTAGGCAAGCACTCTACCACTAGGCCCCACAATAAACAGCATCCTCAGTAGAACTGGAAAAAAAAAGTGGAATATAAGCTGATTCTCAGCCTGTCCACTCTACTCCTTGGCCCCACCCTGTCACCCCAACCCCGACCCTAGGTCCTGCCTGCTCCAGGCTGACTCTGAGCGCCTCCTGCAGCTGTGGATCAGTGCTGTGCAGAGCAGCATTGCCTCGGCCTTCAGCCAGGCTCGCCTAGACGACAGCCCCAGAGGGCCCGGCCAGGTACCTTGATCTGTGGGTGCAAAAGCCCTGCTTCCCTAGGAGATGGACGGGTCCCCTGGTCATCCTCTCTTCTCTGATCTTTGTCAGGCCCCAGGACACCTGGCCCTTGGCTATGCTGCCACTCTGGGCTGTGGAGGGACAGTCAGGGGAAGGGAGCCGGGGGGAGCTGGGCATGTGGCAGCCCAGGTGCAGAGTGTGGACGGCAACGCCCAGTGCTGTGACTGCAGGGAGCCAGCCCCAGAGTGGGCCAGCATCAATCTTGGTGTCACCCTCTGCATTGAGTGCTCCGGAATCCACAGGTCATTTCCTTACAATTCTGCTTCTCCTCGCTCCTGGGTGGCCTCCCTGCCCTGCTCTGTTTTGCCCTGTCTTCCTCTTCCCTGATGCTTATGTCATGTGTGTCCCGTGCTGGACCATGCCTGCAGGGGTACAAGACGCAACGAGGTGGGCATAGCCCAATGAAGTGACCTGGTCTGTCCAAGTTTGGGGGCCTCCCACAGGGAGGTATTGGCTTGGGTAGAAGAAGGGGTGGTGAGGCTTGTAGCATAGATATAAGGCTCTTATCCCCAGTCGATTTGGTGCAAGGAGGGAGGAGAATGACATGGGAAGAATTGTTCAGGCCAAAGTGCTATGGGAGAAGAGAGGTAGCTGGAGAAGAAAGGTAGCTGGAGAAGAGAGGTAGCTGGAGAGGATGAAACATAGATAAAGTAGAAGAAACTACCAGAACTCTGCTTCAAGTTCTTTCCAGAGTGACAGCAGTCTCAAGCCCCAGAAGCCATACTTCCCTCTCTGCTCCTCTAGGAGCCTTGGTGTTCATTTCTCCAAAGTCCGATCTCTGACCCTGGACTCCTGGGAGCCAGAACTAGTGAAGGTAACCGGGGGTTTGATAAAGACTGTGAACACGAAGGATTGGAGAGCCCTTAAAGGCCCAGACATTTAACTATATAGTATCTTTCTTTCTCTCCTTTTTCCTCCGTCTGTCTGTCTCCTCCACTCCTGCCCATGTCTGGGCCCCCTGAAGCTTATGTGTGAACTGGGAAATGTTGTCATTAACCAAATCTATGAGGCCCGTGTGGAGTCCATGGCAGTGAAGAAGCCAGGCCCCACCTGCTCCCGGTGAGGTTGGGGTGCAGGTGCCAAGGGGTCCCCCCATGTGGAGGAAGATGGGGAGAAAGAATGTTCCCTTTTTCTTCCCCAACAGGCAGGAGAAGGAGGCCTGGATTCATGCTAAATATGTAGAGAAGAAGTTCCTGACCAAACTTCCTGAGATCCGAGGGCGAAGGGGTGGCAGGGGACCCCCAAGAGGACATCCTCCTGTGCCCGCAAAGCCTTGCATCAGGCTCCGGCCAGGGAATATATCTAAGCCAGGTATAGAGTTGGTTGGACATTTGCTGAATGTCTTCTATGTGCCAGAATTGTGCCAGGCCCTATAGGGGCCACTAGGGGCTTATAATGGGGTGTAGTACTAAATATAAGGAGAATATGGGCTGGGGAAGGCTACATAAGAGACATCTACAGCATGAGAAGAGACAGGAGATTTGGGGATCTCCAAGACCTTAGGAAGAAGGGCGGGAGCTGAGTCTTGTTGTCAGCTCACTTGAGATCTAGCCCGTTGGGGTGGTTGGACAGGATGAGGTTAGTAGCTAACCCCTACTCCTCCCTCCCCATATACCTACACACACTTTCATGTAATCACACCCATGTCACCATGATCTTGAGTCACAAAGGCCTCCCACAATTTCAAAGTAACCTGTCTTCATGGCCGCATGGGGGGACAGCTTGAAGGTTCCCTCTGCAGACTCAGCACTGATTCCCTCTCTTAACTAAACTCACTCCTCTAACAGAGACTCCCTGTGAGGACCTGGGAAGCCTACACCCCGGGGCCTTGCTGTTCCGGTCTGCTGGGCAGCCTCCATCCCTTCCCACCATGGCTGATGCCCTTGCCCATGGAGCTGATGTCAACTGGGTCAATGGGGGCCAGGAGAATGCCACACCACTGATCCGTGCCACGGCTGCTGTGAGAGCCAAGCTGACCTCCCTACCCCACCCTACCCGAAGGCTCCTGGGAGAGATAAGCAATACACATTGGTTGCTAAGTGTGTGATTTAAAGACAGATAACCTAAATTTAAGTTCAGGCCACTTCCAGGCAGTTTTGAAGAAGTTCACAATCTCTTTTTGCCTCAGTATCCAAATCTGTAAAATATAGATAGCATAACAGATAAGAAATCTAGTCTGATAACATTGTGCTATGCATTCCATATGTAAGACTATTACTATGTACTGCAAATATATATATGGATTTCATATATAAAAGCCAGAGCCAGCCAGGTATGGCTTGTAATCCAAGCTCCTCAGGATGCTGAGATCTGGGGATCAAGGTTCCAAGCCAGCCTGGGCAGGAAGGTCTATGAGATTCTTATCTCCAATGAACCAGCAAAAAACTGGACATGGAGCTATGGATCAAGTGGTAAAGTGCCAGCCTTGGGGGGGGGAAGGATGTGTTCAACCCCAGTACTAGCCAGGGAGAAAAAAGTGGAAATGGAGTTATGGCTCAAGTGGTAGAGCACTAGTCTTGAGCAAAAAAGCTCAGGGACGGGGACCAGGCACCCAACGCTGGCACACTGGCACACACACAGCCACAGCCAAGCCTACTTACCATACCTAAACCACTTGGAAATGCACCTGTAAAGATGCTCTTTGTTGACTCCCCCATGCAGAATTCTCTTCTGGCCTGCGAGTTTCTTCTCCAGAATGGAGCAAATGTGAACCAAGCAGACAGTGCCGGCCGTGGACCACTCCACCATGCAACCATTCTGGGCCACACTGGGTAAGACCTGCTACTTCGCTACTTCATAGCTGTGGGGGAGAGCAGTTGACTTGAGGGATAGGGCTGCTGAGTTTGTCTGTTCTCTCCAGGCTCGCCTGCCTATTCCTGAAACGGGGTGCTGATTTGGGGGCCCGGGACTCTGAGGGTAGGGATCCTCTAACCATCGCCATGGAAACAGCCAACGCAGACATCGTCACCTTGTGAGAAAACCCCCAAGGCTGGGGCTACAGCTTGAACAATCTATCCATCAGGATGTGGCTAATGCCAGGCCCCAAATTTGTCATTAAGATCCAGGGAGGAGTGAGGCTAGGCAAGAGAAAGGAGACTCCCTGTGTGGATAGGGGGTGTGGAGTGGGAAGGTAAGCGCAGTCACTTTGCTGACTTCGCTGACTGGAATCTTTTTAAGATTCTGATGAGACAGACGAATGAAACACAATTCCGGTGAAAGGATGGGGTGTTGGGAAGGGGTGAAACTAACGTCATTTATTTTGTAACTCCCACCTCTGCAGGCTCCGATTGGCAAAGATGAGGGAGGCTGAAGCAGCCCAGGGCCAGGGAGGTAAAGTATTCACCTATACTCAGCCCAGGCCCCACAGGAATTCTGGTATTTTGGCCTTTGCTTACCTGTCCACCCCCCTCGTGTCCAGCTGCATTAACGCCGTTGTTTATTCAACAAATATGTATTGGGCCAGACACTGGTGGCTCATGCCTGTAATCCTAGGAGCCTGAGCTATGAGAATCATGGTTCAAAGTCAGCCTGGGCAGGAAAAGTCCCTGAGGCTCTTATCTCCAATTAAACCAAGAAAACAGGAAGTGGCTCAAGGTGGCGGAGCGCCAGCCTCGAGCTGAAGAGCTCGGGGACAGCGCCCTGAGTTCAAGCCACCCCACCTCCAAACAACAACGAGGAAAAAACAAACCCAGCACAAATACGCACTGGGCCCATCCACACACTAGGCTCTCGGAATGCAGCGAAGGGTAGCCGCCTGCGCCCCCCTGCGCTCCCCAGCTGCCTTCCCACACTCCCCGCCTTCCTTTCAGGAGATGAGACTTATCTTGATATCTTCCGAGACTTCTCCCTCATGGCATCCGACGACCCAGAAAAGCTGAGCCGTCGGAGTCACGACCTCCACACGCTTTGATCCCGAGCTCGTCCCCTCCCCCTCCCTGCCCCCCTCACCCGGCCTCTTCGCCCATTAAAGCCTCTATGCTTTGCTTTTTCCTTTGTATTGCATTTATGGGGCGCCACCCCGGGGTGGGGGCTGCGGCCGGGCGCCGGGGGAGCCGCCGGGGGGGCGTGGCCTCGCCCCAGCGGCGGGGGGCGGGGCGCCCCACGGGGCCAGGCTCCCGGGGGAAGGCCCCGGGCTCGGGGCGGGGGTCGGGTCGGCCCTGCCCCGGGCAGTGTGCCCAGGACGGAGGAGGCATCCCCGGAATGCGGTGGCTCAGCAGCGCTCGCCCCCTCGGGGATGCCCGGGCGCCGCCGGGGTTCGGTCCCCCCGCTGGGGGCGGTGGGCACTGGGCGCTCCGGACACCAGGGAGCAGACGTGAGGCCGGGCACACCTGGAGGGCCGCGGGCCATCGCGGCCACATCCGGGGAGACGCGCGTGAGTCACCCTGGCGTCCCGCCCGTCGGGTCCCGTCCGCGCCCGGTCCCCGGGGGTCAGCTCCCACCTCCGCAGGGGCCGCGGGGGCGGGGCGGGGGCGGGGCCGGGAGGGCGGGGCTCTCTTAAAGGGCCAGTGGCCGCTGCCCTTAGGCCACTTCCTGGGGGCGGAGAGGACCTCAGTAGCCGGCAATAACTAGGAAAGGCGGAGGCCCGGGGGTTCCGAGCTTCTCGCGGCTGCTTCCATCGGATCCCCGGGACCCACCCTGCTCAGACTGAGTGCGCATCCTCGGCGGGCGCCCAGCCGATCCCGGGCGATTGGCCGTCGGCTCCGGTCAGCAGCTCTTCCATCTCCTGGAACCCGTGCCCGGAGCCTGGCTTGGCCTCTGACTGGTCTCGGGAGCCCGGTGTGGCCTCGCCGGGCGACCACGATCCGCCCTGAGACTCGGTAGTTGAGCCCGCCCGAGTCCGATCCGTGCTCGCCACCGTCACCTGCTGGTTGGATTCCGGAAACCCACTGTCCGGAGACCACGACGAGGAATCGCTGACGACGCGGAATCCGCCACGTCTGGACGAGAACTCCCTTCTCTCTGGCTGTCTCGTGCTCTTTTCATTTGTTCTCCGATCTTGGCGGAGATTCCTGTGCCCGGAACGCCCCCCGATTACCACCCAGGCATCTGGGGGTGAAGCTGCGAGCCTGGTACCGGTACCGGTCACTGTGCCTCCGGCCCATCGAGTCTGAACTGTGCTCACTCAATTCGACACACACCCAGGAAATTCTGCCTTCCTTTCTTCCCTGTCTTCTGTACCTCCCAAAATTTCCCCTCCCCCTGTGCCCTCTCCGCCCCCTTCCTTTGGGGGCCCCGTGACCCTGAATGTGGGGGGCACGCTATACTCCACCACCCTGGAGACCCTGACCCGCTTCCCAGACTCCATGCTGGGGGCCATGTTTAGGGCTGACACCCCCATACCTCCCAATGTCAGCCCCCAAGGAGGCGGCGGCCACTACTTCATCGACAGGGATGGCAAGGCCTTCAGGCACATCCTCAATTTCCTGCGGCTGGGCCGACTGGACCTGCCCCGCGGGTACGGAGAGACGGCTCTCCTGCGGGCGGAAGCTGACTTCTACCAGATCCAGCCCCTCCTGGACGCCCTCGGGGAGCTGGAGGCCTCGCAGGGCTCGCCGGCGCGCACGGCCGCCCTGCTCCACGCCGACGTCGACGTCAGCCCCCGCCTGGTGCACTTCTCCGCCCGCCAGGGCCCGCACCACTACGAGCTGAGCTCCGTCCGGCTGGACACCTTCCGCGCCAACCTCTTCTGCACCGACGCCGAGTGTCTGGGCGCCCTGAGGACCCGATTCGGCGTGGCCAACGGAGACAGGGCGGAGGGAGGCCCGCATTTCCATCTAGAGTGGGCCCCCCGTCCCGCAGACCTCCCGGACGGGGAGTACCGGAGGTTGGGGCTGCAGCCCCTGTGGACGGGGGGACCGGCAGATCGTCGGGAGGTGGTGGGCACGCCGGGCTTCCTGGAGGAGGTGCTACGGGTGGCTCTGGAACATGGCTTCCGACTGGACTCTGTCTTCCCAGACCCCGAAGACCTCCTCAACTCCAGATCTTTGCGCTTTGTTCGCCACTGAGGACGTTGCCAGGCGTTTGATGGTGGGGACGCGAGGGGATGGGAGGAGGAATGGAGCCTCTTTCTAGCTCTGGTGGGGGAGCTATGAGAGTCGGGAGTCCACTGCACCTGACAGGAGCACACATGGGGCAGGGATGCCCAAGCCCCAGCCTAGGAAAGCTGGCAGTGGTGCTCCAGGGGTCTCGACTGGTGCTTATCTTGGGGGAGAGGGCAGCAAAGGTTCTCTGGCTTGTTCATGGCCAAAGCTGGGACCCCTAGTAACCTCCTGGGTTGACAATCAGTATTTGGTGTGTGTGTGTGGGGGGGGGTGTCTGAAAAGTGAAATAACACCTCTTTGCCCAAGCTAGACCCAGCAGAATCTTGGAGGATACTGAGGTCCAGGAACAGGGGAATCTTCATTTGGTCTCCTTGACTGTGGCTTCCTGTCCAGAACTGGGTAGGTTGGCCAAAGAGAGACCAGAGCATAAGGTGGAGTTCTCTGCTGCGCACTAAGCTACTTATAAACAGCCCACACTCCACCCTAGGTTGACATTGGGAGTTGGGAGAATCCCCATTTTAGCAAAAGGGGCTGGAGCAGTTCTCTGGAATTCCAAGGATCCGGTCTTGTAGGTGGGGTTGGCCATGGGAAGGAAAAGCGTATCTTTTGGGGTCCTGGTCTTATTTCTTTCATGTGTATGTGCTCGTGTCAGCCAATGTGTGTGACGGATGCGTGGGTCCCTGGCACCCTGGATCCCATCTGGGTTGCTGACTGCTGTGTCTACGTGCTGGTCCTTCTGTGGTTTCTGCATGTCCAGGCCTGTGTGGGGTTGCCCAGCAACTGTTTTGGCACAGGCCTATCTGTGGTATGTATGTGACTAGATGGAGATTTAGTTTAATCACGGGGTGTGTGTGCATACATGTATGCTTTTAGATGCCCACATTACCACATAGCCAGGAGGGGCCTGTGTGGGTTTGAGTCACTAGGATCTTCCTGTGAGAGGTAATAGAAGTCCCTGGGTTTAGCTGGCCTCTGAGACCTGTAGGGAACTCTTGGTTGCTGAGGCAACCATTGGTCTGTTGCTAGGAGATAGTTAGGGAAGGCCCAAGGCTGCCCTAGGCAGAGAGTAGAGATGAAGAGTTTGGGAGAGTGGGGGAGGATATGGGAAGGGATGGGATTTCTGGGACCCTGATTGGATGGGAGAAGCATGTATGACTTCTTCACCTGGGGAAATTGTTCGTTATTTATCACTGATGACTTACAAGAAGAAAAAATAAAATTTCCTTGGAATCACAAGTCTTGTAAAGGTTACTGTTCCTCTTAAAACAGAAGCTCTCTGGGCCGGGAGTTTGGCCTAGTGGTTAAAGTGCTTGCCTAGCATGCATGAAGACCCGGGTTCGATTCCTCGGTACCACATACATAGAAAAAAGCCGAAAATGGTGCTGAGGCTCAAGTGGTAGAGCTCTAGCCTTGAGAAAGTCTAAGGACAGTGCTCAGGCCCTGAGCTCAAGCACAGGACTGGCAAAAAAAAAAAAAAAAAAAACAACAAAACAACAAAAAAAACCAGAAGCTCTCAGGGCTGGGAGTTTGGCCTAGTGGTAGAGCGTTTACCTAGCATGCACGAAGACCCGGGTTCGATTCCTTGGTACCACATATGTAGCAAAAAGCCAGAAGTGGTGCTGTGGCTCAAGTGGTAGAGCCCTAGCCTTGAGAAAAAATCCAGGGACAGTGCTCAGGCCCTGAGCCCATGCCCAGGACTGGCAAAAAAAAAAAAAAAAAAAAAAAAACCCAGAAGCTCTGTTCCAGTGGCATTGTTTCAGAACACTCTAGAACCTCCCCGGCCAGTGGCTAGAACCAAGCTCACTGTGTATTCTGAGACCTTATTAGCTCAGGTGGGATAAGGAAGCACCCCAGCCCTCCCCACCCCCAGGCTTCATGTGGGTACTGGCTTTCAGTGGGGTTTTCCTGGCAATTGCCCAGGCCTGTATCTTTTGTCGCCTGCCAGCCCATGACTTGCAAGGCCGCCTGGCTCAGCTCACCAGCCAGATGGATGCTCAGTGGAAGGATTGGGCTGCCCCAGATTTCTCAGCCTTTGCCTTAGGTAAGACCAGGGTCAGGTCCTGAAACTGTCAGGCCCATGACCCAGGGAATGGAGTAGTATGTGACTTCCAACTTATGTCTCCCAAGTCATTACCTCAGCCCACAGCCCTCTCTGGCTTCTCCCTCTGGGAGGATTCTGGATCCCAGAAAAACAGAAGAGACCTCAAAAGCATCATCAGGGCTAGGGAGTCACTGGCTCTTATCTCCATAGATGAAGTAACTATGAACAAAATCACAGAGAAGACTCACAGAGTCCTGAGAGTCATAGGTGAGGTCAAAGGGACAACTTGGAGCTTGAGAGGACAGCAGGAGGGGAATGGGAGGCAGTGCAAGGTGGGGGCAGATGGAGTTATGGGTGTGGGGGAGATTATCAGGGACAGGACTGGGTGTACAAGTTAAGTGTGTTGTGAGCTGTCACTGCGGAGTCGGCAAGGCAATATAGCCGCCCTTTTAACTCCCCAGAGATCAGAGGGTCCATCTCTTCCCTTCCTCCCTATTGGCAATGGCTTCAAGAGACCAAGATCCCCCAGTACACCAGGGAAGGTACTGCTGGGAAGGGCAGGGAGGATGCCTAGTGGCATGTGGCCAAGGGGAGGGTGGCTCATCCGCCCCTCATCTCTTCTGTCTCTTCTGTCAGCCCTCTGCGCCCCCGCCTGCCGTGAGTAGAAATCAGAAGGGGTCGCGTGGACGGGCGTGGGGGGATTTCCAGGGTGGCCTGGAGAGCCGGGCTGCGGCAGGAGGAGACTGGGAGCTGGTGGAGCGGAAGGCCCGGGCTTCCCCGCCAGCGCGCTTCCCGCTGTGTCCGGCAGGGGGCAGCACCACCCTGTACAACTGCTCCACCTGCGAGGGCGCCGAGGCGGCCTGCTGGCCGCGAAGGCGCTGCGTCCCAGGTCCGTACTCCCCACCTCGGGCCGGCCCTGCCCAGATCCCCGAGTCCTCAGGGCTCCCCGGGTCAGCCACGGCCTCTTGGGTTCCCCCCAGGAAGCTACGGTCTGCAGGAAACCAGGATTATGCTCTCCTGGATCTTCGGAGCTGCCCTGCTGCTGGGTGGGCTGAGCCTGCAGGTGGAGTGAGTTGGCGGAGAACCCCTGGGAGCGGCCTGCGGCCCCGCCCAGTACCACCACCACCATCCCTGCCCTCCTCCTCCTCCTCCCTCCCCGCCCACCCCAGGCTTGACTCTCGGGCTCTTCTGTCTTCTCTCAGGGCCTACTTCCTTCAAGCAAAAGTTGACTTGTGAAGATGCTGAAGCCTGCTCACCTTCACCCTTCAGCCCTAATTGTCCACACCCCCCGGGAGGGGGAAACAAGCCCCCATTTAGTGCCTGCCAGCCCCACAGGCTCAGTCTTTCAGACCCTAAATCCCAGACTCTTCAGCAAATCTATCCCAGAGCCAGATGGCCTCCAGCAACCCAGGAGCCCCCAGCTGAGACTTCCTCCCCCTTCCACCCTCCACCAATCAGACAGCAGTGACCCATGCCAGGAAATTATCTACAGAAGGAAAGAATCCTCTACACACACCACTAGCACTCCCACACCCCCTCTGCCCATTCTGGGAAGCTGCTGTAGGCCCTCCTGTGACTGATTGGGAATCCGGGAATGAGAGTTCTGGAAAAGTCCCTCCCTCTGGGGTGAGACCACATCAGTCAGTCCGCTGGCACACTGTCCCTCCATTGTCTGTGTTACTGTTGTGTAGCCCAGGCCTCCCGGCCTGCTGGGCCCTAACTAAACTTGCTGTGTGATGCCTTCTAAAAGCCCAGCCTGGCCTCTCTATAACTTAGGAGGGTTGAAGATTCTCAGTGGGACAGGGACTCTGAAGGGGGGATTGGGGTAGGGAGTGATTTGCCATCCTCCTCACGTTTAGTAATGCCTGTAGACTTTTTTTTTTTTTTGCCAGTCCCAGGGCTTGAATTCAGGGCCTGAGCACTGTCCTTGGGCTTTCTCAAGGCTAGAGCTCTACCACTTGAGCCACAGAACCACTTGTAGCTTTTTTTTTTTCCTATGTCTATGCTACTGAGGAATTGAACCCAGGTCTTCATGCATACTAAGCAAGCACTCCACCACTAAGCCAAACTCCTGGCCCTCCCTTGGGCTTCATTTGTTCAAAGCTAGCTCTCTACCACTTGAGCCACAGCACCACTTCCAGCTTTTTCTGTGTATGTGGTACTGAGGAATCAAACCCAGGAACCCAGGGCTTCGTGCATGCTAGGCGAGCACTCTACTACTAAACCATACTCCCAGCCCCTAGACTGATTTTAAATTTCAGCTCTCTTACTGGATGTTGAGTAGCTCATTTACCTTCTCTATGCCTATGGTCTTATTTATTTCTGGGACCCTTAGGTATACTAGTAGATATGTGCTCTACACTGAGCTACATTCCAAGCTGGTGTGTGTGTGTGTGTGTGTGTGTGTGTGTGTGTGTGTGTGTCTATGTGTGTGTGTGTGTGTTGGTCCTGGAGCTTGAACTTAGGGCCTGGGCACTATCCCTGAGCTTTTGTGCTTAGGGCTAGCACTTAAGCCACAGCTCTGCATCTAGCTTTCTTCCATGGTTAACTGGAGATAAGAGTCTCACAAACTTTCCTGCCAGGGCTGGCTTTGAATTGCAGTCCTCAGATCTCAGCTTCTGGAGTAGCTACAATTACAGGAGTGAGTCCCTGCTATCCAGCTTCCTTCTCACCTTCTAAATACAGATAATGTGCAGATATTTATTTATTTTATTTAATGGTCTTTTTCTTCTATGGTTACAGTTTTCACATCTCTGAAATCAGAGTGTATCCTAAATTGAAGATATGCCATGTTTTTTTTTCTTTAGCAAGACAAAATATAGTATGCATTACAATTAATAATATCTTAAATTCAATTAAATGCAGCGATACCTACCTTATTACAGGAATGTTGGGAAGTCTAATTAGACTCATAAAATGTGTTTAGTCCCAGTATTTGGGACTAACTAAAACAGAATATCTCTCTCTCTCTCTCTCTCTCTCTCTCTCTCTCTCTCTCTCTCTCTCTCTCTCTTTCTCTCTCTTTCTCTTTCTCTCTGTCAGTTATGGAGCTTGAACTCAGAGCCTGGGCCTGGGTGCTGTCCTTGAGCAATTTTGCTCAAGGATAGTGCTCTACCACCTTGAGCCACATAGTGCCACTTCTGGTTTTCTGGATAATTGGAGATAGAAGTCTCATAGATTTTCCTACCTGGGCTGGCTTTCAACAGCGATCCTCAGATCTCAGCCTCCTGAGTGGCTAGGATTACAGGTATGAGTCACCAGTGCTAGGCTAGTGGAAGGATTTCAATTACGAGGCTAGCTTGTGCTATGCAGTCAGACCCTATCTCAAAAACAAAGACAAACTTGTAATTGCATGGCATTTGTGCGTGTGTGTGTGTGTGTGTGCATCCTCTATACTGGAGCTTAAATTCAGGACCTTGCATTCATGTTTGGCTTGTGTCTCACAAAGCAGATGGTCTACCAGTTGAGCCACACCTCCGTTTGTGGCTTTTTGCTGGTTAATTGCAGATAAGAATTTCACAGATTTCTCTGTCCTGGCTGGTTTTGAACCATCATCCTCAGAGCTCAGCCTCCTGAGTAGCTAGGATTACAGGAATGAGTTACTGATGCCCAGCCCTTTTCTTTTTTATTGGTGTTAATGGGGTTTGCTAGGCAGACACTCTGACACTTGAGCCATACGCCTAGTCCCCTACTCTTTAACAATAACTAAGTGACCCACCATTTTACCGTTTTAATATTTCTTGGACTTGGGCTCCTCCATATCTCTGGAACTTTATCCCTCAGCACACCCACCCCACCCCACCTCAGCAGCTACACTGAATCACTCGTAGTTGCTCTAACACTTTGTTTCTCTCTGCCTTTGCCCTGGCTTGTCCCTGGCTTGCAATGCTTCAGACAATACCTCTTCTACAAAGGTGCCTGAGCTGCTGGGGCAGAGAGTATCTTTCAGAGGTGGCATCATTGTACCAGTGTTGGTTTACCTTCTTCCTTTTAGATCATCTGCTCCCCTAAGTTTTGTTTTGTTTTATTTTGTTTTGGGTCAGTCCTGAGACTTCAACTCAAGGCCTGGACACTGTCCTTGAGCTCTTTTGCTCAAGGCTAGGGCTCTATCACTTTGAGCCCCAGAACCACTATTGGTTTTTAGAGTAGTTAGAGATAAGAAACTCAATGCAGACTTTCCTGCCTGGGCTGGCTTTGAACTGCAATCCTCAGATCTCAGCTTCCTGAGTAGCTAAGATTACAGGTATACGTCATTGGTACCTAGCTTTTTAATCATTCCTGGCACGTAGTAGACACTAGGACATCTCTGATAATTCCATTCCCTTCTCTGAACCTTATATATTCCGTGTGTGTGTGTGTGTGTGTGTGTGTGTGTGTGTGTGTGTGTGTGTGTGTGTGAGAGAGAGAGAGAGAGAGAGAGAGAGAGAGAGAGAGAGAGAGAGAGAGAGAGAGAGAGAAAGAAAGAAACTGGGGCTTGAAATCAGGGCCTTGTGATTTTGCTTTTTTTCTCTCAGAATTGGCATTCTATCACTTGAGCCACTTTTGGTGTTTTGCTGATTACATGGAAATTAGAGTCTTAGAGATTTGTTTGCTTGAAATGGCTTTGAACCAAGATCCTCAGATCTCAGTTTCCTGAGTAGCTAGGATTATGGATGTGAGCATCCAGCTACATTCTTCTAGTAAACTCTTCATGAATAAGTGACATAAAAGGTTAGTAAGTTTGGTTTCGTGTGTGTGTGTGTGTGTGTGTGTGTGTGTGTGTGTGTGTGTGTGTGTTTTGTGGGGAAGTAAACTCAGGAACTCATATATACTAGGCAAACAATCTACTCCTGGCTAGACCTCCAGTTCTTGTGTTTCTTTTCTCTGCAAATAAAGTCAACTGATTGGAATAGGCCTGTCAGAAGAGGGCTGGCTTCCCTGAACCCTTCACCAAACAGTAGAGGCAGTTATGAGTGTGGCGGATTCAAACAATGGTCCACTAGTTCCTTCCAGGTCTCCCATGGAGAGGTAGGGAGGTCCATGTACCCTTCAATCTGGGTTCTAGTTCTTTGGAAGCCTGGCCCATAGAATATGGCAGAAGTGATGCTGTGTCATTTTCTGGACCGAGGCCTTAAGGAGCTGGCACTTTCCACTCTCTCCCTTTTGGGACAATTACTCTGGAGCTCAGTCTACTGGGCCCACCTTCAAGAAGAGTCCATATGGAAAGCTCCCAGCCCAGAGCTAGCACTTCTGCCAGACACATGAGACAGCCTCCAGCTGTCAGTGCAACCCGTCTTTCTAACTAATGTCGCAACGTCACAATGCGGAGAAGTCATTCCCTCAGGTCCCACTGGAATTTCAGACTTGCTGGCTTCAGAGACGTAACGGTCACGTTACGTTCTTAACAAGAATTGGGCCAGACTTTAGCTCACACCTGTAATCCTAGCTACTCAGGAGGCTAAGATCTAGAAGATTGATGGGGCTGGGAGTTTGGCCTAGTGGTAGAGTGCTTACCTAGCATGCATGAAGACTCATGTTCGATTCCTTGGTACGACATGCAGAGAAAAAGCCGGAAGTGGTGCTGTGGCTCAAGTGGTAGAGCTCTAGCTTTGAGAAAGTCCAAGGACAGTGCTCAGGCCCTGAGCTCAAGTCCAAGAACTGGCAAAAAAAAAAAAAAATCTAGAAGATTGAGGTTTAAAGGTAGCTGGAACAGAAAAGCTTGTGAAATCCCATCTCCAAAACAATCAGCAAAGGTGTAGCTCAAATGGTATCAGGAGCAGGAAGCCAAGAAAGTGCAAGGCCAGTTCAAAACTCCCAGTATCTGCACAAAAATAACTAAATTAAAGAAATAAAGAGGGAAAAAAGTGGCACCATGACTCAAAGTGGTAAAGCACTACCCTTGAACAAATAGAGGTGGGGCAGCACGTAGGCCCTGAGTTCAAAGCCCATGACTCAACAACAAAAAAGTCTAGGACTTGGCACTGTATATCCTGGACTTCCAACCTGGCAGTCTTGTTGTTTCTAAGCTGCAGCTACTAAGGAACACTACACCAAGTGACTTCCATCTCTATCTGTAAAGCAGAGACAATGTCATCCAACACCATTCAAAGTATTTTGTGTACTATATTATAAATATCTGTGTAACAAATTATTCTAAAATTCAAGAGACCTAAAATGAGAAGCATACCCATAATTTCTGTGCAACAAATTCACAAGCAATGAGTTCTAAAATGCAATTACATAACAGGAGAAAGTTTTAGCTGGGCACTGTGCCTCCTACCTGCAATCTTAGCCACTCAGGAGGCTGAGATCTGAAAGATCAAAGCCAGCATAGGCAGGAAAGTCTATGAGATTCTTATCTCTAATTAACCACCAGAAAATCAGAAGTGGTGCTGGGATTCAAAGTGGTAGAGCATTAGCCTTGAGCAAAAGAGCTCAGGAACAGGATTCAGGCCCTGAGTTCAAATTCCCACAATAAAAGAAAAAAAGGAAGGAAGGAAGGGAAAAAAAAGAAAAGAAAGAAAGAAAACCCTTGAGAACAGCTAATGTGAGGGATGAGTGAGTGACTCTAGTCCGGGGACTCTCATGACATTATGGATGCCATGTTGGCCTTGATTATAGAAATCTAAAGTGTGAGAGGTTCTGGAAGAGTCTCTTCCAGATGGCTTAGTAGGAAATTCATGTTGCTTGCTGACAGGAAGTCTTAGTTCTATGACACATGGCACTTTCCAAGGGATTCTGTCAAGTGCCCCCATAGCATAGTTGTCTGGTGTCCTGAGACAATATAGTACTATCCTTTCTGGTCAAGCTCAAAAATTATACACCATGTTTTCTTGCAATAACCCTTTGTTATATACATGAGCCGTACTGGTTGTGGGAAAGGACTAAAACAGGATGAAGCTTGAAGAGGACTTCTGTTAGAGGCCATTTTGGAGACTATCTACTGCACATGTAGACAGAATTTAATTCAAGAATGCTCTCAGGGCAAATCCTCTGGTCTTGGGCCAGAGTGATAGCGTGTTTACCTAGCAACCACGAAGCCCTTGGTTTGATTCCCTGGGAACCACATACACAGAAAAAAGGCAGAAGTGGCTCTGTGGCTCAAGAGGTAGAGCACTAGCCTTGAGCAAAAAATGTCCGTCCAAGGACAGTGCCCAGGCCCTGAGTTCAAGCCCCAGGACTGGCAAAAAAAAAATCTTCAGGTCTTCTTCTGAAAAGGTAAAAATGAAGGTATAGGTATGTGGAGGCTCACAGCTCCCAGGCTCACAGCTAGGTAGGAGGTACATGCGGAATTTAATCTCAGGCAGTTAGACTCCAGAGCTGAGTGCTAAAGCTTCTGGTATTGGGGACATCCCCTTAGGTCCCCCCTCAGGTAAGCCTGAAGGAACATGGTGGTTAAGAGGGCTTTAGCTTTGGGAAAAAGAACAGCAAGATGGTGGCAATCACTCTGAAAATGAGTGAGGCAAGTGAAAATTGAGTGGAGCACCAGTACTGAGTGAAAAAGGGAGAAGCTGGGTGCTATGGCTCATGCCTGTAGCTACTCAGGAGGTTGAGATCTGAGGAAGTCAAGCTGAGCAGGAAAGCCTGTAAGACTTTTTTCTCCAATTAACCAGCAAAAAGCCAGAATTGGAGCTAGTTCAGCAAAATGCACCCCAGGGACGGTACCCAGGCCCTGAGTTCAAGCCCCAATTACACCCCCTCGCATGCAAATTAGGGCAAGAAGGGCCTCGGGGTTCAGGAAGATGATAGGATGAGATGGTAAAAAAGTGAGGGTTTATCCAAGTGTCTGGGAAAAGACATCCACATGGGGCCTGGAACACCAGACTAGGGGAGGGGCAAGGATGGGTTTCCAGAGAAAAAGCTTATTGATAAGGTTTGGAAATTTCCATCATCACTACTTCCAACAAAGGAACTCTTGATTTCCAAAATCTCCTTGGCTTTGCCTGACTCAGATGATTGGATCCCATCCATGTGTTCAAAGAAGTTACTGAGTACCTATCACAGGAGCCAGGTACTAGCCCAGGCTTGGAGATATATATACAAATGCAAAGGGTAAAATCCCTGCTTGGTTGGAGTTTATGAGGGGAGACAGACAAGTTACTGGCAAATTCTGCCACAGTGATGATGCAATGATAAGAAAATACAGGGGGCTTGGGGTGCAGAAAAAGAGAGTGATGGATAGGCTTGTTGTTCTTATAAGACTAGGTTAAGAAAACTTTTCCAGGGCTGGGAGTTTGGCCTAGTGGTAGAGTGCTTGCCTAGGATACACAAAGACATGGGTTGGATTCCTTGGTACCACATACATAGCAAAAGCTGGAAATGGTGCTGTGGCTCATATAGTAGAATGCTAGCCTTGAGAAAGTCCAAGGACAGTGCTCAGGCCCTGAGTTCAAGCTCCAGGACTGGCAAAAAATAAATAAAACTTTTCCAGAGGGAATGTTAACAGGATGCCTTTCCAGGCATGGAGAAGGGGCTTCCAGCTTCACACCTATAACCCTAGCTCCTCAGAAAGCTGAGATATGAAGATGGAAATTCGAAGCAAGCCTGGCAGACAAACCTATGAGACTTTCCTCTCCAATGGTGGTAAAATGGTAAAGTGCTAATGTTGAGTAGAAAAAACCCGAGCAAGTGTGAGAGGACCTGAGTTCAAGCCCCAGTATCTATGCGAATGAATAAATAGTTAGAATGGCCAGATTGTATACATCACACCCCACACTCTTTTGTGGGTAAAGGTGGGAATCAGATAAATAAGGAGGAGCTGGGAAGGCAGCTTGCCTAGCATGAATGAAGCCCTGGGTTCGATTCCTCAGTACCATATACACAGAAAAGACCGGAAATGGTGCTGTGGCTTAAGTGGTAGCCTTAAGTAAAAGAAACTCAGGAACAAGTGGCCAGGACCCAGGACTAGGATGAGAGAGAAGAAAGAGAGAGAGAAAGATAGAGCTAACTCTAAAAGGAAGAGATAAAGAATTAGAAAAGGGGAGAAATTAAAAAAAAACTTTTAAATCTCTAATTTTCTAGATTTTTTTTCCAAGTTAAGGAAAAGGAATGGAGTCTCTGTGGTTTCCTGCTAAGGCAACATGGAAGACCTAGGCCAGTAGTCCAAGCTATAGTGCCCCAATTCTCAGCCTCCTCTCCATCTGTGGTACTGTGATATAATAAGAAATATATATTTGGTTTCTGTCCCAGTTCCTGCCATAAAGCTCCTAAAACCTTTGGAATTTCCTGAGTGATTGTGGGCCAGAGACAGAATTTCCTGAGTGGTTGTGGGCCAGAGACATCTGCTGCTGCTCACAGCAAATCCCTTTCAATCATACCTGAGTTTATGCTAATGAGGGGGCTCTAGAGGATGGCATGTTGCCAGGTGGAAATTTTCAGTCTCCTCTGTCCCTACCCCGCAACCACTGCTGTGAGGAGACTGGCTGGAGATTCAATTCAGTTACCAAAGGACAGTATTTAATCAACCTTTGCCTATGCGATAGAACCTCTATATTATCCTACACAGTGGCATTCTCAAAGCTTTGGAGTTGGTATTTGAAGGTACCAAGAGAATGTCTATGCCATGCACTGCTGGTGGCTCATACCTGTAATCTACTCAGGAGGCTGAGATCTGAAGATTTGCAGTTCAAAGCCAGGTAGAAAAAGTCTGTGAGACTTATCTCCAGTTAACCATCAAAAAGCTAGAAGTAGAGCTGTGGCTCAAGTAGTAGAGCACTAGCCCTGAGTGAAAAAGTCAACAGAGGGGCCGGGAGTTTGGCCTAGTGGAAAGAGTGCTTGCCTAGCATGCACAAAGACCCGGGTTCAATTCTTTGGTACCACATACATAGAAAAAGCTGGAAGTGGTGCTGTGGCTCAAGTGGTAAGGACAGTGCTCAGGCCCTGAGTTCAAGACCTAGTACTTGCACACGCACCATGCATCATGTACAACACACACACACACACACACACACACACAAATGTATTACCAAGAATGGTCTCAAATTTGTGGATTCAAGCAACCCTCCTGATTCAAGCTTCCTGGGTAGCCGGTATTATAGATGTGTGCCACTAAGGCTGGCCTGCACTGTCCTCTATAAGAAACTGATAGATATGGCCAGAAGAATGGCCTAGCAATAGAGTGCTTGCCTAGCATGTATGATTCCTTGGTACTACAAATACAGAAAAAGCAGGAAGTGGTGATGTGGTAGAATGCTAGCCATGAACAAAAGAAGTTCAGGGCCCAGGCCCTGGGTTCAAGCCCAGGACTGGCAAAAAAGAAAAAAAACAAGAAAGGCTAAAGAAACTCATAGATGTAAATAAATGTTTCCTTGACATTTGTGAGTCATTTCAGCACATCTCAGATTTTTCTGCCTGGGATGGCTTCAAACCTTCCAGCACCCAGCTCTCAGCTTCCTGAGTAGCTAGGGTTACAGGTATGAGTGCCATCTGCACCTGGGAAAGGTTTTCCTTTCCCTTCTTTTTTCTTTTGCTGGTTCTGGGGCTTAAACGCAAGGCCTAAGCGCTGTCCCTGAGCTGCTTTTGCTCCAAGCTAGTGCTCTACCACTTGAGCCAAACGGCTACTTCTGGCCTTTTCTGAATAGTTTATTGGAGATAAAAATCTCACAGACTTTCTTGTCCAGGCTGGCTTCAAATCACAATCCTCCCATCTCAGCCTCCTGACTAGCTAGGATTACAGGCTTGAGCCTCCGGCACCTGGCTTCAGAAATGTTCTTATTTTTTTTTCTTTAGTTTTGTTTTGTATGGTATGAAGGTAGAGCTCAGAAGGAAGTCTGCTACTCAGCTACACCGTTTTCCCTCTTCAAACACTCCATGGGCTTGGAGTGGGACAGCCCTTCTCTCCTGAGACAATGGGAAGAGAGAAGGCATTATTTCCTTGTGTTAAAGGCTTCTTATGCCTGTTTCTAGCCTCTTACTATTGTAGGCTGTTAAGACCACTGTCAAGAGCCCTCACCCAGGCCCCAGCTGCTTTCAATGTTTTTCAAGCCTTCTATACGGAGTTATGTCAGGGCAGAAATCTCATTCTCTTCCTTTGTTCATCAGGTTCCTAGAACCTAGCTCTGGGAAAATTTGCTAGGCAATGACTGGACACCTAGTCTGGTGTCTACTCTTGGGCTCCATCTGCCTTATGTCCCTCTGTGCCCTACATTCCATGTTTATTCAACTCCCAGAGGACCTCAAATGCACCCAGATCTGGGAGGACACTGGGTGTGCAAAGAAAAATCAGGTTTCACATAGCACATGGTCTACCATGAAGAAGCTTATGCAACCATTGTGTTTCCTGCAAAGAACATGGGCATCTCTTACATTGTCTTTTCAAACTGAAATGCCTTCGTCAACATCCAACTTGAACTTCAGAGCTCAGCTCAAAGACTCCTTTCCTTTTTATCTCTTTCCTTCCTTTTTTCCTCTTATTATTGGTGGGGCTTGAACTCAGCCTGGATGCTGTCCCTCCATTTTTTTGTGCTCAAGGCTAGTGCTCTACCACTTTGACCCTATCCCTACTTCCAGTTTCCTGGTGGTTAACTGGAGAGAAGAGTCTTCAGGATTTTCTTTCCCTTGGGCTGGCTTTGAACTGCTATCCTCAGATCTCAGTAATAGATCTCTTGAGTAGCTAGGATTACAGGCATGAACCAACAGTACCTGGTGCTTTCCTTCTTTTCCTTCTTTCCATTTTGTGTTGACATGGGCCTGGGCACTGTCCTTGAGCTTACTAAGGCTAGCACTCAATTACTTGAGCTACAGCAATTCTTACAGCTTTTTCTGTGCATGTGATACCAAGGAATCAAACCTAGGGCTTCATGGATGCTAGGTAAGCACTCTACCACTAGGCCACACTCCCAGCCCCAAATGTTCCTTCTTTCATGAAATCTTTTTTTAGTTTCATCCAGTTCAGTAAGAAAATGCACTCTTTTCTGCATTCCCAAAGCCCTCTTGATTCTTCCTTACATGAGACCTGTGACATTCATTCACGCATTGGTTTATATTCAGTCAGTGAAACATGTTAAGAGCCGCTATTCTCACAGCACTAGTACTGCATACTAATTTGTGAGCCTTCTGCAAGGTGTGGAAGCTGACTAGAGACCCCTGCATTCATTGGGGACTCCTGAAAAATGCTAAAGTGCTCTCAAGTTGCTTGAGTGTCTGGTTCCTGGCAGAATAGATGAAATTTCTGTCTGGCACAAAACATCTCAAATTTAGGCCCTTGAGATGCCTACAGATTAAGATCAATAATATATGATCTCACAACTGTGAGTCACTGACAGACAAGGCAACAGTCCACAAGTGAGGATTTTCAGAAACCACAGATTTTGAGCTAGAAAGATATAAAGACTAGAATCCTAAACATCTCTAACTATAAATGAAATATTTCAAGGAAATGAGAATGGAACAGGAAACTATTAAAAGAGTTCAGATGCTGGGCTGAGGCACATGGCTCAGTTGAGGCACTGAGACTAGTCTCTGGTACTTGGGGAGTGGGGTGGAAGGGGTGCAACAGGAGAACTTGAAAAAAGAACCAAAATTAATTTTGATTAGAAAAAATAAAATGAAGGGCTAGGAGTTTGGCCTAGTGGTACAGTGCTTGCCTAGCATGAACAAAGACCTGGGTTCGATTCCTCGGTACCACATACATAGAAAAAAGCCAGGAGTGGTGCTGTGGCTCAAGTGGTAGAGCTCTAGCCTTGAGAAATCCCAAGGACAGTGCTCAGGCTCTGAGCTCAAGCCCAGGACTGACAAAGAAAAAAAAAAAAACAGAAAGAAAAATAAACTGAGTGAAGTAAGCCAAGGTCAGAGAGACAAATGGCCCATGTTTTCTCTGATATGCGTAAGCTAGATCTGAAATATACCAGGACATAGTTAATTATACAAGTCTCTAGGAGTTCACACACAGTGAAAGCAAAGGAGGATACGCTTAAGAGAGGAACAGAAAAGCACAATGCTTATGTGCACATGATCCTACACAATAGTATTTACTGAAATGAATGCTAGGAAATAAAAACTAGGCTTTTTTTTTCTTTGATACTTTTTTTTGTTCTGTTTGTTTATTTATATGTCTTTGTGGCTGTAAGGGGGGGGCACAGAAATGGAAGAAAAAAGAAAAAAGGAAGAAATGTACTTTTTTTGGTCAGTCTTCGAGGTTGAACTCTGGGCCTGGATACTGTCTCTGAGCTCTTCAGCTCAAGGTTAGTGCTCTACCATTTGAGCCACAGCACTACTTCCAGAAATATACTCTTTATCTGAATTATGAACTGCAACCCCTTTGTACATCACCTTTATAATAACAAAAATTTTTTTGTGTATGGGTCATAGGGCTTGAACTCTGGGCCTGGGTACTGTCCCTGAGCTCTTCGGCTCAAGGCTACCACCCTACCCTTGAACCAAGCCCCATTTCCGGTTTTCTAGAGGTTAATTGGAGATAAGTGTTTCAGGTCCTTTTGTGCCCCGGCTGGCTTTGAACCTTGATTCTCAGCTCTCAGCCTCCTGAGTAGCTAGGATTACAGGCGTGACCCACCATGCTCGGCTAACAATAAAAAATTATAAAGAGGGCTGGGAGTTTGGCCTAGTGGTAGAGTGCTTGCCTAGCATGCATGAAGACGTGGGTTCGATTCCTCTGTACCACATACATAGAAAAAAGCTGGAAATGGTACTGAGGCTCAAGTAGTAGAGCTCTAGCCTTGACAGTGCTCAGGCTCTGAGCTCAAGCCCAGGACTGGCAAAAAAAAAAAAAAAAAAAAAAAAAAAAAAAAATTAAAGAAAAATAAAATGAAAATGTAATTGCTGAAGTTAAAATTTCTTCTACTTCTTCTTCTTCTTCTTTTTTTTTTTTTGTTTGCCACTCCCAGGGCTTGAACTCAGGGCCTGAGCATTGTCCTTGGATTTTCTCAAGGCTAGAGCTCTATCACTTGAGCCACAATACCACTTCTGGCTTTTTCTGTGTATGTGGTACTGAGAAATCAAACCTAGATCTTCGTGTATGCTAGGCAAGCACTCTACCATTAGGCCACACTCAGGCCCGAAGTTAAAATTTCTTAAGAATTATTAAATAGGCCGGGAGTTTGGCCTAGTGGTAGAGTGCTTGCCTAGCATGCACGAAGACCCAGGTTCGATTCCTCGGTACCACATACGTAGAAAAAGCAGCCAGAAGGGTAGCTGAAGCTAAAGTGCTAGAGCTCTAGCCTTGAGGAAAGTCTAAGGACAGGCTTAGGCTCTGAGCTCAAGCCCAGGACTGGCAAAAAAAAAAAAGAATTATTAAATAAGATTTACAAAGCAGCCAGGTACCCAGGCACCAGTGTCTCACACCTATAATCCTAGCCACTGAAGAGACTGAGATCTGAGGATTGTGGTTCAATGCCAGTCTAGGCAGACAAGGCCCCATGAGACTCTACTTAACTTGCAACTCAAAAACTAGAAGAGGTGCTGTGGGTCAAAGTGGTAGAGCACTAGCTGTGAGTAAAAGAATTCAGAGACAGAGCCCAACCCCCGATTTTAGCCTCACAAATGACAAAAAAAAAAAAAAAAAAAAGTCCAGGCAAAAGAGTTCAGGAGGCTCCATCTCTGATTAACCAGCACATTGCCAGTTGGGGCAGAAAAGCCCATGGGACTTGATCTCTAAAACCGGAGGTAGGGGAGTGACCTGAGGAGCCAGTTGGGAAACCAGTTAGCTCAGGATTTGTAGACCCCCAGCTAAGGAATCAAGCTGAGAAAACTTGAGGTCCTAAGTCCAAACTTCATTACAGAAAGAGAGTGTAGGCTGAACACAGTTCTTTACAGTTAATATGCATTGCACTTATTTTATGCCTACATTTCCTAGGAATTTGAAACACCAAGATGAGTAAGACAGGCCCATCCCCTCCCTGGAGAGTTTACGATGTATCAGGTATGATGATGTAGAGGAAACAATTACAGTGTGTTAATCTGGCCTGATGGGAGGGCAAGAGAATTGGCAAACACAAATATATTTATATAAAACATTATGAATATTTTCCTACTAATATTGGAATCTCCCTGTGTTTACCAATTAGGAAAGGGCTATTTTGTTTGCCAGTCCTGGGGCTTGAACTCAGGGCACTGTCTTTGAACGTCTTTTGCTCAAGGCTAATGCTCTACTACTTGAGTCACAGCACCACTTCTGGCTTTTTCTGTGTATGTGATACCAAGGAATTGAATCCAGAGCTTTGTGTATGCTAGGCAAGCACGCTAACGCTAGGCCACACTCCTGGCCCAGGAAAGGGCTGTTTTTAAGGGGCAGCAACTACTATGATCACATACATCCTTCCTCTGGACAGAAGACAGGTTAGATGTTCAAAGACTCTTGGATTTCCTTTCTTGGAAAAGGCAGAGGGCACAATCCTACACAGAGTCTTCTTTGGGGGCAGAGACTGTAACTCCATGAGCACAGGCTGAGTGGCAGGGCCTTGAGGAGAGCAGATGGTATATAAACAGCTAATGGTACATGAAAGGGCGAGGGTACATGAAAGAGCTAATGTTGGGGCCAGGAGTTTGGCCTAGTGATAGAATACCTGCCTAGCATACGTGAAGACCCAGGTTCGATTCCTTGGTACTACATACATAGAAAAGCTGGAAATGGTACTGTGGTTCAAGTGGCAGAGTGCTCACCTTGAAGAAAAAAACCAAACAACAGTGCTCAGTCCCTGAGTTCAAGCCCCAGGACTGGAAAAAAAAAACCAAAAAACAAAACAAAAAACCCCACACCAGGCATGGCGGCTCACACCTGTAAGCCTAGTTACTTAGAAGGCTGAAATCTGAGGATCAAGGTTCAAAGCCAGCCTGGGCACAAAAGAACCTGAGACTCTTATCTCTAACTAACCTCTAGAAAACAGGAAGTGGGGCTTGGCTGAAGGGGTAGGGTGGTAGCCTTGAGCTGAAGAGCTCAGGGATAGCACCCAGGCTGAGTTCAAGCCCCATGCCCCCCCCCTCTAAAAGAGCTAATATTATACAAAAATAGGTCAGTGAGGCAGGCCTTGGTGGCTCATGTCTGCAATCCTAGGAATCCAGGCTGAGTCTGAGGATCTTGGTTTAAAGCCAGCCAGAACAGAAAAACCTGTAAGACTCTTCTCTTTAATTAATAAGGAAAAAAAAATCCAGAAGTGGAGGTGTGGGAAGTGGAGATTTAGCTCAAGTGATAGAGCACTCCTCTTGAGTGAAAGAGTCAAGTGGAAGTGAAAGGCCCTGAGTTCAAACCCCAGTACCAACACACACACACACACACCAGTGAAAGGAGTCCCTGGAGACATGGAGTGTAGATTACACCTAATCAATTCTGTGGTGGGTCCAGAAGAGAGAGAGAGAGAGAGAGAGAGAGAGAGAGAGAGAGAGAGAGAGAGAGAGAGAGAGAGAGAGAGAGAGAGAGTGATTTCTGGGACAACATTAATATCCTTGTGCTGTGGGCCCATTCTAAACCCCTGCGTGGCTGGGCTTCTCCTCTTGAGTTGAATCTCGGAGGGGCCCCTCTCCTAGTACAGGGAGATGCTTATGCTCTGTTTGCCTACACTCCCTGAGCCTGAGCAGGGTCTTCTGTCAGTGCTTACTCACTGGCTGGGTGGTTCCTGGTGAGACCCATTTGGAGGAATTGGAGAGAGAGGGTGTTTCATCAAAGGAAGAAGTCAATAGGGTTGGAAAGTTGTTTGGAGAGCTGGAAAGAGAACGTGAAGGAAGTCAGTCAAGAGACTTTTCTCATAGCCTGGGGGCCAGCTAGTCTAGCAGAAAGGAGGGAGTGTCAGGCCCCCAGGCCACTCTCCTCTGGTGCCACCAGGAATATTGGGGGTGTGGCTCTTACCTAGTCCTGGGCCAGCTGCCAGGACCCGCCCTCTGTGGCCCAGGTTCCGCCCTGCCCAGGATTTAGTGCTGGCGGCCTGGGCGGCTCCACAGCCTCTGCTTCCGCCTGGGCCAGGTAAGTAAGGGTCGGCACCTAACTGGAACACAGTGCGCTCTGCCAACAGACCATACAGCAGTGCAGCCGTCTACAGAGGCCTTGAGGTGCGTGTGGCGGGGAGGGGGGAAGTCACCCCTCAGCTCTTGGATCCTTCCCTTCCTCCTGTTTCTCTCTAACAAGCAGTGCCCGGCCTGCCTTTTAGGCCTGGGTTCCTGTGCTGCTTTTATGCTTAAGAAGAGAGGAGGGAAAATGTGGGGGAGCGGGCAGGTGGCCCACTCAGAGGCCAGGAGTGTGTGCAGAAATGCGTCTGTGCAGGCAGCCAGAGGCTGAAGGCTCCTTTTTATTGAAGGCAAGTGGTTGGTGGCCTTGTGGGCAGTACCTGAGCTCTCACGGGCCTTCCCGTAGCAGCCCATCACAAAACGCCTATTTCCTCTCCAGTGTTTACTTTCTTCCATAGCTAAAAAGCTAGGCTCCTCGGATGACCTTTGGGTGGTGTGCAGTTTAGGGGGAGGGATGCTTGCCTAATTCAGGTGTGTCTTAGGAGAAGGTTTTGTTTTTGTTTTTGCCAGTACTGGGGCTTGAACTCAGGGACTGAATGCTATCCCCTCGTTTTAGTTTTTGTTTTTACTCAAGGCTAGTGTCCTACCACTTGAGCCATCACTACCCCACTTCCAGCATTTTAATGGTTAATTGGTGATAAGAACCTCAGGGTATTAGAAACTTGGCTCAGTTGGTAGAGCACTAGCCAATGAGCCAGAGTGTCAGGTACCAAGTTCAAGGCCCAATTTCACACATAAAAAAGAAGAAAAAATAATCTCTCAGATATATCTTTCCAGAGTTGGCTTTAAATTCTAATCCTGAGCTCTGAACCTCTTGTGTAGCTAGGAATACAGGTGAGCCATCGGTGTCCTGCTTATTGTGTGAGTTTATGAGTCTTGGGGCCTCAGACATGTAGGGTGGCCTAACTGGGTATCTTAGATGTATGAGGCTGTGAATTTCTGTGTCTCAGGTACTTGCATGTGAGAGAGCATGGAATAGCAAACTTGGAATTTCATACCGCATACTTGAGTATATATAGCTGTCTTAGGCATGTTTTGCAATGTATCTGTCTCAGTATGTTTGGGAGACAGTGTGTGTGTGTGTGTGTCTGAGGTATATCTGAATGTCTGTAGTATGTGTCCCAGGTAAAAATGCCACATGCTCACCTAGCATGCACAAAGCCCTGGGTTCTAATCCTCGGTACCACATACACAGAAAAGGCTGGAAGTGGTATGTGGCTCAAGTGGTAGAGCACTATCCTTGAGAAAGCCCACAGATAGTGCTCAAGCTCTGAATTCAATCTCAAGCCCCAGGACTGGAAAGAAAGAAAGAAAGAAAGAAAGAAAGAAAGAAAGAAAGAAAGAAAGAAAGAAAGAAAGAAAAAGAAAGAAAGAAAGGCAGGCCTCATGCATGAGGAGAAGAGGTATCTCAAGTGCACACAAAAGTGTAGCTCAGGTCCATAGAATTCTATTTCTGGGCATCCTGGAGATACAGGATCAGTAGCTCAAGTCTAATCCACGTAGGCAGTATTTTAAAATCTCAAGTGTGAGCGGGATGTGTTTCTCAGTGGAACAAGGGTAGAGTGCCTACAGTGTTGGGGATAAGGAAGTATGCGTCCTGAGGTTTGTATCTAAATGGTGGGGTTTCTTGATCCCCCTGAGGTTCCCTGTATTCTGAGTTTCTGATGGGGGGGTGACTGAGAGTGGTAGCAGATTTCCTGTCTATGAGATGCGAGTGTGTTGGGTGATTGCCCTGGCTATGTATCTGAAGCAGACTGCTGTCATCCTTACAGGTCCTTCTCCAGACATGCTCCCTGAGGCCAGCTCCCTCTGGCTACTTCAGCTTCTCCGGGACATCCAGCTAGCCCAGTTTTATCGGCCCATCCTTGAAGACCTTAATGTCACGAGGCCAGAGCATTTTGAGTTTGTAAGGCCTGAGGACCTGGATGGAATTGGCATGGGCAGGCCTGGTGAGGAGCCCCTGCCCTGATGCCCTTTCCCAGCCCCACTCCCCTTTACCTCAGCCCTCATCTTGCCTAGACATCTTTCTGCACTCCACCGCTACCCAAGCCCTCTGATTTTTGCTTCCTTTAGCCCAGCGCAGACTGGCTGAGTCCCTGAAGCGATACCGTTCAGGAGTCAAGCCTAAGAAGTGGGTCTACAAGGTAGGTGTGCTGGTACTTAAGGGGTTTAAAGGGAGAGGCCCAATGGCAGGCGTTTACATATGAAGTCTTCTTCCTATTTCAGATCCTGGGGGGATTTGCCCCTGAGCAGAGAGAGGCCACCACACCCTCAGAGAGCTCACTAGGCCACCCAGAGCCAGATGGGGGCCTCAAATGTCTGATCCCAGAAGGCGCTGTGTGTAGAGGCAAGCTGTTGGGCTCAGGATGCTTTGGCGTGGTACATCGAGGGCTATGGACACTGCCCAATGGCCAGACAGTGAGTGTTCAGGAAGTAAACGTCATCCAGAGTACCTGAACAAGCCGTTCTTTGCAACCTATTTTTTTTTGTGGGGGAGGGGGCATGCACATGCATGTATGCTCATATATGTGTGTGAGAGGTGCACAGACACATGTGCATGAACCTGTACTGAGCTTGAATTCAAGGTCTCAAGCTCTCACTTGTTTTATGTTTTTTGGGTTTTTGTTGTTGTTGTTGTTGTTGTTTTGCCAGTCCTGGGCTTGAGCTCTGGGCCTGAGCACTATCCTTGGGCTTTCTCAAATATAGAGCTCTACCACAGTGCCACTTCTGGCTTTTTCTATGTATGTGGTACCAAGGGATTGAACCCAGGTCTTTGTACATGCTAGGCAAGCACTTTACTACTAGGCCAAACTGCCTGCCCCTCACTTGGCTTTTTTTTTTTTTTTTTTTTTTGCCAGTCTTGGGCTTGGACTCAGGGCCTGAGCACTGTCCTTGGACTTTCTCCAGGCTAGAGCTCTACCACCTGAGCCTCAGCACCACTTCCAGCTTTTTCTATGTATGTGGTACCGAGAAATCGAACCCGGGTATTCGTGCATGCTAGGCAAGCACTCTACCACTAGGCCAAACTCCCGGCCCCCTCACTTGGCTTTTTTAACTCAAATATGATACTAGCATTTGAGTCACACCTATGTCCTTTTTGCCCAGGCTGGCTTTGAACTGGGAGCCTCAAATCTCAGCCTCATTAATAGCTAGGATAATAAGCATGAGTCAGCTCCCTTGCAATCTTTTTTTTTTTTTTTTTTTTTTTTTTGCCAGTCCTGGGCTTCAGCTCAGGGCCTGAGCACTGTCCTTGGACTTTCTCAAGTCTAGAGCTCTACCACTTGAGCCTCAGCACCACTTCCAGCTTTTTTTTCTTATGTATGTGGTACCGAGGAATCGAACCCAGGTCTTCATGCATGCTAGGCAAGTACTTTAACCACTAGGCCAAACTCCCGGCCCTCCCTTGCAATCTTCATGCTTGCTCTGCTCTGGCTTTAGTGTGGCTGTCCCCTTCTCCCCCACCCCCCTCCCTCACCCACACATACACACCTGCCTCTACTTCCAGGTCCCAGTGGCTGTCAAATCCCTCAGGGTGGGTCCCGAAGGTCCAGCAGGCACGGAGCTGGGAGACTTTCTTCGCGAGGCATCCATCATGATAAGCCTGGAGCACCCCCACGTGCTGCGTCTGCATGGTCTAGTGTTGGGCCAGCCTGTGCAGATGGTGAGAAGATCCTAACGCTGGTTCCCCTACAGCCCTGGAGCTGGTATGTGGCAGGAGTGTCTGCTGGGCTCAGAACATGGCTCAGACCTCTGTATCCCGTAGGTGATGGAGCTGGCACCACTGGGCTCCCTGCATGCTCGCCTAACTGCCCCAGCCCCGACGCCTCCCCTTCCTGTGAGCTTGCTGTGCCTCTTCCTGAGGCAGTTAGCAGGGGCCATGGCCTACCTGGGGACCCGCGGGCTAGTGCACCGGGACCTTGCTACCCGCAACTTGCTGCTGGCCTCCCCACAGACCATCAAGGTGGCCGACTTCGGGCTGGTGCGGCCGCTGGGTGGCGCCCACGGTCGCTATGTCATGGGCGGGCCCCGGCCCATCCCCTATGCCTGGTGAGGGTGGCACCTCTGTTGATGGTGGGGCACCAGCTGGGATGGGGGAACAGACCTGGGGGGGGTCTCCGTTTGGAGGGTGCTGGTCTTCACAAGGAGCTCTGGGGGCAGAAGTTCATCAGAGCTGGAGGGCTTGGAAAGGAGGACTTCTAAAGATGGCCTAGTGGTAGAGTGTCTGCCCAGCATGCACGAAGTCCCAGGTTCAATTCCTTGGTACCACTTATGTAGAAAAAATCCTGAAGTGGTACTGTGGCTCAAGTGGTAGAGCTCTAGCCTTGAGAAGGCCCAACCGAAGGACAGTGTTCAGGCCCTGAGTTCAACCTCCAGGACTGGTAAAAAAAAATAAATAAAATAAATAAATAAAAAGGTGCACCCTAGACGTGGGTTCTACTGAGTAGAAGGCAAACTTCCTGGGGCTCCCAGCCTGCCCCCTTCAGCTTCCACTTCCGCAGGTGTGCCCCAGAGAGCCTGCGCTCTGGAGCCTTCTCGTCTGCCTCCGACGTGTGGATGTTTGG
Organism: Megascapheus bottae; assembly: GCF_031878675.1. Taxonomy (NCBI): domain Eukaryota; kingdom Metazoa; phylum Chordata; class Mammalia; order Rodentia; family Geomyidae; genus Megascapheus; species Megascapheus bottae. The sequence goes on along the minus strand of NC_143525.1, from coordinate 11,938,186 downwards.
AGTGACCCTGTGGGAGATGTTCTCTGGAGGTGAAGAACCCTGGGCTGGAGTCCCACCTTATCTCATTCTGCATCATCTGGAGAAGGAACGAGCCCGGCTGCCAAGGCCTCCGCTCTGCTCTCGAGCCCTCTACTCGCTTGCCTTGCATTGCTGGGCCCCCCACCCTGAGGATAGACCAAGCTTTTCCAGCCTGGAAGGGCTGCTTCAAGAGGTGGGGACCCTCATCTGTCTAGATACACGTAGCCTCACTTCCCTCTGTTGTCTTATCAAAGGATTCCATGCCTAAGACCAACGTAACCTGCTGCTCTCTGGGATCCAGCTCTAAACAAGACAGTCAATCCCTGCCTTCAGAGAGCTTTGAGACCTGGGGAGGCAGTGAGCTGAAAGGCTGGGCTTTCTGTGTGTGAGCCAGAAAGGGGCTCAAAGGAGAGGGCACTAGGTCCCTGTGAGTTTGATGGGAGGAAAAGAAGCCTCACGTGGGGTGAGGGGAAATAGAAGTAAAGAAGCTAGCAAATGAGCAGGGCTGCCTCCCAGAGGGTTCCTGGGCATGTTAGGAAATTTCTGGCTAGACATACAGTACTTAACAGTGGGAGATACTCGCTATACCGTGCTTTACAGGCCTTCTTACACAGACATTCCTACTCACTGTACTAAGACCTTCCTACACAGTGATTTATTTAGTCATCTCAACAACTTCATGGGGTAATTATTTTTATCTTCATTGAAAAAAAAAATAGAGTGGTTTAGGTATGATAGATTAGTGACTTTACAGTCACACAGTCCACCAGTTTACACAACTCTAAGGTTCTTCCGTAAATCCCTGGTTTGTTTTTTTGTTTTGCTTTGTTGCTAGTCCTAGGGTTTGAACTTAGGGCCTAGGCACTGTCCCTGAGCTTCTTTTGCTCAAGGCTGGCATTGTACCACTTGAGCCACAGCACCACTTCCACTTTCTCTGTGTATGTGGTAGTAAAGAATGAGCCCAGGGTTTTATGCACACTAGACAAGCTCTGTACCACTAAGCTACATTCTCAGCCCTAACTCTGTATTCTACTATTCAAGGAATTTGGTCTTCATTCTGAGGGTGCCATTGAAAAGCAATGAATTACAAGCCAACTTTACATGTTATTTTCACTCTAGTCTGATTCAAGAATGGTTTAGCGGGATTATCTTGATGATGACCATGAATTAGAAGTGAAAGGAAGATGGGTTAAAGGTTATGGCTGTGCTATCATGCTGATCTAGCAAGTTCAAAGGCCCTCAACTCACACTTCAACATGGCAAAACAAAACAAAAGCCAATGGAGGAAGAGGTATGGGTGAGGGTTGAGGAAGTAGAGCTGGTGAGGAGTGGAAATTACCCAGAGGTACCTATGACCTGGCAGGCTTGGGTGTAGAGTAAAATCAGTGAACAGTAGAGTTCTCTCCTTGGTCTCCCTAGGATGCTTTGTGCATCCTGAGCATGTCCAGGTTGGGAAGGAATCATGGCTTACGGCTAGGAGATAGGAATAGTCTCATCCGGGGCCCAGCCTAAAAGACATGCCTAATCTGATTGGTGGGTGCACAAAGGCCTTTTCTTCCCTGCTGACTCAGGCCTCAAACCTGGAGGTCCTTTCTTTTGTCTCCACAGGCCTGGCCTTGTGAGGGACGCTGCGTGAGAGATGTCACAGAGCCAGGCGCTTTGCGGATGGAGTCTGGTGACCCCATCACTATCATCGAGGGCAGGTGACCACTTCAGGTGTCCCAAGCATTTGCAGGGGAAGTCTCCTTTCCTACTCTTCCTCTCATCCTTCAGGAGTCCACCTCTCTACTTTGCCCCACTTCCTTAAACACTGACCTGTGGGTCTCATTTTCTTTCTTCTCAATCCCGACCCCACCCCTCCCTCCTCCTCTTCTGTGCCAATACTGAAGCTCAAAATTTAGGGTTTTTTTTTTTTCTTGTTGCTGTTATTGTCCCTCCCCACCCCCCTCAGAACTGGTGCTCTACAACTTGAGCCACAGTTCTACTTCCGGCTTTTTTGGTGGTTAATTGGAAATAAAATGTTTCATGGGCTTTCCTGTCTGGGTTGGATTCAAACTACAATCCTTGGAGCTCAGCCTCCTGAGTTGCTAGGATTACAAGGATGAGCTACGGCACTTGGCTTATCTGCTTACCCTTCTCGAGACCTAGTTCCCCCTTTAGTTTTTTTCCCCAACACCATAGTTTCTGGTCTTCTGGGTCTTCTCTCCCTTCTTGGCCCAGGTCTAGCCGTGTCTCACCCTTTCTTCTGGAGCCCCAGATAATCCATAGAGCTTTTTTCTATGGGAGGGAAAAAGACTTTCTTTCTAGACAGAGGTAGCCTGGTAAGCTAAATGTGGTTACTCTTTTTTTGTTGTTTGTGGGGCTTGAATTCAGGGCCTGGACACTGCCTCTAAGTTTTTTTCACTCAAGGCTAGCTAGACCTCTACCACTTTGAACCACAGCACCACTTCTGGTCTTCTGTTGGTTAAATGGAGATTAGTCTCAGGGACTTTTCCTGCCTGGGGTGGCTCTGAACCATGATTCTCAGATCTCAGCCTCCTGAGTAGCTATGATTACATGAGCCACCAGTGCCACTCTTCATGTGTCTGTCTGCTTCACCAGCTCTTCTTCTTCTAGCCCAGATTCTACAACCTGGAAAGGCCAGAATGGTCGCACCTTCAAAATAGGCAACTTCCCAGCCTCAGCAGTGACATTGGTGGATTTAGGAGGCCCACCGGCCACCCGTCCAGCCCACAGAGGCTCCCCTGTCAGGGGAGAACGACACCGAGGAAACACAGATGGGTAAGTAGCTGAAAGTGGGAGAGACAGCTGGCCTGGGGTGGTAAAGTGGTGGTATCTGACAAAATGTAGTAACTTCTTTGGGAGAAAACTTTGGGGATAGGACCAGAGCACAGCTGGAGGTGGGGCTGGGCTGATCTCCCAGCTAGCACTCCTCCTGAGTTCCAGCACATCTGGAACCCTGTTTCTTGGTAAGAGAGTACTGACTGCTATGTGAGACTGGGGATTAGGATGGAGGATGAACTGGGTCATTCTCTGACAGGGACAGAGAGAAGGCAAATCTTCGGGATCTACCACCAGCCCGAGGCCAGAGAAGGAATGTCCCCCTGCAGAAAATGAAAGGTGGGTTTCATAGGACTCCAGGGGCTGGAGATCACATCCAGCTGGAGCCATGCCTTTGCACATAAGATTTCTTCCCTCCGACTTTTGTCTGTGGGCATCCTAGCTCTTCCTGAGACTGGAGGTCCGCTACCTCCCCCATTGGTCAGCACTTCCCGCTCTGGTCCTAAGCTCTCAATTCTTTGGGCCCCCAGCCACTTAGCTCATTTTTTGTTTTTCTTTTTTGATCATACTAGAGATTGAATTTAGGCCCTTAAGCTTGCTAGGCAGGTGCTCTACTATCTGAATCATACCTCCTGCCCCTTTTTCCATTAGTGCTTTGGGTTTTTCTTTTGTTTTTGCCAGTCCTGGGACTTGAATTCAGGGCCTGAGCACTGTCCTTGGTCTTTCTCAAAGCTACTGCTCTACCACTTGAGTCTCAGCACCCCTTCTAGCTTTTTCTGTGTATGTGGTACTGAGGAATTGAACCCAGGGCTTCGTGCATGCTAGGCAGGCACTCTACCACTAGGCCACACTTCTGGGCCTGTTTTTGAAAGTGTCCATCTGGGGCTTGAACTCAGGGCCTGAGCACTGTCCCTGAGCTTTTGGGCTCTACAACTTGAGACATGAAAAGCCACTTCCTGCTTCTTGGTTGTTAATTGGAGGTAAGAATCTCATGGGCTCTCCTGCCTGGGCTGACCTCAAACCACAGTCCTCCAAATCTCAGCCTCTTGAGTAGCTAGGATTACAGGTGTGAACAATTGGCACTGGTCATTTTTTAGATTCTCATTTATGCCCAGCCTGGCCTGGGCTATGATCTTTCACTTGGGCCTCCTCATGTTTCTGAGGCTAGCAGGTCTCAGCCATTGTGCTTTTCTAATAGCTGGTATGTGTGCCCAACCATTCATTGACTGAGATAGTGTTTCAAGAAATTTAATACCAAGCTGGTCTTGAACTGTGATCTTCTGGTCTCCCCTTCTCAAATAGCTAAGATTGCTGGCTTGAGCCATTGTATCCAGCCACCTCGGTCTTAACGCTCATTTTCCCACATGCTTTGTTATCCTACCTAATACACCTCACTTATATCAAAATATTTGTTAAAAAAAAGCTCGATGCAGATGAAGACAGCAAGCAGGAGACTGAAACCCAACATCCGGGCATCCTGTCAAGCCATTTCTTTCTCAACTGTACAGGCATTTCCAAGAGTCTGGAGTCAGTTCTATCCTTGGGCCCTCGCCCTACAGGGGGTGGTTCAAGTCCCCCAGAACTTCGACATGCCAGAGCTGTGCCCCGAGGACCCCCAGACCTGCCTCCGCGTCCTCCTTTTCAGCCCAGCCAGCCCCCCAGAGCACGGCCTCCCTTAGCCAAAAGGGAATTTCCCCACAATCACTGCCCTGGAGCACCTGGAACCAGTAAAGCCACTTCCCTGTCTGGAGGCCTCTCACCTGACCCTGAGTGGCAGAGGAAGATTATAGAGGTAAGGTCTCACTGAAATGCCCTGGGATCCAAAGGTCCTTGCAGAACAGCACAGATACCTGAGCAAAACTTCTGCCACCCACAGGTGGAGCTGAAGGTGCATGGTGTCACCCACCAGGAGTGCCAGGTGGCACTAAGAGCTACTGGGGGAGATGTGGTTTCAGCCATTAAGAACCTCAAGGTAAATAAAGCCAGACTCTTCTCCCAGGCTGCTCTTTTCTCCTACCCTGCTGTCTGGCTGTCAGCTGCCCTCCCTCCTGTCTCACAGGTAGACCAGCTTTTCCACCTGAGTAGCCGGTCCAGAGCCGACTGCCGGCGCATCCTGGAGCATTATCAGTGGGACCTCTCAGCGGCTAGCCGCTATGTCCTGGCCCGGTCCTGAGACCTGCTTCCTTGGACACAGACACCAGCATGGAGCACCTGAAGCCCTCAAGGACTGCGGACAGAGGACCCAGTCGGAAAAGAGGCAGACTTTTCTACCTGTGGAGATCTCACCTGCTTTCGCAGGTATAGGAAGAAACCAGGGGAGCCTGGAGTCAGGCATTGATAGGTATCTCCTTCCTCTCCTGCCCACTGGCCTCCGAGGGCCAAAGAACCATCAACCATGCCAAGAAGAATCGGATCTACCATGCCTGACCCATCAGGAGAACTTAAGAGCTGCAATACATCGTAGTTAGAGGAGCTTCTATTCGCAGCCTTGATGAAGTGCTCATCTTCAACTCTCATAAGCTACCTCAGTGGATGCTCTGTGGGCAACCATCTTGGATGATGGAAGCTGCCATATTGAATCGAGGTACATGACTCCAAATGTCTTGATTGGATCCAGAGCCACCATGGGTAATGAAAATTGCCCTCTTGAACTCAAGGGTATTTGATCCTAATAGCACAGATGAACTATAACAGCTCAATTGTTGTAATTCGTTCCTTTTGATTTTCTCCATATCAACTTTCTTCTCCCTTCCCCAATTACATACATCTTCCAGTGTTCAAAAAGTTACCAAGTTTTTATGAATACAACAACATACAAAGATGCAGCCTCCTCCCTAGAGCAAGGGAAGGAGGGAGTGGTTAAATAAGGCACAGGAAGCTGCAGCAAGCACCAGCTGTGGGCAGGGCCCAAGGGGGAAAGGAAGTTGGCACTGGGGTCCAGCCTCTACAGCTGGTGGTGGAGCGGTGGGAAGCCCCTCCAAGTGCCATTGTCTGAGACTGAACTAACTGGCCATGCTGATGCTGGGGACGGGTGGCGTATCTTCTGTCTTTGGTGCTACTCGTCTCCCACCAGCCACAGTTCTGGGTTTCAAAGCAGGCCTCTGGGGGCTGGGGTCATAGCTCAAGTGGGAGACTCAGGGTTCAAAAGCCCAGTAAACAACAACAACAACAAAAAAGGCCTTTGGTACTAAGGCCCTTGGAAGGGTGTGGCAACTTTGAAAGTAGATACACCAGTGTGCTCAGAACTCCTGGGAAGTGGTGGGTGGTAGTGGGGAAAGACTCATATGCACCCCTTCTTCTGGGCCACAGGTGAAGGAGGTGGGGGGGGGTAGGGGGAGGGGAAGAGGTTAGGGATAGGGCAGCATAGATTCCAGGCACTCCAGACACCCCTGTTTGTCCTCTACATGGGAGGGGCTGCCTCTGAGGAGGAGCCAGGCCAGGAGCATCAACCATCTTGAATTCTTGAGGAGACAATCGTCTCCCCACCCTAAGGTGGCTTCTAACTGGTGACAGCAGAGGGTCCAGTGTCTCCTCGCTTCTCGAAGAACATGTAGTCCTGTAGGGGAAGCCATGGTCAACAGGAGATCTGGGTGAGCAAACTTGGTTCAACTATTACAACCCAGGTCTGGATTGGTAAACCTGCCCTGCCCATAACAACTGCCCCTAACCTCTTTCTAGCAAGAAGTTAGGAAGTTTCCAATGAAAGTGATAGGAAGAGAGCAGCCCACTCACAATGAGGAACGTGGCTCCCAGCAGCACAGCCTTCACCTTCACGTCCAGATCCACTGGAAACTGGAGACCGAAGTCATCTGCATCTGTGAGGGTTTCTCGGAGCAGCCCACCCCACTGCTTACTGATGCGGCCCACACTTCGGGATTCATCCTTAGTCTTCACCTGTTGGGAGGGAGGGAGGGGGGTCTCAGCTGGGGTGGAAGCGATTCATTTGACACACTTCCCACCTCATGCTACAATTGGGTGGCGACTCTATGTTCAGTGAGCCTTTCTAATGGTTTTGGGCTTCCATATGACAGCTGGGGGGTAGTGCTCCCCCTGGGGTCACACTACAAGTGTAGAGCAAAAGCGAGGACTCAGACTCCAATCTGTTACTCTCCAAAGGCCGTGCCTGACATAACTGAAAGTCAGCGGTGCACGCTGTTGCTAGATTTGCTTTGGTTACTAATGTCCCTAACAACCACAGTTGGTAGTGTGTGTGCCATGTACACAAGTAACCTAATTGAGAGGGCAAAAGAAGCTGCCACCACCTGCGTATACTTCACCAGCCAAGCAGGCTCCTAGAGGCTATGTCTACTCAGAGCAGTGACTTTGTAATCCGTAAAGCAGGGAACACTCTATCTAGCATTACATCTGTCTAGCTCTCACCTAGAGATGACCCAAGCCTATGAATATGGGAAAGTGTACACGCAAATAGGCTTTGTGTACAATTTCCACGGGTGGGCTGGGAGTGTGGCTTGGTGGTAGAGTACTTGCCTAGCATGTATGAAGAGCTAGGCCAATACCACATAAGCAGAAAAAGCTAGAAGTGGTGCTGTGGCTCAAGTGGTAGAATGCAAAGAAGCTCAGGGAGTGTCCAGGCCCTGAGTTCCTCCAGCCCCACGACTGGCAAACAAAAACAAAATTTCCAATGGCCTCTCAGCCTAGAGGCAAACAAGCCCGGTGGAGTGGGTGGTAACTCAGTCACGTCCTGACTTTTTTTTTTCTATGTTCAGTCTGCAGTGACTAGGACTGAAGCTATTTCCTTCTATATCCTGTCCACCTGCGTCAACCACTGCCCTATAGTTCTGGGACACTTCCTGCAGGCCAGAGTGAGGTTGGGAAAGGCTCAAGACTAGAGGCTCTCATATGGAGTATGAGAACCCCATACTCCATGTATTCCCATCCAGAGAGCACTCATTAACTCCATTCTAATTGGTTTTCATCATAGAATCTCCTGCTGACTAGCAAGTGACTCACTTTTTACACGTTAGCCTATTTAAAGCATCTGATCAGAAGACTACAGGTTGACACCTTTTTTCTTTGCCAAATCTGCACATGAAATAATGCCCTAAAGAACTCAAGAGTCGGGGCTGGGAGTTTGGCCTAGTGGTAAGAGTGCTTGCCTAGTATGCACGAAGGCCCAGGTTTGATTCCTCGGTACCACATACATAGAAAAAGCTGGAGATGATGCTGTGGCTCAAGTGGTAGAGCCATAGCCTTGAGAAAGCTCAAGGATAGTGCCCAGGCCCTGAGTCCAAACCCCAGGAACAACAAAGAACTCAAGAGTCTGTAGAGAGCCTCCTTTGTCTTCTAGATAGATACTAAGGACTTTTCCAGGCCTCACTCCAAAATTCTTTCCATTTGAGTTCTCCAGGCTCCAGGTTGGTAACATGAAGGCATGGAGAGAAGTTTATCACCAGGACTTCAACTTGGTTGGGTCATTTGGACTTTGAGGTTGGCAGGACAAGGCAGGATGCTAAACTGGTAGAGTGGCAGGGTCTAAACCAGAGTCTCAAGCACATTAGCCACATAAGGAGCAGCACACAGCAGACTTAAAGGCAGAGCAGACTAAAGAGTAATCATCCTTCTATCTCTCCAGTTAGAAAATAGAATTTTCTTTGCTATGCTTTACTAAGCATCATCTTTGTTTTCCTTTTTCTTTTGCTAGTACCCCGGTTTGACTCACTCAGCTTGCTTGCTTGCTCAGCTGGCATGTTAACACTTGAGCTACTATTTCAGCATTGTGTTTTTGCTGGTTATTTTGGAGATTGGAGCTTGTTAGGCCTGTTAGTGGGGTAAGCGGCCCTTCCCCACTATTCTTCCTGCGTGCCCAAGTGACTCCTTCTCTAGCAGCCCTTGAACTCAGGGCCTGGGCACTGTCCTTGGGCTTTCTCAAGGCTAGACGTCTACCACTTGAGCCACAACACCATTTCTGGCTTTTTTCTATGTTTGTGATACAGAAGCATCGAACCTGGGTCTTCATGCATGTTAGGCAAACACTTTACCACTAGGCCAAACTCCCAGCTCTCTCTCTCCTTTTTTGGTCGGTTGTGGGACTTGAACTCTGGGCCCCGGTGTTTGCTGTCCCTGAGCTCTTCAGCTCAAGGCTACTGCCCTACCCCTGGAGCCACAGTGCCACTTCCGGTTTTCTGGTGATTAATTGGAGATAAGAGTCTCACGACTTTTTAGTACTGGGCTGACTCTGAACCCAGATCATCAGATCTCAGCCTCCTGAGTAGCTAGGGTTACAGGCCTGAGCCACCGCGCCCGGCATAGCATCCCTTTTCTGAGAAGAACACTAGAAATTCGGTAGGAGTCACGACGGACTTGGACTGATGATCTCAAGTGCTTTGACCTTCATGGAACCATCCTGCCTCACGAAAGCTGCTGTCTTGGTGGATGAAGGGCTGGGAAATCTTCCCTTCCTCCTGGTACCTCAAAGTTGGTGTCTGTGCCACAACCACAGGTCCAGCAAGGCCCCACCACTCGGAGGACAGTCTGGCGATCAGCATCCTGGATGGAGAACTTGGGAAGGAAGGGATGCCAAGTCTGCAGCACGTGGCCAATGGTGGTGCCAGGAGGAGCCTGTACTTCCATCTGGAGTGAGAGGCAGACAAGCTCATTGGAGGAGGCAGAGCAACCAGGCCCAAGCTCTCGCAGGTTCCGGTTCTTCCCATCCGGCCGGTGGGCGGCTTCATTAAACTCCCACCACCCCCACCCCTTCCCCTGCGAGCCCCGCCCCTCATCCTGGCCTGCCCGGTCATTGGCCTGCCTACTCGACTTCTCCCCGCCCCACCCCCACCCCAGCCTCCGGGCGGCACCGCTCCACCCCGCCCACCTCCTGGAGGCCACAGGGGCAGCAGCTGCAACCACAATGGAGCGGGCGGAGGAGGCGTAGCACCTCGCGGTCCCCAGGATCCGCCAGGCGGACGCGCAGAGGCCGGCGGGCGCCACAGCACAGACGGGCGCAGCAATTGCTCTCCTCCGCAGCCTGACCCAAAGGCTGCCCGGCCCCCGAGCGCAGTTCGTACCGGTTACAGGTCTCCCAGCCTAGGAACGCTAAGGGTGACACGCGAAGGCTCAGGCGCCTCGCCCATCGAGGCGCCCACCGTCCCTGCTAGAGTTCCGAGGCCCAACCCGGTTCCGCCTTCCACTCACTTTCCACTCGTTCGGCCTTCTGGTGAATCAAGATCTGATCAATCTGAAAAGAGTGGGAGCAGCGCTGACTCAACCATCCAACCTGAACGCCCACCTCCCGCCATCACCCTCCCACTTACCTGCACCAGAAATTCGAGGCCAGGAGGCACCCCTGGCAGAGGCAAGAAGGGAGCCGGAGGCGCTGGGGCCACAGGCCCCGGCGAAGGGAAGAGAGCGAAGCCAGGCGATGGGGCAGGCACCTGGGCAGGTACCGGCACCTGCCCGGGGCCAGGATGCGGCGCGGGCTCCTGGTACCCGGCAGTCACTGGGTAGGGAGGTGGGGGCGAAGAGGAGAAGCCTGTAGAAGGAAAGTAGCCTGTGGAGAGCAAAAGGAGATTAGAAAGATAACCTCGGCTTCATCTTCTTTCCCAGCCCAAGGGCCACGAAGCTCCGCGGGAAGCGTGATGGGAACTGGCGGAAAGATGGGGTGGGGGAGCAGGGCGGTGGCTCCCCGGGAGGAAGGGAGGGCCCCGCGCGGCCCGTCGGAGCACATTCCAGGAGGATGTGTACGGCAGCTGGCACCCAAGTTGGTGGGGTGGGGATAACGGAGGACCCCCCCCTCCGCTCCCCTAGCTAGCGCCCGCTTACCTGCCATGGGGAAGAGGCGAGGGGGTGCAGGGGATCGAGTCCTGGAGGCTTAGTTGTGGAAGCGGAGGCAAGATCGGAGACAGCCAGACAGACACAGAGACAGATACAAAGACGGACAGGCAAACGCGAAGAGGCGGCTGTGCCCAGCGCCCGCCCAGGGTCTCTTGAGCGGCGCCTCTGACTCGAGGAGAAACCGAAAGTGTCAGTGGGTGGAGCCGGATACCTGGGACCCCGAAATCCCTCAGGGGCCCCAGAGCCGCCCCCTCCCTTTGTTCTCCCATTCTCCGCGGAAGCAGTTGTGGGTGAACGGAAGGATAGACAGACCTGCGGCCAGACCGACTGCTTGACCTCAAGGGAGGTCTCCCAGACCCCTCCATGCCCTGGCTCACCTGAAGCCCCCCACCAGAACAAGCCCGGAGCCACGCACACGGCGGCTCACAGGCGCTGGCGGAGGCGGGTCCAGGCCTGGCCCCGCCCCCTGGCCACGCAGGCCCCGCCCCCCGAACCTGGGCGGCGCGTCTGCGCACCGGGGAGGCCGCCGCTCCTCCCCCGGGGCCGCGGACTTTGGACCCGGCGTCTGGACTTCACCACGGCCCCCCCTCCGCCCCTTCCGCTCTGGTTGCCGCAAGTGCCGGGGTTGGCGAGCTCCTACCAGAGGCCGACTGAGCCCCAGTCCGGCCTCCCTCGCCCGATCCGCCGGCCCTACGCGCTCAGCGCCCCTTGGTGGAAAGTGGGGTCGCCGCGCTCGCGCGGCCAGGCGCCTGGGCTCCTCCTCCCAAGGGCGGTTCGGGCCTCGCTGACGCAGTGGAACACCCTTCACCCGCGCTCATTGGCTTCCAGATCTGGCTCCGGCTTCTTGGCCTCTCAGGAGCGACCTGCCTGTCTTCTCTCTCGCTGACGCAGAGGTGACCCACACCAGCGCTTGCAATGGCAGTACTCTCTTTACGCACCGCAACCGCGCGGGGACAGGCCGCCAAAGGGTGTCAGTAATAAGCATGCGTGAGGTGAGCCTGAGGAGGAAGCTTGGCCAGAAAAAATGCTCCCTCACAAGAGGGGTTTTCTTGGTCTGGGTTCTAAGTGGAGGGAGTTTGAAGAATTTAAAGCCCTGCACTCTTGGAACTGAGTTAAGTCGAAGATGCATGGCGGGGGGGGGGGGGGGGGGGGAATCACGTGCAGGGAAGGCTTTGCAGGCAGGAGCCCACCAAAAGATTGTAAAATCTAAGATCAAATTTGTGCTTTAGAAGGATCATTTCAAACTGCAATTTGGAGACAGTGGAGGTAACCTAGGCTGTTAACATTGTACAGGAAATGATGGTTGTGCCATTGGTTGTGCCAAGTTACCATGCCAGCCTTAAAGCCACAGTGGCTCAAGCTATCACCCTATTTGGGAAGTTAAGATCTAACCAGCCAGTTCAAAGCCATCCTGAACAGACAAATCCAAAAGACTTACCTCCAACTAACACCAAAAAAGGCAGAAATGGAGGCATGGTTCAACTGGTAGAACACCAAACATGGGTTGCCCCAGTACCAGCACACACAAAAACATAAGTTGCCAGCTGGACGCTGGTGGCTCATGCCTGCAATCCTAGCTACTCAGATAGCTGAGCTCTGGGTATTGTGGCTCAAAAGCCAGCCAAGGCAGGAAACTCCATGAGAATCTGGACTGCCTTTGAACCACAATACTCAGAGCTCAGCTACCTGAGTTGCTAGGATTATAGCCATGGGCCACTAGTGCACAGCTTATAACAATATTTAAATTCAAAGAAAATTTGGGGCATATGTTCTAGTGGAGAAGGCAATAGTAAGACAAATGGAAAGTCAGAGGGTGATAAGTGATATAAGGATCTTGCCCAGGTGAGCCAGGCCTGGGCTTGAACTGTCCCTGAGCTTCTTTTGCTAAAGGCTAGTGCTCTATTGTTTGAGCCTTTGAGCCACAGTTCTATTTCCAGCTTTTTCTGTGTATGTGGTCTGAGGAAACGAACCTAGGGCTTTGCGCACTAGGTAAGCACTCTACCATTGGAGCCGCATTCCCAGCCTGTAATTTTTTTTTTTTTTGTCAGTCATGGGACTTGAACTCTGGGCTGCGGCCCTGTCTTTGAGCTCTTCAGCTAAAGGCTACCATCCTACCCCTTGAGCCACAGCACCACTTCTGGTTTTCTGAT